>NC_090439.1:600051307-600360189 GCF_031143425.1 Pleurodeles waltl
ACCTTTCTTGGGACAGGCCTTGTCTCCAGTTTGGTGTCCATGCTGTTTACAGCTATGACACCAGGCCTTTTTGGGATCAAAGTTTTTACCCTTGTACCCATTGTTTTGTGAAGAGGCTCTGGGCCCACCCTCCTGTGCAGGTTTTTGGGGGCCTGTAGAAGACTCTTTACTATTTTTAGTTTTGGTTGTCTCATCACCCTTCCCCTGGGGAGTCTTTGTGACCCCTTTCTTTTGGTCACCCCCTGTTGAAGTCTTGGACACCCTTGTCTTGACCCAATGGTCCGCCTTCTTTCCCAATTCTTGGGGAGAAATTGGTCCTAGGTCTACCAGATGCTGATGCAGTTTATCATTGAAACAATTACTCAATAGGTGTTCTTTCACAAATAAATTGTACAGCCCATCATAATTACTTACACCACTGCCTTGAATCCAACCATCTAGTGTTTTCACTGAGTAGTCTACAAAGTCAACCCAGGTCTGGCTCGAGGATTTTTGAGCCCCCCTGAATCTAATCCTATACTCCTCAGTGGAGAATCCAAAGCCCTCAATCAGGGTACCCTTCATGAGGTCATAAGATTCTGCATCTTGTCCAGAGAGTGTGAGGAGTCTATCCCTACACTTTCCTGTGAACATTTCCCAAAGGAGAGCACCCCAGTGAGATCTGTTCACTTTTCTGGTTACACAAGCCCTCTCAAAAGCTGTGAACCATTTGGTGATGTCATCACCATCTTCATATTTAGTTACAATCCCTTTAGGGATTTTCAACATGTCAGGAGAATCTCTGACCCTATTTATGTTGCTGCCACCATTGATGGGTCCTAGGCCCATCTCTTGTATTTCCCTCTCTATGGCTAGGATCTGTCTTTCCAAAGCCAATCTTTTGGCCATCCTGGCTAACTGGATGTCCTCTTCACTGGGGTTATCCTCAGTGATTTCAGAGGTGTTGGTCTCTCCTGTGAGGGAACCAGCATCTCTGACTATTATTTTTGGAGTCAGGGTTTGAGGGACCCTGTTCTCCCTAGATAGGACTGGTAGGGGGGAATTTTCCTCCAAGTCACTATCCTCTTCCTCTGAGTTGCCACCCTCAGAGGGGTTGGCCTTTTCAAACTCTGCCAAAAGCTCCTGGAGCTGTATTTTGGTAGGTTTGGGGCCCATTGTTATTTTCTTTATTTTACAGAGTGACCTTAGCTCCCTCATCTTAAGATGGAGGTAAGGTGTGGTGTCGAGTTCCACCACAGTCACATCTGTGCTAGACATTTTGCTTCTAAAAGTTGGAATACTTTTTAAGAATCTACAACTGGTTCTAGAATCTAATTCAAACTTTTACAAACTTTTAAACTCTAAAAGAAATGCTAAACAGGATCTAACACAAGGCCCTAGCAGGTCTTTTAAGAATTTAGAAAACTTTTCAAATTGCAAAAATCAATTTCTAATGACAATTTTTGAATTTGTCGTGTGATCAGGTATTGGCTGAGTAGTCCAGCAAATGCAAAGTCTTGTACCCCACCGCTGATCCACCAATGTAGGAAGTTGGCTCTGTATGTGCTATTTCAAAGTAAGGAATAGCATGCACAGAGTCCAAGGGTTCCCCTTAGAGGTAAAATAGTGGTAAAAATAGATAATACTAATGCTCTATTTTGTGGTAGTGTGGTCGAGCAGTAGGCTTATCCAAGGAGTAGTGTTAAGCATTTGTTGTACATACACATAGACAATAAATGAGGTACACACACTCAGAGACAAATCCAGCCAATAGGTTTTTGTATAGAAAAATATCTTTTCTTAGTTTATTTTAAGAACCACAGGTTCAAATTCTACATGTAATATCTCATTCGAAAGGTATTGCAGGTAAGTACTTTAGGAACTTTAAATCATAAAAATTGCATGTATACTTTTCAAGTTATTGACAAATAGTACCCGTGTCTTCGGAGGGCAGACCAGGGGGGTTTTGTAGGGCACCGGGGGGGACACAAGCCCACACAGGAATTTCACCCTCAGCAGCGCGGGGGCGGCCGGGTGCAGTGTAGAAACAAGCGTCGGGTTTGTAGTGTTAGTCTATGGGAGATCTAGGGATCTCTTCAGCGCTGCAGGCAGGAAAGGGGGGGGTTCCTCGGGGAAACCTCCGCTTGGGCAAGGGAGAGGGACTCCTGGGGGTCACTTCTCCAGTGAAAGTCCGGTCCTTCAGGTCCTGGGGGCTGCGGGTGCAGGGTCTCTCCCAGGCGTCGGGTTTTGGATTCAAGGAGTCGCGGTCAGGGGAAGCCTCGTGATTCCCTCTGCAGGCGGCGCTGTGGGGGCTCAGGGGGGACAGGTTTTGGTACTCACAGTCGTAGAGTAGTCCTGGGGTCCCTCCTGAGGTGTTGGATCTCCACCAGCCGAGTCGGGGTCGCCGGGTGCAGTGTTGCAAGTCTCACGCTTCTTGCGGGGAGCTTGCAGGGTTCTTTCAAAGCTGCTGGAAACAAAGTTGCAGCCTTTCTTGGAGCAGGTCCGCTGTCCTCGGGAGTTTCTTGTCTTTTCGAAGCAGGGGCAGTCCTCAGAGGATGTCGAGGTCGCTGGTCCCTTTGGAAGGCGTCGCTGGAGCAGGATCTTCGGAAGGCAGGAGACAGGCCGGTGAGTTTCTGGAGCCAAGGCAGTTGTCGTCTTCTGGTCTTCCTCTGCAGGGGTTTTCAGCTAGGCAGTCCTTCTTCTTGTAGTTGCAGGAATCTAATTTTCTAGGGTTCAGGGTAGCCCTTAAATACTAAATTTAAGGGCGTGTTTAGGTCTGGGGGGTTAGTAGCCAATGGCTACTAGCCCTGAGGGTGGGTACACCCTCTTTGTGCCTCCTCCCAAGGGGAGGGGGTCACAATCCTAACCCTATTGGGGGAATCCTCCATCTGCAAGATGGAGGATTTCTAAAAGTCAGAGTCACCTCAGCTCAGGACACCTTAGGGGCTGTCCTGACTGGCCAGTGACTCCTCCTTGTTGCTTTCTTTGTTCCCTCCAGCCTTGCCGCCAAAAGTGGGGGCCGTGGCCGGAGGGGGCGGGCAACTCCACTAAGCTGGAGTGCCCTGCTGGGCTGTGACAAAGGGGTGAGCCTTTGAGGCTCACCGCCAGGTGTCACAGCTCCTGCCTGGGGGAGGTGTTAGCATCTCCACCCAGTGCAGGCTTTGTTACTGGCCTCAGAGTGACAAAGGCACTCTCCCCATGGGGCCAGCAACATGTCTCTAGTGTGGCAGGCTGCTGGAACTAGCCAGCCTACACAGACAGTCGGTTAAGTTTCAGGGGGCACCTCTAAGGTGCCCTCTGGGGTGTATTTTGCAATAAAATGTACACTGGCATCAGTGTGCATTTATTGTGCTGAGAAGTTTGATACCAAACTTCCCAGTTTTCAGTGTAGCCATTATGGTGCTGTGGAGTTCGTGTTTGACAGACTCCCAGACCATATACTCTTATGGCTACCCTGCACTTACAATGTCTAAGGTTTTGTTTAGACACTGTAGGGGTACCATGCTCATGCACTGGTACCCTCACCTATGGTATAGTGCACCCTGCCTTAGGGCTGTAAGGCCTGCTAGAGGGGTGTCTTACCTATACTGCATAGGCAGTGAGAGGCTGGCATGGCACCCTGAGGGGAGTGCCATGTCGACTTACTCGTTTTGTCCTCACTAGCACATACAAGCTGGCAAGCAGTGTGTCTGTGCTGAGTGAGAGGTCTCCAGGGTGGCATAAGACATGCTGCAGCCCTTAGAGACCTTCCTTGGCATCAGGGCCCTTGGTACTAGAAGTACCAGTTACAAGGGACTTATCTGGATGCCAGGGTCTGCCAATTGTGGATACAAAAGTACAGGTTAGGGAAAGAACACTGGTGCTGGGGCCTGGTTAGCAGGCCTCAGCACACTTTCAATTGTAAACATAGCATCAGCAAAGGCAAAAAGTCAGGGGGCAACCATGCCAAGGAGGCATTTCCTTACAGTATGCCAATGGTGATGGGATCAGGTATGGGGGGCCATTTGTGTGACAGGCTGAACTGTTTGTCTAATGGTGTTCTCCTGTCTGTATTGCCTCTGCAGTTCAGCGCCCACCAAAAGAAGGGAATATGGCGTGCCATCGCCAAGAAGATGCGGACCCTGGGGGTCTATGGCAGGCGAAGCACCCACTGTTGCAAACGGTGGGGGACCTGAGACGCTGGGCACGAAAGATGGCGGAGGCCAAGGTGTGGATGGCCTAACAAAGAGGAAGGGGTGCCCGTCGGACCTGGACTCCCTGATGGCCTGCATAAAGGCGGTGGCCTACCCGGAGCTGGATGGGCGCATCACAGCAGCCACAAGGTGGTGAATACAGTGGCTATCATTACAACTTATGGCTGGTGGGGTGGTATCTGGTTTGTGGTTGTGTGTCCTTGGGTGCCCTTAGGCCAGGCCAGACATAGCAGCGTAGGTCCTCTGGTGGCTAAGGGTTTGAATGTAAAATACTGCTTACCTAGCTTGTTAGTATTAACTTCTGGGCAGGGCTGCGTGGGTCCCAGGTGTGCTGCAGTTGACGGTGTCTGCCCCTCCTCATTCCTTGGTGACTAGCCATTTCACTAGTAGTGCAATGCATAGTGCGTAGGCCTGTTCCCTGTGTGTGAGGGTGCGGTGTACACCAACGGTGGTGTTGTTGCAGTCATTGACCCAGTGCATCCTTTGTCTCTCTCCCCCCTTTTTGTCATTGGGTCCTTATGTGCATTAGCATCACCTGGTGGAGAAGCAGAGGCACCGGTGACAGAGCGAACTGCATCCCACAGGACCCTGGAGGCAGAGACCACCGACACTGAGGGAACCAGTGGGTTGGAGGACGAGGGGAGCACCACGGCGGAGACTGGAGGGGACAACACAGACTCTGATACCTCCTCTGATGGGAACTCCCTGGTGGTGGCAGACACCTCTGTGACCACCCCAGCTGCAGGTACAGCCGCCACCCCCGTACCAGCACCACCCTCCCAGTAGTCCCTCAGAGAGTTGCCTGTGCCCACTCACCCAGGAGGGTGAGCATCTCCTTCGCCCCAGGCACCACAGGCCCTGCCCAGTGATCCTTGCTTCCCTGAGTGAGGAGGCTATTGACCTCCTGAGATCCATCTCTGTAGGGGAATCAACCATTGTGAATGCCATTTAGGGGCTGGCAGCCCAGATGCAGCAATGCAATGCATTCCTGGAGGGCATTCATGGTGGATTGGCGGCCCAACAGAGATCAATTCAGGCCCTGGCCTCCTCTCTGATGGCAGCCATTGTCCCTGGTTCTACCGTCCCCCATCCAACTTCCACTTCCCAGTCCAATTCTCCTCAACCCCAACCCATCCCAAGTACACAGCCAGACGAGCATGCACACAAGACAACACCCAAGAGTGGCACAGGCAAACACAAGCACCATACTTCATTCCACAAGCACTCGCACCAACACCTTTCAGTTGCAGACATGACAACATCCACTGCCTCCCCCTCCTCCTCCTCCACCACCCACCCAGTTACATCCACACTCACACCTGCATGCAATGCATCAATATCCATTACCAGCATCATCACCACACCAAGCAGAACACACACCTCACTGGCAGACACCTCCACAACATCCATGCACGCGTCCCCTCTGTTCTCTCCCACCGTGTCTGTCCCCCCCTTAAAGGACACATACGCAAGCACTCAACACCCAACAGCCATCCACCTCACAACAGCATACAGCCCATGCACCTGGACCCAAAAGCAGCAGATACACACCTCCGACGACCACTCCCTCATCCTCCACTCCCATTACTCCTCCCTCCTCCTACCTCAACATCCCTAAAAAGCTTTTCCTTGCCCAACTTGACCTCTTCCCTACTCCTCCCCCCGTCTTGCACGTATGGGCAGGGTAGCAAGGACACAGCCCAGCACCTCAGCCAAACAGTCCACGGGGACAGTGGTAGGGATACCAGAACAACAACACTGACGGGGAAGGAGGCAGCACAACCTGGGATGAAAGGGAAAAGTCTGGCACCAGCTGTGAGGAAGGGAAAGGAGCCTGCACCAGCTGGGAAGAAGGGGATGGAGCCTGCACCAGCTGGGAAGAAGAGGAAGGAGCCTGCACCACCAGGCAGATGGGGGAAGAGCCCATCCACCCCTGCATGTAAGGGATCCCCAACCCATGAACAGGAGGAGAAGAGGCACTCTACGCCTGCATAAGCTGTCAGCCAAACTGCCCCACCACCACCAGCTGTCACAGGGCCCCCACCGCCAGCCATGGATGTGCTGCCATCACAGAGTGCAGGGGCTGCCCAGGAGCCTCCCCCACCCACCAACAGCATGCAGCCATCACAGAGTGCACGGGCTGTCCAGGAGTCTCCCCTAACCACCGCCAGCATGCAGCCATCACCGCCAGTGGACGCCATGTAATCATCCTCCAGGGGTTACTGTGCGGGCTGCCCCCTTCAGAACCAGTGGGCAAGACATCCACTCAAGAGACTGTGGCCTTGCACTCCCCAGGACAAAGCAAAGGGCATGTTGCCCCCTCCAGAACCAGTGGGCAAGACACTCACTCCAGGAACTGTGACCTTGCACTCCCCAGGACAAAACACAGAGCATGTTGCCCCTCCAGAACCAGTGGGCAAGACACCCACTCGAGAGACTGTGGCCTTGCACTCCCAAGGACAAAGCACAGGGCATGTTGCCCCCTCCAGAACCAGAGGGCTTGTTCCCGCATGCAGCTGAGGTCCTCCCCCGAGGTGCCTGCCTATTTGACAACTGTTTGCCCCTGCAGTGCTCTATCCTGATTGGTGCAGGATTCGAGTTGGGCCTTGGACTGTGCCCTGTGGCAATGGGGGCCCTTTGAACTATGGACTGTGTAGTGTCCCTATTTTATCCAAGTGTACATATCTGTTTCATGGCCAAATCGGATTAATAATTTTGATGTTGAACCAATTACAAATACTTTCGTAAATTCCTCTTGTCCTTGCATTATTCTGCAGATTTTCGGGTTCATATTGTTTTTGTAATGCAGTTGGTTGTGTGTCTGGTTTGTGTGTTTCAGGTGTGTGTTGTGCGTGTGTGTGTCACTCTCGTTTTCCTCCCAGCCTCCCTTGTGTGCTAGGCGGCTGTACTCACCGTCTTCGTGTTGGTGTTCCAGGTGGAGCATAACGTAGAAGATCATCGGGACAATTTGCAGTTCGGGTTCCATGGCGGCGTGGTTCTTCCCTGTGTCTACAATGGTGTGTCCTTTCACTTTTGTGCTCTGTTTCCGCCAGGCTTTTGTTGGCATTGATACCGCCCCGGAAAAGGTGGCGGTTTGCAGTGTCTCAATATGATGGGCATAACTTTGTCTTCCACCTGGTTGTAGGCGGCTACCACCGTGGTGACTGTTGTTTCCTCCCTGGCAGTCGGTGTGGTACATTGACTGTCTATTGGAGTTATCACTGCCAGGTTCGTAATGAGGGCCTATATTGGTTAAAAACTAACTCGGGATGGACAGGAGACTTGGCACACAAGGTGGTACACGTGAGAAGGGTGGCATGGCTTGGTAAACACCCAAAGGAGGAGGAAGAGGATTGTATAATTATCAACTTCAAGAGTCCCCGTATCACGGAAATGCTGTTACATGGTCTTGTTCAGACGTCATCTCCCTCATGTAAAATTAAGGCTATTTCATTAGGGTTCTTTTATAGACCAAGCATGCCCCTCACATCAGTACCCCTAATGTCCCGACCCTCCGATGAGCGAATCCATCAACCATTAGACAGATGTCAGGTTGCTTTCCAGATCCAATATGGAAATCACTATACTTCCTTCATAACATTAAATAGATTTTCCCCATTATCCCACCTTGATGAACAGGATTGGCTGGAGAAGTCCCTAGTGTGGGGCACCAATGGCATTTTCTGTGAACAACAGGACCTAGAACGCCATCTAAGGCATAGACCGGGGAAGTAAGTAACACCATTGATCAGATGGTAATCAAATTTTTGAATGTCACCTTGGTAAAATGTAAAATAGGAAACGCAGACTGACTGAATATTATAGATGCTGCCCATATAATCTGCTTGCAGGAAACCTGGCTCAGGGAAGACTTCCATGTAATTTGCTACGTATCCATACTTACCCGAGCTACTCCATCGAGCTGTGGGAGAGCAAAAGGAGGTATGGCAATGCTCCTTTCAATTTTAGCTCCTATCACTATTAGAAAACAATTTAACAGCCCCTTTCATTACCAGCTGGCAATTTTGACAATTGAGCAGAAATACAAGGTTATTTTGATCAATTTCTACAGTAATGTTTGTAGCAGCACATGCAATGTGGTCATTGTGGAACTGGGTAAGGAAATTATGTATTTTTGTGAAGGAAATAGGAATTGACTATATGTGTGATTGGGCTGTGGATTTTAACACCGGTAATTGCCAATGTCCAATTAGTTTAGCCTGTTGCTACTCAGACTGCTATGGGAAAGAACAATCATATTTTCCTCATTACCCATATGGTGAGTCTATAAACAAAATCTTGTACAGGCCCAATATGGAGATGATTGAGGAAAGCCAAATGGAGTATTGCTAATTTCATTCCATGGAAACGAACATTGTTCCATTATAGACCATAAAACGTATAGCATGGTATGTGGCAAGGGAAGAAAGAAGGGTAGGTCAGAATTTGCAACAGACCTAAAACTAGAGCAGGGAAAATACCTTTAGCTATCTGGGTATTTTATTCTCATGGGATGGGCACTGTTACTTTAAAAAATAAAGCATACCCCTGAATGAAATACTGTGTGAGGTCCCTTTGCCAGTTTGAAATGAGAATGAGTCTTATGTGAGGCTTTTATTCATTTGAATGTCCTATTGTTCATATAGGTGTGTTTTTTAAATGACCGTTTTATTAGGATCAAAATTACTGTTTTCTGAATTTGAGAGGCATGTATATAAACCTTGAGTGGTATCAAATATGTTTATAACCTACGTTTTGTATTTTCCTTATTACATTAATGAATATTGTTTATTATCTTTATGCTGGCAAATTGCACTAACATATTTTATGCTGGCTATTTGCAAGAATCTTAATGTATTTAATTTTATTATTATGCGTGTATGTCTATCACTATTATTATGCTTGTAAATTACACCTGCAATATTTTATGCTGGCTATGTGTGAAACTGTTGTATGTATCTATTTTGGTTGCATTATGCTTTCATGGATTTTCTATCTAAATGTGAATAAAGTCTTTTCTGTTTACTTCTGAGACAGAGGTGTATCTAGAAGCCAGGGTGAAAAGATGTGTCTTCATTGATTTTCAGAATTTGAGCAAGTCCTTCTCAAATCACAAGTGGATGGGTGGTGCATTCCAGATGAAGGAACCCTGCTTACGAGGGACACGGCCACAGTGTCTTTGTTTTTGAATTATTGGGTTGACAACATAACTCTATTGGCTGACATGAGATTCCTGGTCAGGTAATAAGGAAAAAGAAGGTAATTTAAGCACAAAATAAGATGGAAGGAATGACATAGCGGATGGCAGATGTTCTTGAGAGAAAAGTGCCCACTTTTTTAATAAGTACAGTTTGCAGGAAGGAAGCCAGCTGTGCCATAGTAGTACGTCTATCAATGAGTTCATGGTGGCCTATGGTGACAAAAGACTTAAAGAGTTCAAGTAGAATCGGTGTACAGAGGTATCTGAGCCAAAGTTGGTGCAAAGGTTGTGAAGGGCAGTAGGACCTCTATCTATTTGCAAAATGAACACTTAGGCTTGGATTGCAAGGGGTTATGGGAATTCTCTATATGTCTGTGGTCATGGGCAGAAAAAAATGTTTTCCTAATGTTAAACAGTATGTTGTAAGTACTCCGTTGTGGCCTAAATCGAGAGTGAGTAGGCCATTGGATTCCAAATGGAAGAAGAAGGGGCCATTAGACAACATATTCGAACATTCACTTGAGTACTGTTCAAGGTAGCATGAACTCACTATGTTTGTCAATATTGCTTCTTTGCTTCAGTCATCTTAATTGGCAAGGGGTTTATAAAATAAATACATTAGTCTGCGTCCTGTATTACAGCTGTTACATGAAGTAATGAGCAGGGTAAGACAGTAGAAATGTGAAATAGTTGCCATCAGTCCATTTTCAGTTCACACGTGGAGTGGACCCAATCCCTTTGACAGGAGTATTATAAAAAAGGACATATTCCTCCTGTGAAAAATGGAAGAGCTTATAAGTTCAGAAAGCCAGCACACCCCTGAACTGCAAGACAGTCTGACTGTCAACTGATGTGGTAATCAACATCATCAACCAATCATGAGGGTCTAGCCAAAAAGAACCATTTTGTTAATGCAACAAATCAAAATTCCTGAACCATCCTTCTGTTTCAGCCCACTTCAAGCTGTTTCTGGTCCAGGGAGGAACTGGCCTGGCAGTTCGGGCTGGACTGTTCCTCGGGGAGCAGGATTAAGACTGATTTGCATATGGCTGGGTCCAAACTGGGGTGGCATGGTAAGCAAAATAATTGATGGATTAGACCCAGATATGTGACTGGGGGTGAATGTTTGATCTGTTCCATATTCTGTCCATCATTTATGTTTGTTTGCTTTTGTCACCATAAGTGTGCCGGGTATGCCCAGATGTGGGTGCCGGGCTCATTATGACACTGGATTAAAGCTAGCCTGGCTGGTGAAGGTCCAGGGATGCTTGTTTCTGGTCTAGGGAGGACCTGGCCTGGCAGTTCGGGCAGGGCTGAACTGTTCTTATGAGGAACAGGGTCATGACTGATTTGCATAGGGCTGGGTCCAAACTAGGGTTGCATGGTGAGCAAAAGAATTGATGAGTTAAACCCAGATCGGTGACTGGGGTGAATGTCTGATTTGTTCCACATTCCGTCCATCATTTGTGTTTGTTTTCTTTTGTCACCATAAGTGCACTGGGTATGCCACTGGATTCAAACCAGCCTGGCTGATGAAAGGTGTTACCCTGTTACCTGTCCCAGGATACTTGTTTCCAGTCCGCCTGGCAGTTCTGGCTGGACTATTCCCATGGGGAATAGGGTCATAACTGATTTGCATATGGCTGGGTCCAAACTGATGTGTCATGATGAACAAAAGAATTGTGATTGGGGATGAATGTTTGATTTGTTCAGCATTCTGTCCATCATTTGTGTTTGTTTGCTAGATAACTTTGGTTGGCACCTTCTTATTTTAGGCTCTATTATACAGTCTTAGCTTTAAAAATGCATAACTCCTATTCTACCTATTGGATACTTGTCATTTTGGTCTTGTTTTATTTATTACATTGTGCTCTATGTTTCTAACTTAGTGTAGAGTCTGTTTGTGTGCTGCTTTCGCTGTTTTACTGTTTGAAGTGTTGCACAAATACTTTACATGTTGTCTCTAAGCTAAGCCTTAATTCTCTGTGTCCAGCTATCAGGGGTTGAGCACAGGTTAATTTGGGGTTTGCTTGTGCCTTACCGTGACAAGGTTTGTGGTTGCTGCTTGACCAGGGCTCAACCCCAGTAAACCATTAACCCAATTTCTCACACTTAACTTCTGTGAGTGAAGTATTTCCAGTGTTCCCTGAATCTATGGAAGCCATGAAAGATAAATATAAGTGAAACTATGGATCTCTTGGGGGTGGTTGATGAGGTCTACTTGGTGAAGTACCACTAAAGACTCTGAGGAGCTGCTCTGAATGTTTATTGTTCTTCTGGTTGTATACAAAGTGCTCTGTACTCTATGTCAACATCCAAATATATTCAATAAACAAAAGAAAGAAATGCCCCTGAAGATTCATTACCAGGTGCAAAACAATGAGCATATAGCAACAAAACACAGTTAGTGGTGATAATGGGAGTCTGATGCTGTATTGTTGACACTGTTGGAGCAATACACCATATCAATGAAGGTGAGAAAAGAAAGTGTTAATGGGGGCAATATTTCAAGATGTTTCGTTCAATGGTGATGACTTATAGCATGACTGTTGTATGATGCTTTGTAGGATCGAACATCCAAGGTGATAAAGCAAAAGGCTGCAGAGAGAAGATTATGAATTTGAATGGTATCAAATGTTTGAGGAAACATTGCAGGACATGTGTAAACCCAGGGGCCAAACCCAGTACTTCATTAGAGCATGGGCCAGGTGCATGTAGTTTCTGGTCACAAATGAAATGCTATTTGCAACCAGTATTTTTTGCAACCAGAAAGGTTTTTGGAACTAACCTAGATATGAAGAAGTTGGTCCACAAAAAAGGAGTTGGAGTGGGTCACAATCTGACATACCTCATAAATATGTACATGGTAGGACACCAATTGTGACTCACTCTCATAGTAGACATCACTGGGATGAAGGCATGCTAGGATCAGGAGACTACCATATTTGTGATTCCCTCTCAGCGAAGAAAACATTTTTATTATATATAGCCCTTTTTATAAAGAAAACAGGGTTGTGTTTAAAAAACATTTTTAAGTGGTTCCATGGATCACTGCCTGCTCCCAATTTTTTTTTTTAAGATGCACAAAGACGGAGGGATCCCTTCCCTTACCACCCCAACACCGGAGTCAGTCATTTTACTCTGTTTTGCAAAGCCTTTACACATCACATATCAATTCACATCTTGGAAAGGACGTCTGCAACAAGAACATTCCAAATTGCAAATTGATATCTATTTGCAAAGCATTTAGGGAGTTACAAAAATATTGCCCCCTCCACAAATGGGGTAGTACCCTCAAAAATCATTTTAACTGTAGAAAATAGCCAATCACAGTGTATTCAACCTTAAAATGCTTAGTGCATCTGGCCTCAAATTCCTTTGCTCTTTGTCAGGGTTGCAGCAGGACGCGTTTTAGGGCCTGCCCTAACTCACCCTACTCAGCCATATCGTAAATCGTGAGTAGTCGTGTGCGCTCGTCAGACTGTTAATCTCTTTGGTGGGAAAAGACATGTTTCCTATGACACCCGTTGGTGGTTGCAATGCCCTAAACTATCACCCTGTTATGCATAGGTCATATGAATGTTTGTTCACATACATCTTAGTTTACCCTATGTTATATAAATATTTTGTTTGCTTGTACCATAACTGATGCCAATGCTTGTTTGCCAACATCATATACTATGCTCTACCAATGTCTGTTTTTCCTTGTGCCATGTCTGATGCCAATGCTTGTTTGTTAAAGACATGTGGGCTGTGTTTGCAGGTGTGATGATTGACAGCATCTTGAGTGTGGCCCCAGTCTATTTAGCAGCCCCGCCCTTGAAGAGCTGCTCACTATTCCTTTGGCCCTTGGAAGATACGGTTCTCTTCTTGGCAGCTCCAGAGTATGATCGGGCGGCCCCAGGGAACTTCATTTCTGCTGGTCGGTGAGTGGTTTTGGAGGTCGGCCTTGTCCTTAGATCTCATTTTCAGGCCTTTTTGGTCCCTGCGGCCGGCTCTTGCTACATGCAGGATTCTACAGCGCGTCTTCAGAATTTCTCAAATATCAATCTCACTGTTTCAGGCACAAATCACACGGTTATCTCTGATCACGATTTCAGAGCGGGTCGCGCTCTGCCCGGTATGCGCTTCCAAGAAGCAGCGAGTTGTTTTATTTTTACTTGTGGTAATTATTGGCAAAAATCTAGTTAACATTGTTTTTAGTTAAACACATAAGATACCATTTGTTTAAGATTTCTCCCAATGTTTCACTATAACCAATTCCAGTTTAATTCTGAGCTTCGGAATATTAAAGAGGGGGGTGCCTGATCTTTTATTTTATAAATATTTTTCGGGGCATTACACGAGAAGAGTTGAGTCACAAGGCACGTTCAAGAAGTATTACACAATATTTGTTTTGAAGGTATTCTTGAGGTCATATCCTGTTAATAGAGAGATCATAATGGAAATAGGTGAATTAGTATTATGTTCACTACAGTGCATAAATATTGTTGTGTGTTTAATCATTTTTTCCTTTAAGGTCTCCTTCCCCAGCGTTCCCTTCCCAAATTCCCTTCCCCTCACCTGGCCTCTCTAATGCTCAGTACCATAAGAGTAATCTGACTTGGAGCTGCCTGGAGATGGGCCCATGATCTTCTCGTAAGGACCCTGAGGAAGTTTGGCAACTGTTACAGTCTTGGAGTACCGTTGTGGATATGCTAAATCAGATTTACATTTGGACACCAATGTCTCCATTATGTAATCGTATAAATCTACCCTCACATGGTAGTTTTTAACCTTTTATTTTCAGGCTGTATTTGTGGAAAGAGTTAAAGATAGCATTACAGGTAGATGCACACCTAAATCATTTACTCTGCTATTTCCAGGATGCTACTTCTCAAATATGAGCCACTAACTGAACTGTTGTGATCTTTAAGACAGAACAAGGATCAATGAGCAATATTGGCATCCTCAAGTATAACTGTCAGACACAAGCTGGGACATTCTTTGTACGTAGAAGTGGTGACATAGATACACAGGTTTTCCAAAACCTGCCAGATTTGCTTGTTCAGGTTTTTTGCGTTCAGGCTTTTTTCTCCATTTGTCATCTTTTACAAGAGGCATTTTCTGCTTAGACACTACCTAGTTTCTGCAACAATGTGGTCACTAGAAGGGGTTGTCCAAACCTTGGCAGACTAAGGTGGTGAAAACCTAGACCACTGGAATGAGCAGCAGCCAGAGACTCTTAACTAGGTGACAGCTTTATAAAATTTTCTTTCATGGTTTCCTCTTAAAGGTTATAGAAGGTCCTTTAGAAGCTGTAATGTCAGAACATTTTCTAAAAGTTCAAACTCTTCTTTAGCCTCATGGGAAAAAAAGTTTGATATTCTGAGTGAAATGTGCACTCCTAACATCAGCAGCCTGTCAGGTGATTCCTCAGTGGTCTGCTGTAGCTTCACCACAGTCTTCTAAATAGGCATGAGAGAAAGTTAAATGGCTCCAGAGTAAATGGAGCATTTGTAGCAATTCAGTATTACTCCTGTGAAGCAAAATTGCCAAAATTATGGAATTACGCCTGGCAAAGTAATTAAGCAAATTTTGGGGCAAAAATACTATTACAGGAGAACAAGAAAAACAACTTGAGAGAGCATGAGTGGCTGCTGCTGTTTGTGTTCTGTTACATTTAGCACTGTTGTCTTAGCTCAAAATGCATCCTGTGGTAAATTTTGTGGTAAACAAAATAGTGCTGAATGCTGGATTAAACCCAATGATTACGTATGATCAATTACTCTTAATTTTGTGGTGGTTATGTGTTATTATGCTACAGGCAATTACCCAAGTTATTCCTACCCCCACAAATGAACACCTGGAGTGCTATCATTATTTCTGACGAAAGTGTGGCTTACCTGCACACCATCTTGATGGAATCAAAGCTGTAAAAATGATTGTGTTTCTTTTAAAAAATAATAAAAAGGGGGTTCATTTTGCTACCCTTACTGCTCTACAAACCTAAAATGAGGACAAATTATCTAACAGTTCTCAAATATCCCCCTCAACCATCCCAGTAAAAGATTCTGACATGTAGAATGAAACCTGCACTTTTACAATGCCAGCAGAAGTCTGTTAGTTAACTTCCTAGTAATCAAATGCAGTGCCACTGTAGAATTCTACTGAAGAACTAGAGCACCATATTTTGTATTCAAGATAAAAGAGAGGCACCCCTGAACTAAATTTCTTGTTATAGGAGCTGTAGCATTTAAGCCTTTCGTGAGGCAGGCTGCAGTAAATAAGCATGGAGCTGTTGAAGCAGGAATTAAACCACTGGTTTAGACATGTGAGGTGAGGTATAAGTGTTTAGTTGGGGGTTTGAGAAATGTGTGTAATTTGATTTCATGTAGTTACACAAATGTTTGCAAAATTATGCTTAGTTTCATTATGAAATGAAATGCAACTCCTTCATTTAGCTCAATATTTAAGTCATTTTTGGGTGCAAAATAGCAAAACCACTGCAAATAGCCATTTGCTTTCTATTGTTCATGACAAAGTTTTACAGCAAATAGGGTACATAATTACCCTTTGTGGCGTAATGGTGTAGTATCAGAAATGTCATATAACACCAAATCCCTGAAACTACATAGAGGTCATTGCAATCTCCCCAGGTCTACAACAACTGCTAATTCCTGTTACATACTTGTCCTACATTTGGCTGAAAATTGTTTTCAATGAAGGTTCTTGCAGAGGGTTGGGGCGTGGTTTTTGCGGAGCATATTTATTGGGAGCAAATTGGATGAAGAGTCTAGCTGGAAGCTATGAATGAGAAGTTATGAGTGATGTCATGAATACTATTTTTAACATGTCATTCTGGATGTAATATGTGAGGTTATAAGTAGTACATGATGGGGTGCATTTAACTTTGGTACTGTTTAATGAATCTGCATGAAGTTTTCCAAAAATAAGTTTATCCAACTCATCTCCTTCCGGGAAAAAGTTGAGTTGATCCTTCAAGTGTGGCCCAAGAACAACACATTTATTTCCCATGTTAATTCCCATACAAAACCTTTCTAATCAAACAGAAAAAGCACTGAACGGAACTACCACAAATGTGACCAAAATTAGAACTTTGCTCAGAAAGCATGTTTTTTGTGATTTTGTGTTTTGGAGAAGTTCACATTTAAGAAGGTGCTTGGGTGTTCATGGAAGGAAGAAAAGGCTAGACATATCTGCATGGTTGGTCCTCCAGGTTACCAAAAATTCAAATAATAGCACCCGATTGGGAAAGGAAGCATTTTCCTTCACTGGCCATCTTGGTTTTACAACTGGGATTGGTACTGAAGTACTGAACAATCTGATAGGCTAGCTACATCCGACAGAAACTTTATCTGCCTGCCATTATCGGCCTGGGGACGTGATTCCTGTGCCAGGAAGTTTTATTGGAAAGAATATGTAAGGGGCAATGAAATGACACCCTGACCTCTTGGCAAGTATGGTGGGACTCAGAGGTACCACTCTGGAGCAGAAATAAAAACAATTGTGCCGTAGTTACAGTGTACTCCTGTGGGACCCACGTGGTTTACATTTGAGGTACTACAGTACAATCTGGTAGCCATCACAGAAGCTTCAATTCCCAGGTGCAAAGGTACATGTGAAAAATCTTTAAAAATATGTAAAAAATGCAATGATGATTGGGTATATTGTAAACTTTGATAATTTGTAAACGAGGCGCAATATAATTTTCAGCATGCTCAATCACACATGCCTTCAGTGTTTATGTTATTTCCATGCTATTGACCCACTCATCTACAATGAGAAACTCCATGATGTATGGGACTATGGTATTATAAGTGATGTTATCAGTAATGTCAGTGATGTAATTTAACATCATGAGTGATGTAATATGTGAAGTCATAAGCAGGGCATGGTGTGGAGCACAAGTTATGCTTATCTGAGTAAACTATAATGGTTATTTCCATAGTGTTTTCATTTTTAATAATGCCACCTTAACCTTTGTTATTTTAGTGACAATGGCCCTCATTACGAACATGGCGGTTCAGACGGCCATTGCGGGGGTGGTGAAAATACTGCCACCGGCATGGCGGTCTGAACCGCCATATTATGAACACAGGGAGTGCCGCCTGTGGGGGTCCTCCTCCACCTCCAGGCTACCGCCGACAGGCAGCCTGATGATGGCGGAATATTTTATCCGACAGGGCAGTGCTGCAAGCAGCGCTGCTCTGCGGATAAAGAACCCTTGTTCCTCCAGCCTTTCCCTGGTGGGTTTCCCCGCCAGAGAAAGGCTGGCGGAAGGGGTGCTCAGGGGCCCCCGTGCAGTGCCCCGTTGCGCAGGTCACTGCCCGATTTACAGGCAGTGATCTGTGCGATGGGTGCTGCTGCACCCGCCGCACAGCGGCATTGACGACAGCTCCATGTGGAGCCGTCAGCATTGTCCCGGCCCTGCATTCTGCTGGGCCTGCAGGCAGAAACACTGTTTCCCCCCCGGCTCAGCAGAATGTACATTATACGGCCGGCGGAGTCTCAAGGGGGCTAGTGGTCTATGAAAAGACCGCCAGCATGAACACGGCTGGGTTTCCTGCCGTGTTCATAATGACTCACTTTATGTATACACACACACACACACACACACAGACACACACACACTGAAGAAAACAAGAGTTAGAGTGATGTCATAAGTGATGTCATTTGTGATATCATAAATAATGTCACCTATGATGTCTTTGAACATGTCATGAGTTATGTAATGTGTGAGGCCTTAGCTGGGCACAGGTTATAGTTAGCTCAGTTAACTGTACTGCTGAATTTCAGTGTTTTTTAGTTTAAAATGGTATTTTTACCTGACTTTTATACCTAACCCAAACACCTCTATAACCTTTATATTTTCTATGAATTTCTGAGTTTGGTTTAACGTAAAGTAGGATTTTAGTACCCTACCTAATTCTAACATCACTTTAACCTTTGTTTTTTTGGTGAATTTCTAGGTTTTGTTGAACACAAAGTCTGATCTTACTGCCCTATCTAACTATCACGTCACCGGCCTGTGGTCCTATACCCAACGCAACCAGGGCAGCTAACCCCCTTGTACACGGCCACCCAATGAGAATGCTCATCACAACATAAAGAGGTGTCATTTTAACTAATGCAGGTCCACTGCTTTTTCTCAAGGGGTCACCACATCAATATATAAATGGCAGGCCTTTTGGCTTTATCAAGAGGTGACCACATCAACATGAATAAATTCCTATTGGCTTCCATATGAATATTAAGGGTGAGAGTAACTCACTTAATTCTGTATAGCACAATCATGCTGAATTACCCAATAATTCTGTGATATTTTGCTGAATTATACAAGAAGAGTAATTCCGCATTCAGTGCTATTTCCTAGTGCAAAAAGATTTCTTTGTATCCAAAATGGACACGAGGATACATTTTTTGCTAAGAAATAGTGTTAAAAGCAACAGAACATGATTACCAAGTGGGAGCAGCCGCTCACACTTGCTAAATGTGCTTTTGGGTTAGGATTTTTCCCCAACTTACTGGTGGCATTTAGCACTATTTTCTTAGTGAAAAATGCACCTACGCATCCAATATGGATGCAAGGCTGCATTTTGTGCTAAGAAACAGCACTAACTGAAGCAGAACATAAATAGTGAGCGTGAGTAGTCTCTTGTGGTAGGATTTTTACACCACATTACTCTTTATTACATCAGCAGGAGTAATCACGTAAATATTGGTAATTTTCTTTGAAAGAGTAACACAGAATTACAGCAATAACTCCATTTACTCCAGCAGAATCGAATTATAGCCCATGCCTAATCAATATGAAAGGCAAGTCAATTTGTTTTGTCAAGAGATGACCACATCAATACACAAGTCAAGCCTTATGGTTTTGTTAACAGGTCACTACTTAATTATATGAAGGCAAGCCAATTGGCTTTGTCAAAAGATGCCGACATCAATATACAAGGCAAGCCTATTGACATGGTCAATGCATTATTAGCCATATCAATATATGAAAGCAACCTATTGGCTTTGTCAACAGTATGAAGCGTGTTAGAGCAGTGGTTCCCAACCTTTTGACTTATGTGGACTCTCACTTTATCATTACTGGAACCTGGGGACCCACACTGAATCATTAATGGAATCTGGGGACCCACCACTGAGTTATTACTGGAAGCTGGGGACTGAGGCCTAAATATTGTCGATCATTTGAACCACAAAGTAATGTAAAAATAGGAATTCCATGAAACACATACAGAAATGATAACACATTTTATTGTATATGACCCAGGAAACATAGGGTTACCTTCAAAAAAGATTTATGGGGGCTGCTGCTCCCCCTGGGGAGATTCTGGGGGCTGCTGCTCTCCCTGCACTCTTTCAACTGCCCACAGGCAACCAGGGACCTAATAACTGACTCTGTCCTGGGATGACAGTGTTGTGTAGCCATTTTAGTTATAGCTCTATGCACGTCATTTTAGCACACTAGGCCTGCTGCTGTGCACTTTAACCTAGATATATTTTATTCAGCTTTGTTTATTATTTTAACCACCTCAGTGCCTTGGACGAGGTGGTCTCGTCCCAGCACACGGTTTCTGTGTGCCTGGGACGAGACCACCTCGTCCTGCACCGGGCCCATGGGGGAAGCGCCCACCCACACCCCCCATCAGGGATGAAAGGGGAATCGCTTCCCCTTTCACCCCGATCCCCCATTCCCCCCAGTGACATCTGATGACGTCAGCATGCGATCGCGTGCTGACCTCATCAGAGGTCTCCTCCCGTCGCGCTGGAAGCATGCTTCTAGCGCGATGCGGAAGAGAAATGCTAAGCATTTCTCTTCAGCTCGGGAGGAGGGGGGCGGGAGAGACATCGGAAGAAAGGAAAGGCCTTTCCTTTCTTTCGATGTCATTCTGAGCATTTCTGCTGCCCGATCGCGATCGGGCAGCAGAAATGCCCACTATGCACCAGGGACTTTATTTTTTTTAGAAATTTACATGAGGGGAGTGGCTCCTTGGGCAAGGGTCGCTCCCTGGGGGGCCAAATAATTTTTTAGGCCATTTCTGCCCACCTGGGGGCAGATCGGCCTAATATAATGCCCACTAGACACCAGGGATTTTCTTTGGGTGTTTTCTACTAAAGGGAGCGGCCCCTTGGGCAAGGGTCGCTCCCGAGGGGGCCATATTATTTTTAGGCCCTTTATGCCGACCCCGGGGGGGCAGAAATGCCCACTAGACACCAGGGAATTTTTTGGGATTTTTCTTTTTTTTCTTTTATGTGCAGGGAGCTACCGCTTAGGCAAGGGTCGCTCCCTGGGGGGCCAAATTGTGTTTAGGTCATTTCTGCCTCCGGGGAAGATTTCTTTGGGAAAATTTGATGTGTACACGTTGTGTTTTGGGGCACTTCCTGTTGCGGGCGCTAGGCCTACCCACACAAGTGAGGTACCATTTTTATCGGGAGACTAGGGGGAACATAGAATAGCAAAACAAGGTTTATTGCCCCTTGTCTTTCTCTACATTTTTCCTTTCCAAATATAAGACAGTGTGTACAAAAGACGTCTATTTGAGAAATGCCCTGTGATTCACATGCTAGTATGGGCACCCCAGAATTCAGAGATGTGCAAATAACCACTGCTCCTCAACACCTTATCTTGTGCCCATTTTGGAAATACAAAGGTTTTCTTGATATCTATTTTTCACTCGTTATATTTCAGCAAATGAATTGCTGTATACCCGGTATAGAATGAAAACCCACTGCAAGTTGCAACTCATTTATTTGCTCTGGGTACCTAGGGTTCTTGATAAACCTACAAGCCCTATATATCCCCGCAACCAGAAGAGTCCAGCAGACGTAACGGTATATTGCTTTCAAAAATCTGACATTGCAGGAAAACGTTACAGAGTAAAACATAGAGAAAAATGGCTGTTTTTTTACCTCAATTTCAATATGTTTTTATTTCAGATGTTATTTTCTGTAGGAAACCTTTGTAGGATCTACAAAATTTACCCATTGCTGAATTCAGAATTTTGTCTACTTTTCAGAACTGTTTAGGTGTCTGGGATCCATTATTGGTTTCACACCCATTTCTGTCACTGACTGGAAGGAGGCTGAAAGCACAAAAAATCTTTAAAATGGGGTATGTCCCAGTAAAATGCCAAGATTGTGTTGAAAAATTGGGTTTTCTGATTCAAGTCTGCCTGTTCCTGAAAGCTGGGAATCTGGTGATTTTAGCACTATAAACCCTTTGTTGATGCCAATTTCAGGAAAAAAAACACAAGCCTTCTTCTGCAGCCCTTTTTTCCAATTTTTTTTACAAAAAACACAATTTTTACTGTATTTTGGCTAATTTCTTGGTCTCATTCAGGGGAACCCACAAAGTCTGGGTACCTCTAGAATCCCTAGGATGTTGAAAAAAACATGACGCAAATTTGGCATGGGTAGCTTATGTGAACAAAAAGTTATGAGGGCCTAAGCACGCCCTGCCCCAAACAGCCAAAAAAAGGCCTGGCACCTGAGGGGGAAAAGGCCTGGCAGCGAAGGGGTTAACAATATACCAACAATAGCCACAATTGCGGTCTTGTTTTATTTCTCTCTATCTAGCTGTTCTTTGCTTATGCCAGCACTGTGTTCTTAAACAAGCACTCTGGGCTTCTCTCAAGGCTACAGTAAGATAGGTTGCCAGTAAACGTGGTAAACGTTTTGTCTCTGGTATTCATAGAAACACATACATCTTTACATAGGGACATTTTCTCAGAACATCAGTTGTTTTATTATAAAAACACTTCCCTGTCCCATACACGTTAGAGGGAGATTCCAGCCAGAGGACCACAACTGTATGCTGATTGCTGAACGCTTCGCTACAGCTGTTTATGCAGACTTCAGACCTTTGCTCAGGTATGGGGGATGATGTCTTCCCAGGGGAACCTGAAGGGCAGAACTAGAGCTTAACATGCTGTGCTCTAATATAGCCTAGGCAGGAATTAGTCTATTGACTTTAGTGACAATATGGCAGCGTTATTTCTATGCTTTACTCTCCTTGTCACAATTTTAATCTTATCAAGGTTTATCGATCTGGTTATTGCAGTACATTTTTTATTGTCTAAGATGCAGTCGCTTCATTAAAACCTTATTGAAACATATACTGCCTCTGCTTGTCATTGTATATGTGAAAGTAATGTAACTCAGAGAAACGGATGAGACCTGAGTAACCATGATTTCCTTGAGGAGTCAATTGTGTCATGCGCTCGGCTGCCCAATCATCCCTGCTCTTGGGTAGAGATGAGGCACTGCTAGTTTGCTGGAGCAAAACCCAGATTAGGGCGACAGGTGTCACCTGTAGTGGGATAAGACTCAGCCTCCCACACCACAAGTGATTCTGCCGCTCAAATCCAGTAGTCTCATTAGAATAATGGGAGCCTACACCACAACAGCAATGTGAAGGCCTAGCGGATGGGGCCCCAGGATCAAACGTCAACCCCACATATACCTCCTTGCCATTATTAACAAAAATTGTAGGTGAGTCAACAAACAGGCTGCGTCCCACCCCCTGGGTATTATGAAACAAAATACTGAGTCCCATATTTTTAAAAATCATGCTCGGCTTATCAAAAAGCTAGAATGTTTTAAATTCCAGTCCAATGGTCCAGATATCTGTACATTTAATTTCTTAAAAACTATTGAATGGAGTTACACCAAATTACAAACAAAAACCATGACTCCTGCACCAAGATCTAGCTTTCTGCCAAATTCGGTGTAATTCTGTTAAGCTGTATGATCTGTAGCACTGTTCAAAATTCCCTAAGGGAACTTTATTGGGAAATTGTCTTTTGGGATCCCACTTTTTTTCTCATTCCTTGCTTGATGGATCTCCCCCTAAACTTTCAGTGAAGGAGCCAAGGTGGATGAACTTACATTTTTGGAAGTTTTGTGAAGATTCATCAAACTGCACCAAAGTTATAAGCAAAACTATAAAAAAAAGTATATATATATAAATAACCTACTGGCAGTCACCAGTAGGTAGTTATAGTTAGGACCATGTTTCCTTAGAATAAGCATTTTTTGACTTGCCTATATATTTGGTGCCGTTTGATGAATCTTCATGAAAAATTCCAAAAAATAGTGTGATGGTGATTCTTGTTGTGCATGGAAAGTTTTGGGGTGATCCGCCAAGTGGAGGTTGAGAAAAAGGAGGGGTGAAAAAACGTGCGTTTCCCTAGTTAATTCCAATGGGACTTTTGAACATGACTACAACCTGAACTGCTGGATGGAATTACACCAAATGTGGCAGAAAGGTAGCTTTCGGTATGCAGACTACACTTTTAGATATTTGGTGTAAATCTGTTCAGTAGATTAGGAGAAATGAAAGAAAATCCAAATTTGTATATCTCTAGCTGCAAATAAATCATAAATAATCACGAATGTGCACTTGAATAGAAGCACTGTAATTGGCTGGCCACAACCTGACTAGAAAGTTGCGGCTGCCATTTTATGTTATGGGTGAGGCTCCCCGGGGCTGAAAATAGAGATGATTAATAATATAAAGGGTCAGGTTTGAGGTACCCTAAACCCACGGGTGTGATATAGGGATGATTGAGGGTCAGATTATGGGTGTTACTTCACCATGCGTAATATTCTTGAATATTCAAGAATATCCTCAAATATTCTAGAATATTTAAGGATATTCGAGAACATTCAAGAATATGCAAGAAAAATTAACAAAAACATTCACAGACTCATTCGCACACTAATTCATTCACTCTAAGACTCCTGCGTGCACACACACACCTAATCAGACACTAACTCTCCCACACCCACTGACATAGACAGCCCCTCTGGCCAAACTCTGCTGTGCACAGTCAAAGGCCGTAGGTGGAGAAGGGTTGAGTGGTTTTAAGGGCTTGGCTGCAGGCCCATCAGCCAACTCCCACCGCGCACTACCGAAGGCCATGTATGGTGCTGTTTGGATTAACGTACAGTAATAAAAATTACTTTACGTTAAAAAATCAAGAAATTCACTGAATAAGCAGCATGCACAGCTAATTACACCACAGATTATATCATGGATAACATCCTCTATGTCATCTTTGATCACTTCAACATTTGCAATAAAACTATTGACGAGAAAACTGTGCATAGCATGGGCGCAAGTTATAGTTACCTTAGGGCGCGAGTTATTGTTACTTGAAATAACTCTAACTGGTGAATTTCTGTGATTTTGTACAAGTAAATTCAGAACCAAACTATAACATTGCTGTAACCTTTGTTTTTTTCATAGAATATATATATATATATATATATATATATATATATATATATTTATATATATATATATATATAGATATATATATACATATGTTAGATATTACCTAACTAGGTCATCTGTTTTATAGGGAACAGAAAGTGTTATTGTGTTGCTAATAACCTTGGCACAGTTTTAAAAAATTTCCACAAAACTTTCCTAAAAGGTGTTCATTTTTTCCGACTGTGTACATGGAATGTTTGCGGTGATCCGTCAAGTGGGGGCCGAGAAAAAAGGGAGTCCCAAAATGTAAAATTCTCATGCATTTTCCATAGACATCTTTAAGATGGGCTATAGCAAAAACTACAGAAATAATTATACCAATTTTGCTGGAAGCTCTATCTTTTTCCACAGATTTTGCTTTGCGTCCTTTGGTGTATATCCATTCAGGAGTTTTAGAGAAATTAAGGTTATTAAAAAAATATATATATCTGGATGGTAGGGTCAGCAAGAGTCTTGTAAGAGTCTTGTGGAAGTGCAAATCTAAAAATAGGGCAATGTGATTGGTTGAGAGGCCTATTTTTTCCATGAGACTCCCCTTTTTCATGGGAGCAAGTGAGTTCTGTGAGTCCTGCAGAATTGAACACTCTGATTGGGTGGCTGTTGAAGGTTTAGAAATGAAATGGCTGCCACTAATGTTTACTGTGAAAATTGCAGGTGTTGTGGAAATGAAGTAAAAAAGCTATATAAAGTGGCAGGAGAAAGGCATCATGTCCCCCTAGATTTTGACAGGAAGTCTCTAAGGTATAAGTACTGTGATTTAAGTAAATGTATATTGTTTTAAATAAAGATTCATGATCCTGTGGGTCTCTTGCTGGATCAACAAAAGTGAAAAGGAGTAAGTGAGTTGTCCATGCACTCTACTAGGAGAAATGCATATTGTGCCCCTTATTATTGGGAGGAGGTGTGTAATACCTAACTTCTCTGATAAATAGCATGTTAATTCTTTTTTTAAACATGCTGTGATCTCGCAAGACACTTGCAGAAAAGTGAAAAATAGAAAGGAGTAGGTAATCTTTGAATACACCCAGGTATGAGCACTTGCTACTGTAGGAAGGACTCTTACCGGAGATGGTGTTTATCACATTCTGCTATTTATGCCCATCAGCTTGGGAAGAGTGCTGAGTAGAGAGTGAAGACTATCCACACTCCCTACTATTCACAGCCATTATGCAATAGAGGGATCTCATCAGAGAGGCCAGTCACACCTTACACCCTACTATGCACACCCACCATCCGAGAGAGAGGTCTCAGCAGAGAGGCCAGTACCTCCCCACACCCTACTATGCTTACCTGTCATCCAAGAGAGGGGTCACAGCAGAGACACCAGTCCTACCACACACTCCACTCTGCTCACCCATCACCTGAGGGAAAGGTCTCAAAGAAGAGGCCAGCCCTCCCCACACCTTACTGTGTATAACTGTTAACCATGAGAGGGGTGTTAGTGGAGAGGTTAGTCCCTCCCCACACACTACTATGTAGGCTTATTACACTATGGAGCAGTGTTAGTGGAGAAGGTAGTCCCTCCCTGTAACCTACTATGTGCATTCAACATCTTGGTGTAAGCTGTCAGCAGAGAGGCCGGTCTCTCCACAAACCATATTACATATACCTTTCAGCGCAGAATGAGGTCTCAAAGGAGAGGCTAGTCTCTCCCCTCATCCTAGTATGCACATCCATGGTTCTAGAGAGAGTTCTCAGCAGAGAGACTACTCCCACCACACACACTAGTATGCACATATGTTATCTCACATAGAAGTCTAATCAGAAAGCCCTGTCTCTCTGTACACCCTACTATGCACAACCGTCATCCAAGAGAGAGGTTTCACGTAAATGGTCACTCTCTGTCTTTACCCTAGTGGAATGGGTGATGAATCCAGTCTCTTCAGTTTAGAGTCTTTTTTTTATATATTAGGCTTATTAGTTCTGCAGGAGTTAAGATACATATATTGATGGAGTCAGCTGTTTCGGTGTTCCCACTCTTGTGAGAGTTTTTTGGATGTCAATATAGCAATGTATAGTGAAATATTATATGGAAGCTTTATTTGTGAAAGAGTGTTAGTTTTGAAAATGAGTATGGTGTTCAATGAGTTTGCAATTTTATTCTGATCCCACAAGAGTCTCATGAGAGTAGTTTGCAAGGTTCGCGGAGCGAAGCTTGCCACATTAGGCTTGTGTGATCCTGTGAGAGGCTCACAAGACCTATGTGTAATATTACTGAGCCTGCCACAAGGTGTTTTATGATCCTGCAAGAGTCTCCCGAGATCAGATTGAGAGAAGTAGAAAAAAAGGGCCCGGGTATATTAAGGTCAACCAATAGTTTACATTGTCATTGCATGGTTGAGGAAACGCTGTGTTGTGATTGGCTGCACAACTAGAGATAGCTGAGATTGTGCTTGGTGGTTTGGAGGAGAAGAAAGTCTCTTTGACTTGTGCTCAGCAAAAGTGATTTAATTTGGAACTGAAAGAGGCTGGTCTCTTCACCTTCATTTAAGAAACAGCTTCAAGATCAGGTAGTTAAAAATATAGTTAATGAACTTTGTGGAGCAGTGTCAATAAGTGCCCTATTTTTTATAAGCTTATTATATGCCATGTTTACTGAGTGAAAAGCTTTTTGTAGAGGTATAGATTTCTCAGTACAGATTTTTCGATGTAGTCATTAGAATGTAGAGAGATGTCAGCAGGAATTCCATGTTGTGTAAAAATACGAAGTCTTCACCCTATATACAATTGTCAGTAAAGAAGGCGACGTATTTCAAATTGTAAAGCAAATAATCAGGAGTGTGTTAATACAAGGCGTGGTGTTTTCTAAACTCTACTACACATATCTTTTACCTTTATCAGAGATTTCAAAGGATAGATTTGTGTTTCTACATTGAAACACCCTGCTCACTGTTAGCAAAGGTGTGTAAAGTGGAATGTGTTAATCTGTAAACCTTTGGAACCAGATTTGACTTTTTATAGTGGTCTTAATAGTTAAAGTGTTTGTTATGCAATATAGGTGCATTCACCTGCTGTGTATTGTATGTTTTGGATGACCTTAATGAGTTTCTCATGCCAGCTATTTTAAAGGTAGCAGGTATGAATTATAAAACTCCTGGTTAAACGTGTTGCATTGATGTTGCAAATGTTTGTAGGCAGCTGAACACATATTTGATACCATGCTTCACTTTACCTTTAAAACAAAGGAAAGATGCACTGGGTGAAGTTGTGGAAATTTTCAGGAGAAAGGAATAAAAAGTTAGTGGTACAATAGGTATACATTTGTGATTGTGGGTAAAACATGTTAGCAGATACCTTTTTTCTTCCTGCTCTCATATTAAAGATGTATCAAACAAGAGACAAGTTGAGCAGTTTCAGTAGCTGACACTGCTGTTGCCTGCTCATCAGAGTCGGAAGAAAACACTAAAAATATGTAAAATTGGTTGTATTCTTTGTTTAAGCGTTGATTATATAGTTTGTTGATATAGTGAAACTGGCAGGTCCGTCTCCTCGGACTGCACTGGTGTTTCTGTATGAATCTTTATCTATACTGGACTAAGCACATGTTTTATGCCAGAGAGAGATGTCAGCGGAGAAGTCAATTATTTGTACACCCTACTATGCTCACTTGTCATGCAAGAATAAGGTCTCAGTAGAGAGATCCTTCCTTGTCCACAATGTTGTATGGAAGGCTCTCATAGGAGAGAAATGTCAGCGCAGAGGCTAGTCCGTTCCCATACTTTACTACACACAGGTGTCACTTGGTACAGATGTGGTAGTGGAGAGGGCAGTCCTTTTCCTCATGTCCTCATGTTACTATTTATGCTTGCCATCCTGGGAAAAGCTTTCACAGAGAGGTCTCTCCCTCTACACACCTTATTATGCATGCTTGTCCCCATGGGACACATCCATCATTATGAAGAGAAGTATGAGCAGAACGCTGTCTCTATACAGAGGCTATTATGCACATCTGTTACCCTGGGATGAGGTCTCAGCTGACAGGGCAGTCTCTCCTCATACCCTACTGTGTATGCTTATCACTATGATGAGATGTATCAGTGGGGAAGTTTCTTCCTCCTAAGATACAACTACATACATTAATTGTCATAGAAAGAGCAGTGAGTGCAGAGAAAGTGTTTATTCATATCCTACTATGTACAACTGTTACCCTGGGAGGTGAAGATATCAGGGAGGGCACTGTCCTTTTACATCCTACATCCTTGGGCAACGGTTGCCCTCCCAAAAGGGGTACATTAGTGTTGGCCATTTGGACTATTTTTTCAGGCCTATCTGCCCCCAAGGGGCGCAGACGGCACCAAAACTCCAGGGATCTTTTTTTCCTTTATTTTTTTGTGTTGGGGGGACCGACTTCAGCAAGGGTCACCCCCCAAAGGGGGCACAGAATTGTTGGCCATTTCTGCCCCCTTTGGGAGCAGATCAGCTTATTTATTTAGGCCTATCTGCCCCAAAGGGGGGCAGAATCCACTTATGCACCAGGGATCTTGTGTGTGATTTTTGTGGGGATCCTCCCCTTTGATAAGGGTTGCCCTCCCAAAGGGGGCACATTACTGATGGCCATTTCTGCCCCCTTGGGGGAAGATCGGCCTATTTTTTAAAGCCCAGCTGCCCCAAGGGTGGCAGAAGCCACCAAGACCCCAGGGATTTTTTTCCCTTTGTTTTTTTGTGTTAGCAAGGGTTGCCCCCTCAAAGGGGGCACATAACTGTTGGTACCCTTTGGGAGCAGATCGGCCTACTTTTTTTAGGTCCCATCTGCTCCAAGGGGTGGCAGAATCCACTTAGGCACCAGGGATCTTGGGTGAGTGTGTGTGTGTTTTCTGTGCGTGTGTGTGTGTTTTGTGTGGGGGCTGTTGGCCATTTCTGCCCCCTATGGGAGCAGATCAGCTTATTTTTTTAGGCCCATCTGCCCCAAAGGGGGGCAGAATCCACTTATGCACCAGGGATCTTGTGTGTGTGTTTTGTGTGGGGATCCTCCCCTTTGATAAGGGTTGCCCCCCCAAAGGGGGCACATTATTGATGGTCATTTCTGCCCCTCTTGGGAGTATATCGGCCGATTTTTTTTAGGCCCATCTCCCCCCAAGGGTAGCAGAAGCCACCAAGACGCCAGGTATTTTTTTCCTTTGTTTTTTTTGTGTTGGGGGGCACCCCCTTTAGCAGGGGTTGCCCCCCTAAACGGGGCATGTAACTGTTGGCCATTTCTGCATCCTTTGGAAGCAGATCGGCCTAGTTTTGTTAGGCCCATCTGCCCCCAAGGGGGGCAGAATACACTTAGGCACCAGGGATCTTGTGTGTTTGTGTATGTGTTTTGTGTGGGGGGTGGCCCCTTTGGGAAGGATTGCCCCCCAAAGAGGCACATTACAGATGGCCATTTCTGCCACCCTTGGGGGCAGATTGGCCTATTTTTTTTAGGCACCATGGAAAATTTCAAAATGCTTGGTGGCGGGGTGTTTGTCAACTGGCGAAGGTTTTGCATTTGTGATTATATTTTATTTCTTCTTTTTGTTCTAGTTCAAAGCTTTTGCTTCCTTTCTATGGCTCCTTGCAGTTTTGGCAATGGTTGACCTACGGTTTGCGTAGTTACATTTTTAGGTAAGTAAAAACAATTTACTCCAAAGGAGTAATGTTGCCATGCATGAAGGACATGTTTGTAGGTGGTCTAAATGCAGGATTGTGTGTGAAATTGTCCTTAGATTTGTGCAAAATGATATTCGTGTTGTCATGTCTAATTTGCTTTTCTTTTTTCTTTTTAGTGGGATACCATTGGTGATTGCTGTTTCTGTGCAGAGTAGTTGCTGGTTAGTCTAGCTTTTTCAGGCAAGTTACTTATAGTTTTTGAGTACATAACTCTTGATAAAGCCACACTTTGTTTATTACTTATTTTAGTGCTGGTTATTGCTGGGGCATCGGTCAAGTCACACTTCTTAGAAAGGATCATGGACAGCCGCAGAGTGATTGCTCAGCAGGTTGTTGGCATGCTTTTTGAGTTGTCTTCTGACCATTGTTGAGACTGACTCTGCATCTGAGGCAGAGGAGGAAGTGAGAGATTCTGGCAGTGAGTTTTCTGTCCGAGATGAATCTTCGTATAAGGAAGCCATTCTGAGGGCAGATGAAGGGCCTGTTTTAGAGGAGGACCCTGATGTGCCAATAGTGAAGCAGCCCGGGGCTGAAAGGGTTCCCATTGGAAGACCTGACACCTGGGTTGCCCCAAGCATGGAGCAGCCACAGTTGCCTGCCTTTACTGGTCTCCCAGGGTGAAGATAAATACGCCTGTCAATTTCTTTGAGTTGTATATGGACGATGTATTTTTGGAAGAGATTGTTGAGCAGACTAGTTTGTATGCAGAGCAGTATTTGAGGGACAACACTGCCAGACTTAGGCCTCAGTCTAGAGCTACCCAGTGGATTCCCACAAATCTGGAAGAGATGAAAAAGTTCTTGGGTTTGATTTTTATGATGGGGGTTGATAAGGAAGCCGTCACTAGCTTCTTATTGGTCTACTAGTCCCTTAATGGCAATGGCTATATTTCCTGCAACCTTGACTCGTAATCAATATTTATTTAGTGTTCGGATGCTGCATTTTGTTGACAATGCTTTAGCCTTGCCACAAGCTCACCCTGATTGTGACTGTCTATTTAAGATTAGACCTGTGCTTGATCATTTTGTAGATTGTTTTTCAGAAGTGTATGTTCCAGGCAAAGAAATAAATGTGGACGAGTCTTTGGTCCTGTTCAAGGGGCGTTTGGTTTTTAAGCAGTAAATTCCTAGCAAGGGTGCACGGTATGGAATTAAATTGCGTATGCTGTCAGAGAGTAGTACAGGATATGTGTATAATTTCCAGGTCTACACTGGTAGGGATTCCAGTATTGACCCCCTGGTTGTCTGACCACTTTTGGAGTTAGTGAGAAAATTGTGTGGGAACTTGGTAGACAACTGTTTAACAAATGTCACCATTTGTATGTAGATAACGTCTACACTGGAGTGCAGTTGTTCAAGAAATTGTTCAGAGTGGACACTGTTGCTTGCAGCACAATCCGTTCTAACCAGAAAAGCTATCCAAAGGAGCTTGTCTGTAAAAAACTTGAGAGGGGACAGTGCAGTGCCTTGCGTAATAATGAGCTGCTAGCTCTGAAATTTGCAGACAGGAGGGATGTGTACATGCTAACTACCATCCATGATGAAAGTACTTCCCCTGTGACTGTTTGGGTCAGGTTGCGGAAGTGCGCAAACCTGTGTGCATTTTGGAATATAATAAGCACATGGGTGGTGTTGATAGAATAGATCAGAGGTTGCAACCTTACACTGCTCTTCGTAAGTCTTACTTGTGGGTTGAAAAGTTAGCCATCTATTTGTTTCATTTGGCAACTTTTAATGCTTTTATTGTGATCAAGGATTGTTCCCCTGAGTCAAGGATGAAATTTGTTAAATTTCAAGGGTCAGTGATAGAGAGCCTTATTGTAGTGGAACAGGCAAGAGTTCCTAGAGAAGCAGTGGTGGTGGATGTGGCTAGATTGAAATATCGGCACTTTTCTGATCACATTCCTCCCAATCCCAAAAAAAGGCTTGCCCACTAAGAAATGTAGAGTCTGTGCCCAGAGGGGTATCCAGAGGGAGAGCCGGATGTACTGCCCGGACTGCCCTTCAAAGCCTGGGCTGTGTGTGGCTGGCTGTTTCCAGAGTTACCACACACAGAACAATTTCTGGGAACTACAGTGAGCATAAACTGTTGTTTTATATTTTCATATGTTCAGTTTCACGGTTGGCATTACTGTCATGTATTCAGTTATAGTGTTTGTGTTTGTAGTTTTGCATTTTTTTATAATTAGTGTTTTTTTTTGTTGTTTAAAAACTAAAAAGTGATGGTGGTGTGCCTGGAGTAGCGCTTGGCTGGCGGTGTGTGTGGAGTGGTGCTTGGCTGGCGGTGTGCATGGGGTGGTGCTTGGCTGGCGGTGTGCAAGGGGTAGCGCTTGGCTGGCGGTGTGCATGGAGTGGCGCTTGGCTGGCGGTGTGTGTGGAGTGGCGCTGGGCTGGCAGTGTGCTTTGGGTTTCGCTTGGCTGGCAGCGTACGTGGAGTGGCGCTGGGCTGGCGGTGCCAGCCAAACAGCAATCCACACACTCCCATCAGCTAGTGTGACTGCTGTATCACACATGTGGGCATATGAAGGTGATGGGCCCTTGAGTGGCGCTGTCTATCGATATGAGTGTTGTAATGTTCTGGGCTTGCGGCTGGCGGATTGAATGGTCTTGTGCATGTCATGTGTGAAAGGTGTGTGAATGGACTGTAAAGAGGTTGGTGCCTTGTTGCAGCTTTACAGCTCAAGAGCTGTGAGTCATTGGTTCGGTTTTTTGGCCTTTCAGTTATTAACAGTGCATTTAATTTTTGTGAAATCTATTGTTAATAAAATTTGATCTACTGAACCATCACTCACCCTCGTGCAAAATCCAAACAATATGTGTGGTAAAAATGACAAAACCTGCTCCGCTGTAATCAGGCTTAGCAGCACAACTGTGACACACTAGGGCCCTCATTATGATATTGGCGGTAAAAACCACCTACTGCCGGGGCGACGGCTGCCAAAATACCATTGCCGTGGCTACCAGCTGACCGCCATATTATGACCACAGCCGAATTTCTGCCACAAGAATGGAGGAAATCCGGCTGTCACCATGCCGGCGGATGGCGGTAAGGTGGCACTGCTGCCCTCAGCAGCGCCACCCCAGGAGAACGCCACCAGCCGTATTATGACCCATAATATGGCCTGGCGGTGTTCTGCTGGGGGATGCTGCTTCTGGCAGCAGCACCCCATCCCGTCTCCTGCCGGAGGACCCCCTGAACACAGGTAAGTGGGTGCTCCGATCGGGGTGGGGGTTGTTGTGTGTGTGTGAATGTTTGTGCATGCATGTATGCGGGTGTTTGTTCCGTGTTGAATGTGCGTGCATGTATGGATGTGTGAGTGCGTGTATGTTGTCTTCTGTGAATGCGTGTCTGCGTGTATGTATGTAAGTGTGTGTGGATGTGTGTGTGAATGGATGTATGCATGTGGGAATGGGTGTGTGTATTCAATGAGGGCCTTGGTGTCTCAGGTGGGACCCCGATAATGAAGCATGCCACCAACTTGGTTGGGGAGTTTTTTTTTTTAACATAACCTAACTGCATTTCCTTTCATAATTTTAGTGTTTGGAAGATCACAGAAGTACGTGGACACATCAAAATGATCTATTACAAAACTACCTGTGTTTGGGGGGGCACCTATGTTTTTTGGTCCCGGGTGCGGCCTTCATCTAGGGAAACCTACCAAACCCAGACATTTTTTAAAAACTAGGCACCCAGAGGAGTCCAGGGAGGTGTGGCTTGCGTGGATCCCCCAACATTTTCTTACCCAGTCTCCTCTGCAAACCTAAAGAAAAAACATATTTTCCTCATTTTTCTTTGTAGGATCACCGCTTCAGCACAAATTTCCTTCCACCCAGCATTCCCCTCAGTCTCCCAAGTAAAATGATATCTAGCTTGTGTGGGTCCCCAAAGCATAGTCAGCCTAAAGATGTATAAAAGAAAAACATGTGCCTATCAACTTGCTGTATCCTCTCAATCTCTACAGGTTTTTGGCCTTTTTCTGTTGCAGGCACCTGAGGCACCCACACAAGTGAGGTACCATATTTATCGGGAGACTTGGGGGAACATTGGGTGGAAGGACATTTGTGGCTCCTCTTAGATTCCAGAATTTTCCATCACAGAAATGTGCAATAAAGTGTTTTTTGCCACCTTTTGAGGTTTGCAAAGGATTCTGGGTAGCAGAACCTTGTGATAGCCCCACAAGTCACCCCATCTTGGATTTCTCTAGGTATCTAGTTTTAAAAAATGCACAGGTTTAGTATGTTTCCCTAGGTGCCGGCTGAGCTTGAGGCCAAAATCCACAGCTAGGCACTTTGCAAAAAACAGCTCTGTTTTCTTTGGGATGTGATGTGTTCATGTTGTGATTTGGGACATTTCCTGTTGCTGGCTGTAGGCCTACTCTCACGAAGAGGTACCATTTTTATCTGGAGACTTAGGGGAATGCTAGGTGGAAGAAAATTTGTGGGTCCTCTCAGATTCCTAAACTTTCTGTCACCAAACTTTGAGGAAAAAGTGTTTTTTTGGCAAAATTTTGAGGTTTACGAAGGATTCAAGGTAACAGAACCTGGTGAGAGCCCCACAAGCCACCCCATCTTGGATTCCCCTAGGTGTCTAGTTTTAGAAAATGCACAGGCTTGCTAGGTTTCCCTAGGTGCCGGTTGAGCTAGAGGCCAAAATCCACAGCTAGGCACTTTTAAAAAAACCAGCTCTGTTTTCTTTTGGGAAATGTGATGTGGCCACGTTGTGTTTTGGGGCATTACCTGTTGCGGGCACTAGGCCTACCCACACAAGTGAGGTACCATTTTCATCGGGAGACTTGGGGGAACGCTGGGTGAGAAGAAATATGTGGCTCCTCTCAGGTTCCAGAACTTTCTGTCACCAAAATGTGGGGAAAAAGTGTTTGTTTTTCTAAATTTTGAGTTTTGCAAAGGATTCTGGGTAAAAGAACCTGGTGAGAGCCCACCAAGTCACCTCATCTTCGATTCCCCTAGGTGTCTAGTTTTCCAAAATGCACAGGTTTTATAAGTTTCCCTAGATGCCGGCTGAGCTAGAGGCCAAAATCCACAGCTGGGCACTTTGCAAAAAACAGCTCTGTTTTCTTTGGGAAAATGTCATGTGTCCATGTTGTGTTTAAGGGCATTTCCTGTCGCGGGCACTAGGCACTAGGTACAAGTGAGGTACCATTTTTATCTGGAGACTTAGGGGAACCCTGGGTGAAAGGAATTTGTGCCTCCTCTCAGATTCCAGAACTTTCTGTCAGCAACATTTCAGGAAAAAATGTTTTATTGGCCAAATTTTGAGGTTTGCGAGGGATTCAGGGTAACAGAACCTGGTGAGAGCCCCACAAGGTACCCCATGTTGGATTCCCCTGGGTGTCTAGTTTTCAAAACTACACAGGCTTGGTAGGTTCCCTAGGTGCCAGCTGAGCTAGAGGCCAAAATCCACAGCTAGGCACCATTTGTATCAGGAGACTTGGAGAAAGGCTGAGTGGAAGGAAATTTGTGGCTTCTCTCAGATTCCAGAACTTTCTGTCACCGAAGTATGAGGAAAAAGTGTTTTTTGGCCAAATTCTGAGGTTTGCAAAGGTTTCGGGGTAACAGAGCCTGGTGAGAGCCCCATCTTGGATTCCCCTAGGTGTCTATTTTTCAAAAATGCACAGGTTTGATAGGTTTTCCTAGGTGCCTAGAGATCAAAATCCACAGCTAGGCACTTTCCAAGAAACACATCAGTTTTCAATGTAATAATGTGATGTGTCCATGTTGCGTTTCCTGTCGCAGTATTAGGCCTACCCACACAGGTACCATTTCTATCATGAGACTTGGGGAACACAGAATAGCAGAACAAGTGTTATTGCCGCTTGTCTTTCTCTACATTTTTCCCTTCCAAATGGAAGACAGTGTGTGAAAAAGACGTCTAGGTCAGAAATGCCATGTAATTCACATGCTAGTATGGGCACCCCGGAATTCAGAGATGTACAAATAACCACTGCTTCTCAACACCTTATCTTGTGCCCATTTTGGAAATACAAAGGTTTCCTTGATACCTATTTTTCACTCTTTATATTTCACCAAATGAATTGCTGTATAACAGGCATACAAGGAAAAGCCATTGCAAAGTGCAGCTCCTTTATTGGCTCTGGGAACCTATGTTCCTTGATGAACCTACAAGCCCAATATGTCCCCACAACCAGAAAGTCCAGCAGACGTAACAGTAGATTACTTTTGAAAATCTGACATTGCAGGAAAAAGTTACAGAGTAAAATGTGGAAAAAAATTGCTTTTTTAACCTCAATTTCAAAATTTCTTTTTTAATTCAGCTGTTATTTTCTGTAGGGAAACTTTCTAGGATCTACACAAATGGCCCCTTGGTGAATTTCTAATTTTGTCTACTTTTCAGAAATGTTTAGTTTTCTGGGATCCAGCATTGCTTTCACACTCATTTCTGTCATTAACTGAAAGGAGGCTAAAAGCACAAAAAATAGTAAAAATGGTGTGTGTCCCGGTAAAATGCTAAAATTGTGTTGAAAAATTTGGTTTTCTGTTCCGAGTCTGCCTGTTCCTGAAAGCTGGGAAGATGGTGATTTCAGCACCACAAATGCTTAATTGATGCCATTTTCAGGAAAAAGAAATACAGTTCTTCTTCAGCAACCCTTTTTTCCCATTTAAAAAAATAATAGGATTTTGTTTTTTTTAGGATGTTGAAAAAAAAGGACGCAAATTTGGTGGGGGTAGCTTATGTGGACAAAAAGTTATGAGGGCCTAAGGGCGAACTGGCCCAAATAGCCAAAAAAAGGCCTAGCACCTGAGGGGGTGAGGGACTGGCAGCGAAAGGGTTAAAAAGACCAACAAAGGGGGTTATGGTACATGTAGTACATGTACTGTGAAAGAAAGAAATTTCTTGTGTGAAGAATGCAAGTACGAGGTTATAGTAGGTTAAACCAATAGTTGACATTCCCTCTACAAATTTTAGAAAAAAATTATTATGTGATTGGCTGCAAGGCGTGAGGGTTCAGAAACTTAGGGTCTGATTTAGATTATTATGAGAGTTCTGTCATCCTTCGATGGTGGCGGTTTCAAGTACTCAGTCAAACTGATGGAATTCTGACCATCATACTTATATGTATAGAGGCTGAACCTCAGTCCTTGCCGACTGAGTGGAGTCTACCACTTAAGCGGTCTATACCAATGTTGACAAAGTGGACTCCAGTGATGGCCGACAGAACTCCATCAGGGTGGAGGGATTTTGCCACGCATATTTAGATTTCACAGTTATGTGTTGTAGTTGGACTCTTGCTCTAGGCAAGACTGCTGCTTTAAGGATGACAGCACTTTTGTTTGTAGGTGACTAGGCCAACCCTAACACAAGTCGCAACTGTCAGCCCATCCCTCCCGGCTCACAAACAGTACCTCACCAAAAACACAATCAGTAAAAGGTGATTTGTGGTAGACTTTACACATGAACTCAAGAGTGCAACATCTCAGGGGATTCGTGGTTAAATGGAAATGATCCTTTTCTCACATGAGCAACATGTCTCAGTTACACACAGTCAATGAAGGAGATGCAGTAAAGTTTTCAAGACTGCAATCTACTGTATATTGCATGGCCTGCAATGATTAGGATAATGGACAATGCAAGAAACTGAATTGTAAAATGAGAGTCATGAATACAAAGACCCCCACCATCTTGCAATAACATAAGAAGTAAAATAGGTATGAAATAAATCCTAATACCCTAGTATGATGAACCTAATCTCTAACCTAAAGAGAGCTAGGTGTGTTAAACCTAATCTGCCAGTACCATGTCCATGAGAAGAGCCCCCCAACCTTCGTTACCTTGGAATGAGGTCTCTACATCAGCCTCCGTGGTGACACGAATGAAGGGTCTGCATCAAAGCGACGTGGTGCATCTGGTAGGAATCCCTCCGATAATCTTGTCTGTGTATGATGTATTTATACAGATCTTGTAGGACCCCTGATGCAGGTATGTTCCCTAATAATAGATAAGAAGGCATGCTTGGGGTAGCAATTATATAAACAATCCCTGAAAAGGTACATTATGTTACAGTCACACGAAAGTGGGAAAGTACATGATGTGAATACCTACGTATCTCATTTATCTTTGACATTGATAGTGACGCCTTTAATTTAAAGAGTGGCATTGATAACGTGAAACTAAAACATCTTCCTAACTATAAACATAGCAGCGATCCTGGAAGAAATAATTAAATAAATGTGCTAAAACAGAGTAAGCTAAGTAGGTTAGAAGTCACTTGGTGATGGGGGCGCAAGCCTGCAAGCCAAAAGGCTAAGCTAAACTTCTGATTCCCATTAAAACTAAACAGGATCCACTACACCCTTCCCATTGCTGGAACAAGTATGACACCATAACGATGATGCCAGAGAAAGTGAATGAACCCAAGCTAAAATGCTCTGGACTAAAACAAGCTAAAATGATATTAAGACATAACTAAAACCTAATTAAAAACATTAAAAATAGCTAAAACATACAAAGAGACACTATGGGGGTCATTCCGACCCCGGAGCACCGCCAACAGGCTGGCGGTGCTCCTCAGGACATTCTGACCGCGGCGGTTCAGCCGCGGTCAGAACAGGAAAACCGGCAGTCTCCCGCCGGTTTTCCGCTGTCCTGCAGAATCCTCCATGGCGGCGCAGCTTGCTGCGCCGCCATGGGGATTCTGACACCCCATACCGCCATCCTGTTCCTGGCAGGTCGCCCGCCAGGAACAGGATGGCGGTATGGGGTGTTGTGGGGCCCCTGGGGGCCCCTGCAGTGCCAATGGCATGGGCACTGCAGGGGCCCCGTAAGAGGGCCCCACTTTGTATTTCAGTGTCTGCTTTGCAGACACTGAAATACGCGACGGGTGCCACTGCACCCGTCGCACATACCCACTCGAATGGAGCCGGCTTCCTCGTGGGGAGGGGTTTGCCGCTGGGCTGGCGGGCGGCCTTCTGGCAGTCGCCCGCCAGCCCAGCGGGAAAGCCAGAATGGCCTCCGCGGTCTTTCGACCGCGGAGCGGCCATATGGCGGCTCCCTCCAGGCGGGCGGCGACCGCCGCCCGCGGGGGTCAGAATGACCCCCTATGTCAACCATGACAAGCACAGCAGGCCAAAGTTAAAGGCAATGTTTGGCAACTTTTGAAACTTCAGAATAGGCCACTGGTCAAATTTATTTAACAGTAGTCATGATCTTGAAGAATGTCTTGGAAGCCCTCAAAAGGAAAGACATTCAGGAAAGAGGCCACCTCGTTAGATGTTAGATCAATAACAGGATTGGCAGATGGATCCACAGAGCAGTAGTGTGCAGCAGCCTCAGGATCTCCATTGAGGGAAGCACAATTCAAAGTACCTAAAGGAGCCAGAAAGTCCACCAAGGGTAGCTTGTAAGTGGCCTCGCAAATCAGCCTCAGTCTCCTGGGGCATGACCGTGAATGTACCCTCATCGGGAACATCAGCAGTTCTTTCTCCACAGGAAGCACTGGCAGAACAGCAAGGCACAACAAAGGTAGATGTTCAAACTGGCACCAGGTGCAATGAAAGACTGGTTGCACACACCACAGGACTGGTTGGAATGACAATGACCAATCATGCTTGAATTCTTCCAGCAACAGAGCACCAAACAACCGTACCATGCGATCATGGCACAGCTGGGCTTGTGGTAGTAGCTCCATCACTCTGTTTAGTTGGGAAGGCACAACCACTGTGTATCAGGAACAACCGCAGCAGTATCCCGCTGATCAATGCCAAAGTCACAGGAAAGCCACCAAGCACACTGGAAAAGAGTGAATGGATTGCTGAAGGAATGACTCCAAAGACAGTCTGGAAGATGGACACAAATCTAGACCCGACAGCCTTAAAGAAGTGCACAATCCCGGTAGTGCTCGAGGCATTAAATATTCTGGATACCAGCTCTCCAAAGTGCTTCAGGAAGATGGTATTTAATAGGGATTGTATCTCGGCTGATGAGCTCGCTATCTGAAGAGCATACGTCTCTCTAGCCGATGTCAACACAACTTGTTTCTGGAACAGTAGCGCCTTTAGTCTGCGCAGCTTGTCATAATTCACATAAGTAGTATCAATCTGAGGCCACATTTCTGCTTCTCATATCTCTTGTGTGGGGGGAATAAAACATGTTCACAACACGTTACGGTCTTAGAGACTGAAATTGCGTAGGCATTTCCTGGTCTCATACTGCAACAGCTTTGTTCATTCAACACCACATAACTTCCATTTTAAAGTACATGAAATGCTGGTCGAATCAAAGGGACAACAGTATCCTTCAGATGACAGGCCAACTTTGAGACCCCCACATTGCAAAGGCCATGAAGAAACACCTGTTTGCAAATCATTGAATGATTAACAGTAGTCTCACGTTCGCTTCCGCTGAGAAAGACCTCTGTTTCACACACATCTCCAAACATTTATATTCAAAGGGCAACTCCCACTCTTCTTTAATATAGCTATCACCTAGCCGCTCGTATCTGCCCACAGGTGTTTCAAGCATTTCGAAAAACGAAAGGTGGAAATGGGCCGATTTATAATGCCATGTACGAGCCATTCTGTTGTTGGACTTGCTGCAACTGTGAAAGGCAACTTTTCAAATTCTCTATATGAAATGTAGTGAACCTCGCTTCCTTTTTAGCCATTTTCTGTTGTTCCCTAGATAAATTAAAAGCAGCAAACAGGTCGCTACTTTTAATGTAATTCCAATGAATGTGGCCGTTTTTCAAAATTTGTAGTGTCCAACCTAACTGCATGATGGAACGCAGTTGACTTTGTCCATGGTATAAAAAGGACATGTCATTCTGAATGATGTCAATTGGAGATGACACTATGGCCCTCATCATGATATTGGCGGCTAACATACCACTGCGGTGGCGGATATCCATTCACCATATTATGACACACACACACACCTAACCGACAGAATATAGCCACATACACAAATCCGCTATCCCAAAGGTCAGTGGTAAACTGTTGGTACAAACACCCATACTGTTACACCACCAAAACAACTCCCACCACATCATGAAGCACAAATCACCACGGCGGACATTCAACGGCGGTAAACCATTGGCAGTACACACCGCCGTGCTCAGAATGGACACCCAAATACTAAACTACACAACATTGGCCAATTCAAACAACACACACTTGACACACATACACACACCACACCCACCCACTCACTCCACTATAAAGCACACACCCACATTACCCACAACCCCTTATGAATACAAATCATTGCCACCAGACAGACATCAAGACCACTGTGACAACTACACACACCCATACATCCCTCATGCACTCCACTACGCACACCCAATCACACTATCCAACACCTGGACACTTACACACACCACCCAACACCCATGGCCCTACAAAGGCACCCCCGTTTCACAGATGAGGAGTTGCGGGTTATGGTTGAGGAAATAGTCAGGGTAGAGCCACAGCTGTGTGGAGCACAGAACCAGCAAATATTAATTGCCAGGAAGATGGAGCTATGGTGGAGAATCGTGGACAGGGTGAACGCTGTGGGACAGCATCCAACAGGGGACGACCTCAGGAAGAGGTGGAACGACCTACGGGATAAGGAACGTTCCGTGGCAGCAAGGTACCAGCTCGCCATACAGAGGACTGGCAGTGGATCCCCACCTCCTACCTCACAGCTCACAGCATGGGAGGAGCAAGTCTTGGGATTACTGCATCCTGAGGGACTCACTGGAGTAGCCGGAGCACTGGACACAGGTAAATCAACATTTACCACTTATCACCCCCATATTTGCATGCCATCTCACACCCTCACCCTCACTCCCATCACTCCATCCCACACACTGCACCAACACAGATGATTAACCCCAATGCCAAGCCCTTCATGCCATACCAATGCATGGACAGCCCTCCCAGCCCTGCATGGACACCCATCACCAAAGCATGCACAGCATAGGGGTACTAACAATCCCACAATACATCACCATACACATTCAAAGGTGACAGGGCAACAGCAACGATAGAGGGGAAGATAGGGATATACAATATGTCACAGGCATGAAGCATCATACATCACTTACATCCCCACAGGACCCCCAGCCCATCTTAGCGGACAGGAGGTGCCATGACTATCCATTCCCCCAACAGAAGATGCCCCCAGTGATGACCGTAACTCTGGACTTCAGGATCTGGATCAACAACCTGGCCCCTCAGGGACCACTGGTCAGTCAGTCACCCCAGCCCACACACAGTCCACCACAGAACCTCCCCCATCAGTTACCAACACTACAGCACCCACCCAGCATCCCCACACCTCTGTCCCCCAGACACATCAATCAGCAGTGTGCCCACCTGTACAGGGACCCCAGTCCACACCTCATCCCCAAGACAATCAGCGACCTGGGGTCAGTGGCAGTGGGCACACCATTCAGGGGACAGGGGCACAGGGCAACGGGGACACTGAGAGCACGGCTATTTGCCAGGGGAAGGACAGGCCCAGGGAACTGACTCTCCAGGAGACACTCACTAATGTACGGGGGGCTTACCAACAATCCCAGGACACGATGGGCCAGATCCTGAACAACATGCAGGAGAACAAGCGGCTGCAGGAGGAATACTATCAGGAGATCAGGCAGGACTTGCAGGCCCCCAACACCACCATGATCTCAATAGCAGGGGTGCTGGCTGAGATGGCCAACATCATGGGAGAATGGACTGCAGAGCAGCGGGCCCCTACCACTAGCCAGTCTACTACCAGCTCACCACATCTGCTACAGCTAGTGGACTGGAGGCCCTGCCACAGGACCCACAGGCCACCAGCACCCCTCCCCCTGCAGACGGTGTAGCACCCCACAAACATTCCCTGCGAACCAGACAGAAGGCAGAGACACTTGCGAAGACCAAGACCCATGCCGGGAAATGAGACTCTCCTGAATGCCCTCCTTGTGTCCCACCCTGTCACCTTGTCCACTTTGAACTGCCTTTGCTCCCTTTGCTATGGCCCCTTGGTCACTGGACCTGTGCTACAAACAGACTGGAACAATACCTTGGACTTTCCTACACCATCACCCCATTCCATTGCACTTTTCATTCACTTATTTGCACTACAATAAACACCCTTGCACACAATTTGAGTGACACTGTTTTATGTTTTGAAAATGTGCATTTGTGGGAACAGTTACATCTAGTGCAAATGATCTGAACAATGTGATAGCATGCAAATAATGACCTGTAACTGTCTGTAGTGATCACATCAGGACATTGTTGTCCTATCACCAACATCTGGAAAATGAGAAGCCACAGGTGACAGTAAGTGGAGATGCAAAGGAAGTGAATGCCAGCATCCTACAGCCACACAGATAAATCAATAGTCAGAGTAATGTTCAGTTCCACTGTCTCACCTGTGTGTCATTGGAAGTATTGACGTATAACTGATGTTCTGTTGTCCTCATTCTTATCCTCTGGCTCCACATCATCACTGTCCTCAGGGTCCACTGCTGGCACAGGGTCATCTCCAGTCCCCTCCTCCTCCTGCAGAAAAGGCACATGTCATCTGAAGGCCAGGTTGTGCAACATGCAGCATGCACTGCTATCTGGCAGACCTTTCTGGGTGAGTAGCACAGGGATCCACTTGGCACCTGAACCTGGCCGAAGGTCCGCTCGCTTATTCTTCTGATTCGCCTATATGCCTCATTATAATGGTCCTCAGCCCCTGTCCTGGCATTCCTCCCAGGTGTCAGGAGCCACTATAGGTTTGGGTAGCCAGAGTCACCTGCAAGTATTGAAGGACAACATTTAGCCTTACACAATCTTATGGGGATAACACCTGAAGGCATACACTGACTTACAGTGGGTGGGGGCTCTGTGCCTCTGTAGGTGGGTCATCACATTTGGTATGCTGCTATTTCTCAGGGCGAAAGCATCATGCACCTCCCCAGGATATGTGGCAGTGACGTGGGAGATGTACTAGTTCGCCAGGCACACCATTTGCACATTCAATGAGTGGAAACTCTTACGATTCCTGAACACCTGTTCATTCTGGGCGGGGGGAGCAAACACAATATGTGGACCGTCAGGCGGCAAAATAATATTGGGGATATGCCCCATTGCACAGAATCCTGCCTTCACAGTGGCCAAATCTTCCACCTGGTGGAAAGCAATGTAGCTGCACATGTGTTTCACAAGGGCAGATAAAACCCTTGCCATAACGATTGAAAACATTGGCTGTGACGTTCCAGCTGCCAAGCCCACTGTCACTTAGAAAGTACCAGTTGCCAGGAAATGGAGCACTCCTAGCACTTGCACAAGAGGGGGGACCCCAGTGGGAGGACGGATAGCTGATATCAGGTCAGGCTCCAATTGGGCACACAGCTCTGTGATTGTGGCCCTGTCCAGTCTATAAGTCAGTATAATGTGCCTGTCCTCCAGTGTAGCCAACTCCACAAGGGGTCTGTACACGGGGGTTCATCTTCTCCTCACATTCATCCGCAGCAGTAGGTATCTAAGGGACACAAGAGTGAGTAGGCTGTCACAATTTGAACAGTGGAACCACCACCTCAGTGTACATAGTGCATTTATCTGATAGGAAAGTGGGAATGACAAGGTATGTGCAAATCTAGGCAAAGACACAGTCAAGGTTAATCTGATCATTGTGCACCACCATGAAATGGCAACCGCCTGTCCTGTATGTAGGGACAGGTGGAAGTGAGTTAACTCCACGGACGTTGGGCGTCGTGGCGGAAGGCGTTCTTGCACCGCCGTGCAATTCCTCATTGGATAATATGGGGCTCTATGGAGTACATTGGCCAATGGGGATCTGCGTCGGTTGTGACGGTGTACACCGCCGTGGATGAGACTGCCATTTCCTATCTGATTTCTCACTGGTGATGGAAACGGGATTGGTGGGCCATATATGTGACAGGCCGGATTGCATGTGTAGTGGTGTCCTCCCGTCTGTATCACCTCTGCAGTCCAGCGCCGTTCAAAAGAATGGATTATGGCGTGCCATCACCAAGGAAGTGCGGGGGTCTATGGCAGGCAGATCACCCACTGTCAGAAACGGTGGGAGGACCTGAGACGCTGGGCACGGAAGACCGTGGCGGTCCAGCTGGGGATGGCCTCCCAATGAGGAAAGGATGCCCGTCAGAATCTGACCCCCCTGATGGGCCGCATACTGGTGGTGGCCTGCCTAAAGCTGGATGGGTGCTTGAGGGCATCTCAGAAGCCACAAGGGGATGAGTACAGTGGCCATTACAACAATAATTTGTAGGTGGCATGGGATCCAGGTGGTGGGTTTCAGTTAGTGGGTGCCCCTTAATGCCAGGCCAGACATTGCAGCATGATCCAGCTCCAGGGTAATGGTTGAAAGGGAAAACAAGGTAACCTAGCTAGGTTGCATTCATGTCAGACAGGGCTTAGTGGGTACGAGGAAGGGTGCAGTTGGCGGTGGTTGGCCATCATCTTGCTGTGGCATATAGCCAATTGTTTGGCAGTGCAATGCATAGTGCTAAATCCTGATCCCTGTGTGTGACAATACTGTGTATGCCTTCTGTGGTGTTGGTGCAGTAATTGACCTAGTGCTCCCTTTCACTTGCTGAAGGTTAGGTGCAAAGTTACTAAGTGTGAGGGCACCCTTGCACTAGCAAATGTGCCCCCACATAGTTCAGGGCCGTTTCCCCAGACTTCGTGAGTGTGGGGACGCCATTACACTCGTGCACTACATATAGGTCAATACCTATATGTAGCTTCACAATGGTAACTCCGTATATGGCCATGTAACATGTCTAAGATCATGGAATTGTCCCCCCATTCCAAATATAGTATTGGGGAGCCAATACCATGCATCCTGGGGCTCCACCATCGACTCCCAGTACTGCCAAACCAGCTCTCTGAGGCTTGCACTGCAGCTGCAGCTGCTGCCACCTCGCATACAGGGTTCTGCCCTCCTGGGGTCTGGGCAGCCCAGTCCCAGGAAGGCAGAAAAAAACATTCCTCTGAGAGAAGGGTGTTACACCCTCTCCCTTTGGAAATAGGTGTTACAGACTGGGGAGGGGTAGCCTCCCCCAGCCTCTGGAAATGCTTTGAAGGGCACAGATGGTGCCCTCCTTGCATAAACCAGTCTACAACAGTTCAGGGACCCCTTCTTCCCTGCTCTGGAGGGAAACTGAACAAAGGAAAGGTCCATCACCACCCCAGTGGTGGTGCCCAGAGCTCCTCCAGTGTGTCCCAGACTTCAGCCATCTTGCTTTGCATGGTGTGGGGGCACTCTGGAGAGTGGCCAGTGCCAGCAGGTGACGTCAGAGACCCCTCCTGATAGGTCCATACCTGATAAGGTAGCCAATCCCCCTCTCAGGGCTATTTAGGGTCTCTCCTGTGGGTTCTCTTCAGATTATGCTTGCAAGTTTCCTTCAGGAATCCTCTGCAACAAACTCAGACTCTTCTGACCTTGGATCAACCGCAGCCTGATCCAAGAAACGCTGTAACTGCAACAAAGTGTCTACAAGAGACACTTTTCTTCAGCAACCTCAGCTCCAAGTCAGCAACTGCAACAGTTTCCATGGTGTGCATGCTCTGGGGACTCCCAACTGCAACAAAGTGTCTACAAGAGACACTTTTCTTCAGCAACTTCAGCTCCAAGTCAGCAACTGCAACAGTTTCCATGGTGTGCATGCTCTGGGGACTCCCTGTCTTCATCCTGCACCAGGAGGACCGAAGAAATCTCCTGTGGAGTGACAGTCACTCCTCTGCTCCAAGCAGGTACCTTCCAATGTGATGACCGGTACCTTGGGACTCCTCTCATGGCGACAAGCCTGCTCCTACGGACACAGAGGGTGGACATCCTTGACATAGGCTGTCCTGAGGTCCTGCTGATGCAATTTGGAGGAGGTGAGACCTTGCCTTCCCTGAGAACGATGGTACCCCAGTGTATTGTGTCTTCTTTGCCTCCTGAGGCCTCTGTGCACTCTTTGCAAAATTCCTTTGTGCACAGCTTGGCCCTGGTTCCCAGCACTCCACCCTGCGACGCTCAACTCGCTGAGTTGTTCTCCGGCGGCGTGGGACCTTCTTTTGTTGTGCTGCATCAACTGTATTTTGCACCTCCTTTGAACCCAGATCCTGCAGCTTCTGGGGATGCTTCCTGGCATCCTGAGGGCTCTCTAAAGTGCTGAGAGTTCCCTCTTACTCCTCTCTCAGAGTTGAGGCCCCCAGGTCCCTCCTGGATCCATCTAGCACCATTTTGATGAAAAATGCACCCTTGCTGTAGCCAAGGCTTGTTGGTGCCTTCCAACACACAATCTCGTCTGCAACTATCTTCACACTGTGGGGCATCCTTGGCATCATGCAGGAACCCACTGACATCTTTCTAGGGTGCATTTCTGCAGACTTCGACTAATCGGGGACTCTTTTGCACCCTCTTCTGGGTTGGCAGGGGCTCCTGTCCTTCCTGGAACTTCTTTCGACTTCTGGACTTGGTTCTCTTCCTTTGCAGGTCTTCAGGTCCAATAATCCAGCAGTTGTTCTTTGCAGACTTGGTTGGCTGCTGCAGAATCCCAAAAACGAGGTGTAGTGTGTCCTAAGGAAACTTGCAGTACTTTACTCCTGCTTCTTTTCTGGGCTCTGGGGTGGGGTAATTTATTTACCTTTACTGTATTCTCACTCTCCCAGCGATTCTGCACACACTACACTTGTCTAGGGGGGAATTTGTGATTTACATTCCACTTTTTTAGTATATGGTTTGTGTTGCCCCTAGACCTATTTTCTCCCATTGCATTCTATAGGATCTCCTACTGTTTGCATTGTTCTATGACTATTTACTTGTCTAATTTTGTTGTCTAGTGTATATATTGTGGATAATACTTACCTCCAGAAGGAGTATTGGCTCTAAGATATTTTTGGTACTGTGTCACCCAAATAAATGCCTTTATTTTTGGTATACTGAGGATTGTCTTTACTTGTGTATAAGTACTGTGTAACTATGAGTGGTATTGCATGAGCTTTGCATGTCTCCTAGTTCAGCCTAAGCTGCTCTGCTATAGCTACCTCCATCAGCCTAAGCTGCTAGAACACTTCTCTGAATCACAGACAATCAATGGGGTTGTCCTGGATCTGTATGTTTTTTGCGCTGAGATAAGGGCTTTTAGTTCAGCCAGCTGAGCTGTGCAGGCCCCCGGGTCTGCAGGTAGGTATTGTGAGGGTGGAATATACCATCCTTCATCACACCGCACACGCTACGCAAGTGGCTGAGTACTGATGTTTAGTACCTACGGCTGGTTGTGCTGAACAATCAGTGTAAATGACAGTATGGTATCTGTCAAGCAGCAAAGTGTCTAGGAGTGAGGGGTACTCCTGTTCATATTGGGTGCAAAGCGTTGTTCTGCACTGGAATATAAATGTGATTTATATGCTGTGGGCACTGTGTCGCCTTCAGTAAAGGTGACGTAAGTGAACCCAATGGCACCAGCTATTATTCTGATGGCCAAATGTGTTTTATTGTCACAGGTGTGTAAGTGTTTTGCTTCTAGCATGTCCTGTTGCAATCCTCTAAGGATACGTGTGTGTTCTACTGTCCAGTGTCTGCTAGAAAAATCAGGGCATATTAAGTCATAGAGTGGCTTTACACATTGTGCTTAGGCAGGAATGTAAGTCCTGCCAAAGTTAAAGAAACCAAGTAATTACTGCAGTTTCTCGATAGTTTTCAGTGGCTGGAGTTGAGCACACTTATCCAAAAAGTGCGGGACCAGGCTCTTGCCCTCATTTGATAGCTCATATTCCAGAAAACAGTATGCTGAAAAGGCTATTTTAGTCTTCCTAAAATTAAATTTGTTACCAAGGACTGTGAATGCTAGAACGATCCAACCAACCCTGGCATGATGAATGTTGAAGTCGTCATCTCTGAGATAGATGCCATCCACATAGGACAACGCTTCAGGTTCAATATCATGCAATATTGATGTTACATGTGCTGAAAACAGCCCTGGGCTGTTCTTGTAGCCCTGGGGCAAACTGCAGTAGCATTTTTGCAAGCCAAATGAGAATGCACTCAGGTCCCAACTTTTGTGTGCTAACTTTTGACAGAAAAAAACATTGGAGATATCCAAGGTTGTTTTGTATTTTTTACGCACTATGTTATTAATTAGTGCCGTGCTGTGTGAATTTTATATTGCGAATGTGCGAGTATGACTGTTTAAGTGTCTGTATTCTAAGACTATTCTGTATGAATGGTTGGGTTTTGCAATGGCGAATAATGGGTTAATTACTCCTTATTACTCGAGCTGAGTGAGGATCTCCCTCACTGGAGCTTTTGCTTCATGTTTAACAGGATATTGGGGCTGAGGCTGGGGTGTAGACCTAGTAGGTATTACATGGTAAGGAGAATCCTTGTCCCAATCTACATGGTTGCGGTGCAGCACCAGTGCCTGCGCTAAGGCCCAGTTGACAGCGTAGGCTTGTTTTACCACCTCTGGAATAAGATCAGAGAAATATGGCAAAATGACATCTTCCCCATATGAGAGCTTACGGACGTGCTCAAGTGGCCAGTCTTTCTCGGCCAATAGGATATCACAACTAAGTTCATGACAGAATATCGTACTAATGGTGCCCTTTATGTCTCCCTCAATTTGGATATTTAAATCATAAACCCTGTCGGGTGGGAGAACGCACCCGTCCGCAGACTCGACTGCAATAAAGACACTAGTTGATGTCACTACCTGATGATCTTTCAGACTCTGGCGACTTATTGTGACTTCTGCTGCGCTATCTAGCAGTGTCACTGCCCATGTCTTGTTCTTCAGCAGTGTTCTCAAGTTTACTGCCATTTTCAATTGACAGTGCTGCCATCTTTTTCTTTTTAAATTGTGGCTTTTGTTGTGGGGACTTGTCTTCTTTTTTGTCTGAAGACTGTGGAGAGTCTTCCTTCTGTTTCATGTAGTCAGGACAATGCTCTGACCGGCTCACTCTCTCGCTATGTCTATCCGGAGCATCCTGAAATGAAAGAGAGGGATGTCAATCAGTATATCTGTCAGGAGCTTTTATATTTTCTCTATTTCTGAGATTATATCTCCTTTCGAAGTGCTCCAGGTGAGGAGAATCTGCTCTCTGACTTCGTCTGTCTATAATTTGCTTACATTTATCCCAGCGTGTTTTATAACCCTCCTGTGCTTGCTAGGTACCTTTCTTAGGGGTGGTACTCTGTTTTTCAGGCTTTTTCAGCTTGGCTCCCAAACTATCCCATCTATACTGGTATAGGTATAAGAAATTATTTTCGGTAGCTGTTTCTCCTGTTCCAAGTGTGGAAACTCTTGGAGACACTGGCGTAAAGCCAATGCTGCCACTTCCTCTTTAACGTTACTAAATATTATTGAGAAGATTGCGTCAACTTTACACATTATTTTCATCTCCAAATCTAAGATTTGTGCAGCCCCTTGCTCATTCTGAATTAGTTTTAACACTTCCGGTAGATTGGCAAGTATCAGGGTACCATGTGTGGTAGTATAAATCGCAGTGAAGACTGTACCCCATGTGGTGCTGTCATCCACCGAGGGAACCAGCTTGCAGGGCAAGCACATTCTGAGAATTCTGTTTTTCCTGTGGTCCTGTATGAGGAAACACAGCTTTCAGCTGATTAGTTTTCTGGGATATCCAGAACAGGATTTTCTCTTTTTCCGTGGTACTTTACCCATGATAGAATGTACTGTTTGTGGATTAATCCCAGTAGTGGCTAATTAGTGTCCAGCAGGTGGTGGTGGAGCTGGACGAGCTGGTGTTGTGTTCAGAGTTCGCATTACGAAGTGAACAAGTCGTCTATATAGTGTTACTAGGTCAAAGTATAGATTGCGCAGATCAGCTGCTTGCATGTTTTGTACACCAGGGTGAGGTATATATGTGGCAAACATAGGCCAGGTTGGTTCTTCGTTACCTAAGGGACCTAGGGCCACATGTAGGTAGGTTCCAAATTGCGACTTGCAAATTGCGAGTCAGAGCGACTCGCAATTTGTGAGTTGCAAATCGGAATGTAGGATGGGGTCCCTGACACCATCTGCGACTCGCAAGGGGGTCGCAAAGGCCCATTTCATTAATATTCATGGGGTGGGTCGCAATTTGCGACCCCCTTGTGAGTGGCGGCATTCACAGGGATGGAGGCCTGCTGCGGACAGCAGACCACCATGTCTGTGACTGCTTTTTAATAAAGCAGTTTTTTTTTGTTGTAATGCAGCCCGTTTTCCTTAAAGGAAAATGAGTTGCATTACAAAAACGAAAAATGAAACGTTTTTGTTTCACTATGGACCACTGCCTGCTCTGAAAAAATGTTTGCAGTTCCATTCACAACGGGGAAGGGGTCCCATGGGGACCCCTTCCCTTTTGCGAATGGGTTACCACCCATTTCAAATGGGTGCAAACTGTGATTGCTTTGCACTGCGACTCGCAATTAGGAAGGGGACACCCCTTCCTAATTGCAACTCGCAAATCCGTTTTGAGATTCGGTAACCAGTTTACCGTATCGTAAAACGGGTTTTGTGCATTGCAAAGTGCATTTTGCACTTCGCAAACTGCGAAAATCGCTGTTTGCGATGTGCAAAATGCTTCCTACATCTGGCTCCTAATCTCATGGGTTGTATTACATGTGGTAGGACGCCATTGAACCAGTTCTGATGTTCTTGGTAACTGATCGGAATTTCAAGATAATGGTATGCATGGTACCATTGTGGTATGTTTACAATTCTGTTTGTGTGGAATGTGAATGATCTGGGGTCCTCCTTAGGAAAGGTGACCCAAGAGTAGAATGTTTCTGTTTGGTAAGCTTCACTAGCTTCTACGTTAAATGTGACATCCCTGCCCTCTTCTGCTAAGCCATGTGCTACTAGGTGTAGTGTTAATGCTAGTCTAGCATTCTCTAAATGTCTATAGCATTAGCCATATTGTGAAATAGATAAAGAGATGGAACACCAAGTGGGGAGATAGTCCTTTTAATAGTTTGAGCTCGAACAACCTACAGCCTAGTTAGGTGCTCCCTTTTCAGCCTAGGAAGATCTTCCCAAAGACCACGAATGTCTCTGTATCATGGAACTTAGGGTGATGGTTGTGTGTGAGACAGAGATACTTAGGGAATCTACAAATTATTGCCTAAAGACCATTGTTGGTGGCGCCATGTCGTAGTTGGACTATTGCTCTAGGCAAGACTGTTGGCTTAGGGATGACAGCACTTTTGTAGGTGACTAGGCCAATCCTACAAGTCGCAACTGTTGGCCCAACCCTCTTGGCTCACAAGCAGTACCTCACCAAAAACACAAACAGTAAAAGGTGATTTATGGCAGCCTTTACACAAGGACTCAAGAGTGCAACATCTCAGAGGAGTTGTGGTTAAACAGAAATTACCCTTTTCTTACATGAGCAACATGTCTCAGTCACACACAGAAAATTAAGGAGTTGCAGTAAAGTTTTCAATAGGTTTTATTAACAAGACTGCAATCTACTGTAACTTGCATGGGCTGCAATGAGTAGGATAATGAACAATACAAGATAACAGAATTGTAAAAAGAGTCATCAATACAAAGACCCCCCCCCATCTTGCAATAACTTAAGATGTAAAATAGGTGTGAATTAAATCCTAATACCCTAGCATGATGACCTTAATCTCTAACCTAAAGAGAGCTAGGTGTGTTAAACCTAATCGGCCAGTACCATGACCATGAGAAGAGCCCCCCAACCCTCATACCTTGGAATGAGGTCTCTAGATCTGACTCCGTGTTGGCACGAAGGCTGGGGCTTCATCAAGGCGATGTGTAGCATAGATAGCTTCAATGGCATCTGGTAGGAATCCCTCTGACAATCTTGATTGTGTGAGAGGTATTCATACAGATCTTGTAGGACCTTGACTTATCAGGTATATTCCCAAACAATAGATAAGGAGGCATGCTTGGGGCAGCAATTATATAAGCAATTCCCTGAAAAGGTATATTATATTACTATCACAAGAAAGTGGGAAAGTACATGATGTGAATACCTACGCATCTCATTTATCTTTGACACTGATAGTGACGCCTTTACAGATTGGCACTGATAACGTGGAACTAAAACATCTTCCTAACTATAAGCACAGCCACCATCTTGGAAGAAATCATTTAAAAAAATTGCTAAAACAGGGCAAGCTAAGTAAGTTAAAAGTCACTAGGTGGCGGGGCACAGGCCTGCAAGCCAGAAGGCTAAGCTAAACTCCTGATTCCCATTAAAAGAAAACAGGATCCACTACTGTGTTGGCATTGTTCTGAGAGCAGGTTCCTGACAGTGGGAGTCTTTTGAGGGCCCTGCTCAACATTTTTCTGTGGCTGTGGCTATTGCATAGATGCCAGGAATACACATCTGATGCGTATTGGCCAAATATGAACACCTGCATACCACACTATAAAACACCCCCAATTTAGACCATGTTCCTTTGCCATTCCTCTGCAGGCCACTATATTGCTGCTGAATTTGCCACTCAGAAGTCAGGTAATTTTCTTTACTCATTCTGCTCATTTTTCATTTGTCTCATTTTTAATTTTTTCATTAACTTGTGGGCCACTATTTCATTTATGTTTAAGTAACTCATATCGACAGAGAGGAGAAATCATTTTTAAAAGAGGGAAAATTGTCAGTCATGTTGGATTAAATCCTTAGAGTAGAGCCACAATAGTTTGGAGCCCAAGTACAAAATACAACCATATCTCAGAAAAGGCAAATGGGACTCAGAATAGTTGAATGCTGTAGCAAACAACCTGTTCACACAGTAGGAAATTATGAAGAGGTTGAATGACCTGAGTGTTAGAGTACATTATCTGGCCTCCAGTCATCACCTGGAGGCCCAGAGGACTGGTGGTAGTTCTCCCAGCACCCCTTACAACTTTTCCCCTGGGAGGAGAAGGTCTTCCACATCCTACATTTAGAAGGCTTGACAGGACTCCGTGGTGGAATGGAGACTGATAAGTTAGTATGTCTCACTAAATATAAATATTGTTTTTGCGTTTAAGTCAGCTGCACATAATGGGTTTTCCACCTTTGTAAAAAATAAAAGCACAATTTAAAAAATCACAATTCTGTTGTCTTCATCAAATTTTAGTATTATGGTGCCAACGCTCCTTTTACAACTGGGCAGTACGTGTAGTCAGTATGTGTGTTGTCCTTCAGTTATCATTTCCTGTATTTGATTGATTGTTTGAATGTATTTTGTTGTAGTTGTAGTTAAGATAACAGCTTCAAAAACCCCATACAGTATATCATGAAGGTATGGTGCTTGTAAGTCGTTTTTTCACTGTTTAACAATAACAAAGTTCAAATATGTCACAGTTTTTTTCTAATGTGTGTACATCTTAACTGCATATATTTTATTAGGCATGTTCAACTCACAATTTTTCAAGTATTGAGGATGTCAAATTGAAAGGACTACAACGACCATGATGCCTTGGCTTTGTGCACGTAAAATATGTTTGCAATATGATCTTGGTTGTTCGCATCTTTTCTTCCACATATGCACATATGTGAAAATGTCAGGCATTTCTCAAACCACATTTTATGGAATGAATATAAAGTGGATTATTTAATGTCATTTAGTATGTTGTCACTTTCTTGTCATTTCATTTAAGTGATGCAATTGGTTTCACAACTTAAAGTACGTTGACTTAAATATTTCATGTCAGGTTATGTTGTATGCAGAATATAAGTATTAATGCTAATAACTTTACTTAGCAAAGTTCATATCAATCAATCAATCAGTTTTTGTAAAGCGCAGCTACTCACCCATGAGGGTCTCAAGGTGCTGGGGGGAGATGTCTCATCCAAGGAGCCACGTCTTGAGGTTCTTCCTGAAGATGGTGAGCAACGGGCTTTGTCTGAGGTGCAGGGAGAGGTTGTTCCAGCTCTTTGCTGCAATGTAGGTGAAGGATTGTCCTCCGGCAGTGGTTTTCCATCCAAAGATCTTCCGAAGTTTGTAGAGTGTGTGCCAGCAGGAGGAGGCGACTGAGTTTACCTGGTGGGTCATGAATATGAAGGAGTCGAGGATGATGCCTGGTTTGCGGGTGTGATCAGTTGGTGCAGTGGGGTGCTGAAGGATGTGGGCCACCAGGAGTCGTCCCAGGCTGAGGTGGCGTTTCCAAAGATGATGAGCTCAGTCTTGTCGGAGTTGAGATTGAGGCAGCTTTCTCTCATCCAGGTGTCAACGGCTTCCATTCTTGAGTCGAAGTTCCTTTTGGCCTTGTCTGGGGCTTCGGTGAGGGAAAAGTTGTGTGTCATCGGCATATGACAAATTGTTCATAACGTGGCTTCTGATGAAGACTGCGAGAGGTGCATGTATATGTTGAACAGTGTGGGACTCAGTGAGGATCCTTGGGGGACTCTGCAGTGGGCTCTTGCGGGTCTGGATGTGTAGGGTGTGAGTCTGACCCACTGTGTCCTCCCGGAGAGGAAGGAGTGGATCCATTCCAGGGCTCTTCTGCAGATTCCTATGCCCTAGAATCTGGTGCATAGAGTCCTGTGGGAGACTGCTGAGAGGTTGAGGAATATGAGCTCTACAGTGTGGCTGCAGTCTTAGAGTAATCCATGCTGGGGTTGCTGCGGAAGATGGACTGGGAGCTATCCAGGGAGTTGTTGGCCTCTATGAAATCCCGTAGTTGTGCACTGATTGCTTTCTCCAGTACTTTGGCGGGGTAGGGTAGCAGTGAGATGGGCTGGAAATTCTTTAGTTCTGGTGGGTCAGCCGAAGGTTTCTTCAGGAGAGAGCTTATTTTGGCATGTATCCAATCCTTGGGGAAGGTGCCAGTGTTGATGGAGCAGTGGATTGTGTTCCAGAGATAGGGACAATGGATGTGCTGGCTCTGATGTATATGTGGTGTGGGCAGGAGTCTGTGGGGGCTCCGGAGCGGGTGCTGTTCATGATGCTGACTTTTTCTTCTGTAATGAGCATGGACCAGCTATGGATGGTCTGGGTGAGTCCTAGGGGGGGTGGGTCGGTCACAGGTTCCAGTGCCAGGATTTTCCAGGAGGAAGCTGTCATAGATGTCCTGGATCTTGCGGTGGAAAAAGGTGGCAAGTTTGTCGCAGAGGTCCTGTGACGGGGGTTGCTGGTGGTTTTGGAGGGTGAATCTGTGAACTATGACTGAGAGGAGTTTCTTTGAGTTGTGTGTGGAGGAGTTGAAGCGCTCCCAGGGTGCGTCCTTCCTTGCGTTCTTGATTTTTTGGCAGTGGGCGGCAGTTGCAGCTCTGAAGGAGGTGAGGTCTTCGCTAGTTTGGCTGTTCCTCCATTTTTTCTCTTAACGACTGTGGGTACACTTTGATTCTTGGAGTTCAGCGGTGAACCAGTTGGCTTACTTAGGTACATGTTTGACCGATGTCAGCCGGAGTGGGGCTAGAGTTTCAGTGCATTCGGTGATCCATGTGTTGAGATTGCATGCTGCTGTGTTGGCGTCATCGGAGGGAGATGGGAGGGATTTGGTGAGAGATGAGGTGAGTTGCTCGTTGGTGATTTTCCATTTCCTTTGGGGGTACTAGGGGTGCGGGCACGGCTGCTGGGGGCAGTGATTGTGAAGTGTATGCAGCAGTGGTCGGTCTAGTCTGGGGTGGAGATGGTCTCGGTGGTGATCCGGTTGCATGAGGTGAAGATGGGGTCCAATGTGTGTCCTGTGATGTGTGTGGGTGTGGAGACCAGCTGTCTGAGGGTGGCAAGGTTGTTGAGTAGAAAAGTGGTGTTTGGATCGGTGCGGTCCTCGAGGTGGAAGTTCAGGTCACCGAGGAAGTGGTAGTCGTCTGACACCAGGGCCTGGGGGGTTGCGATGGCTACAACATCGTCTATGAAATCTGGGTGGGGGCTGGGTGGCCTGCACATCAGGGTGCCGCAGATGAAGAAGTTGGGCTTGGAGTGGACCAGAAGTGAAGGTGTTCCATGGTGGTGCATTGTTCTTCTGGGACGGCCTTGACACCGTAGTGAGGACTTGGTGAGTCCTCCCCCCAGACGGGAGGGCCGGTCCCTCCATAGGATGCTGTATCCATCAGGAATGGTGATGTCTGGTCCCGAGGTGGGGTTGGTCCAGGTCTCGGTACGGAAGGCACTGTCTTGTTGGGCAGTGTTGATCACGTCCCAGAGTTCGGTGGCGTGTTTGTGGAGGGAGCAGATGTTCAGGAGCAGGCAGTTGATGGGGTTGTGGAGATTGCTGGTTTCTCTGTGTGAGGAGAGTACCTTCACCTTGTTGAGGCTGGCACTGAAGTTGCAGTTCCTGCAGGTAAATGATCCATGGGTGTCCTTGGGGGAGATGATGCAGCAGTTGCTGAGATGTCTGGTGTTGAGGCAGAGGAGGGCGTCATAACCAAGGCAGGCCAGGGGGTGGTATAACAGAGATACAGAGTTCCTGGTGCTGGGCGCAGTCCAGGCACGGGCAGGCACATTTGGGCTGTGGCTGTGGCCACCATTAAGAAGGAGAGGGTGCGGGGAGCGGTCAGCTAGGAGGCGGGAGCACAGAAAAGGGGCTTCGTGGGAGGAGGATGGCAGAGCCGCAGGGGCCAGAGTGGTGTGGGAGGGGGGCAGAGAAAAGGAGGAGAGATGAAAAGAAAAGGAAAAGCAGGTGAGAAAAGTCAGAAAAAACAAGAGTGAAAGAGCGACAGAGAGAAAAATTCTTACTTGTGATGGCCACTAGACCACCAGGGATGAGGTGCAGGGATGAGTCTGCAGGTGGAGGAGGGCCTCAAACTGAGAGTAAGGGAGCTCTCAGTTCATCCCAGTCAAAGGCAGAGGCAGCAGCAGCCAGAGGAGCTGGGGAGGGCAACAGACGCTGACCTGGATAACCAATGGCACTAATCCTACTAAGTTGTAAAATAGTTTGAATTTTAGCCTGCTTGGCCTTGGAATGATTTACGTCTTATTTCTCCTCTGTACTGAGTTGGGTTAAATATGTGGTATTATTTATGTACACTTCCTAAGTACCCTTCCTAAGTACACTTCCTAAGTAATCTTTTCAGAACATCTCGTCACATGCATTTTTTAAGTTTGTATGTGTGTAATTTATAATATATGGGTAATAACCCAACAAACACTGAAAGGTCTGAACATACTATAAATAACAATTTATTCATTTTACTTTGCTTCAGTTGTAGCTCAAAACACATTTGATGCATAATCCTGACTTTTACAGTTTGTTTTCTTGTAATTCATATTAGGTCCTATACCGAGAGTATGTGAACAACCATCTGCCACTGAGGATACCTCCACTCCAGATAAGGATCAAACTTTCAATAAGAAATTCGCTCCTGCAAGTCAGGATTGTATGGAGCAGCCTGGTCCATCTGGTCTGTCTGAACACAGAGCCCTCACTCGACCCACACTGCTACAACACCTCAGCTAATGGACACCTCCATTTCCTGTGTCCAATAGAACATCACCCCAATCTTGTGCCCGCCCACCCCCAGTCCTGGCTGCTGTTGAGCCAACACCACCACCTCCAGTTCAGCCAGGACCCAGTGGGATGAGGCACACTGGCCTAAAGGCACAGGATAGTAGGGGTAGGGTATGTGGGAGGGACACTGTGGGCCAGCAAAGGTTTAGTGTCACTCAGGCAACTATTGAGCAAGTTTCAGGATCCCTACATCAATCCCAAGACATGATGGGACAGGTTTTTACAGAGCCATGGAACATTAATCATTTGCAGAGAGAGCACAATGTAGAGATGCAGACTCTAAACTCAAATTTGAGCTCCCTTACTGGGGTGCTGTTTGACATTTACCACCATAGGTGTGGGGCTTTCCAAGCACCTTCTACCCATTTCTATTGACCTTCAGCTTCTGGGCCCACTACACATGCCTCAGCCATCAAAAGGGAGGCCCTCCCTCAAGCAGAAACCTGCAACCACCTCTGTCCCTGCAACTGTGGAACTCCCCCACCTCCTCAGGAGGGGATGTTCATCCTGACCACCATGAGAGGATGACAAGGTCTCCACCACCACCAGCAAGAGACAAAGAACCTAATTTCCTCCAGTATACAACTACTATTCACTCTGTGAAATAGATTCTGGATAGATTTACATTTTAGATGCCAGTTGTATTTTCCACACTACATTTCAATTTACCATGATTGAATCTTTATTTTGGAATTCCACTTTGTTATTTGATTTTCATCCTGCATCAGTATATTTGTATTTGTAAAATAAATTTTAAAAACACAAAGTCATGGACTGGTGTTGTATTTCTTGTGGTTTTCACTTATTTATTTATTTAGTTTGGTTTTCCACTTTGTTATTTGGTTTTCATCCTCAATCAGTGTATTTGTGTTTGTAAAATAAATTCTAAAAACACAAAGTCAGGGAATGGTGTATTTCTTGTGGTTTTCACTGTTTATTTCTTCCTTCCATCATTACTTTTTAAAATGTAAATAATCTAAACATTTTTTCACCAAAACAATGCTATATTGAGGGCATGTTTCTGCCATTTAAAAAAAGTAATGTATAACAAACATACATTAGTAAGTAAGAATAGTATGTCTAATGAAAAAATTAAAATTAGAACAGATGCATAAGCAAAATAGTCTGTGTAATTTCATATTTTATGGTTCCAGACCTTGAAACTATAGAAGAATGGGATACAATCATAAAAAACAGATTCAGTTGCCAAACCATTATTGATTCATGTCATCAGCTGGATCCAGAAATACTGCCTCATAACAGGAATCCCACAGCATTAACACCAGTAGTCATATCATGGCTGTACACAATTTTGTAACCAAAGGATCATTCCAATACACTATGGAAGTATCGAGTGGCATGTCACAACCAACATTAAGTGATGTGGAACAAACATTTCTTTCTACAGTTATGAGACATATCAACATCTTCATACCCTTAACACAAAAGGAGGATTTTACAAATGTGAAGGGAGATGAGTATGCTATGGGTCGACTTACACATATGGTCAGAGCAAGTTAAGCAGCATGTATTGCCTTGGTGGCAACATTCAATAGGAAACAAATCTGATGCAATCTCATAAACTTCCATTCAATCACTATGCAAGTTGTCTTTATACAAGATATCTAAATCCAAAGTGTGTGTTTTTCACAGGATCAGCCCATGTTCCCTATGTACTTTGCAACACCAGCATAACAGCAAATGTCACAACGTTGAAATGTTCAAATGCCAGTGACATGCCAAAGGATACTAAAACAGAATAAGAGGAAAAATTGATTTATTTAGATGACTAAATAGACACATTACAACTGACAAATAATGAGTACAGATTTACTTAGAACACTCAAACATAAACCATGTAAATGCACACAGTAGTCAATGTGTCAGAAATTCGATCAACAAAAATTTTTGCCCTGGAATTTCCTAAATTACCCATTACTAAAAACATGTCCTGCACAGACTGATGTGTTCTTAATATTACAAGTTCTTTAGACATTGAATGTAATGTTAGGTAAATGTATACTTACACTCTTGTGAAGAAGTTGACATATTGACATACATCACTTCCTTCCTCTTCCCACCATCATCTTAATTTGGCATTTCAACATCCTCACCTGGTGGCTCCTTATGGTCTCCAGCCTCTGGAATGTATGGTATGTTCTGTCGCAGGGCTTTGCTATGCAGCATGTTGCAGGCCATGATAGTTTTGTACACCTTATTGGGTGAGTAGAGGAGGGCTCAACCAGTTTTATCCAGACAGAGAAATCTGGCCTTTAGGAGCCCAAAAGCTCGCTCCACTGGCCTCCGGGTTCTTTCATGGGCCTTATTGAAGCAGACTTATCCTGGCATTGTTGAATTCCTCAGCGGTGCTAAGAACCATGGTCAGTTAGGAAAAGCTGAGTCTCCTATATGAATGACAAAAATATATTCCCATTGTACATTCTTAAACTAGAAATTAACCAAATAATCATATTGACAGACTGTACTTATCAACATGCCAGGCTCTCTTAGGTCCAAGTTGTGACATTTGCAGGGGAATGCTACTGTTCTGCAGTACAAAGGAATCATGTGGAGACCCTGGGAAACAGGCACATGTGCTTGAGATGTACAAATCAGGTAAGCAGACAACTTGTACATTGATTGAATGGAAGTACTTCTGATTGTGGTAGACCTGTTCCCTGGTGAGTGATTGTACTAAGGCCATATGTGTGCCATCAATTGCTCCAACCACATGTGGTATGCCACCCAAAGCATAGAAGTCTCCCTTCACATTTGAAAAATCCTCATTTCATGGAAACTGGATGAAGCTGCTGATGTGTGTCATCATTGAAGAAATGACTTCTTGTAGCACATCACTGAAAGTTGGTTGTGGCATGCCTCCTAATACTGCCATAGTGTATTGGAGGGATCCTGTGGCCAAATAAAGGAGCAGTGTTATGATTTTCACTATTGGTGTTATTGATGCTGGATTCCTATTGTGAGGCAGAAGATCTGGCTCCAGCTGATGACATAAATCAAGAATAATTTGCCTATTCAATCTGCATTTTTTATGATATCCCTTTCTTCAATGGTGGCAAGGCCTGGGGGGCCACCTTCTGCCTCTCCCTGGGATCATATGTCTGCATTTAGGAACAAAGAGAAAAATCACTTTAAATAGGCAAACAATACTTTGATAATCAACACACATCTCATGTCTTTGTAGAATTCAATGTGTCATTGTGGGGGATATGCTGGGCCGCACAGGGACTGGGGACTCCATACTCCACACTGCTTTGCCCTCAGGAGGAAGGACCTGGACTGCTGCTTCCCGTCACTGCTTCTGCAGACCATATAGCACTTGAGGCCTTCCCACAAGAACAGCTGGGCCACACAAGGGCTGAAGACCCCACAACTCCCACTGCTTTGCCCTCAGGAGGAGGGGCCTGGACTTCTGCTTCTCGCCACCGTAGCACTATATTGTGCTTCTGGTCATCTTGCAGTGTGAGACGCATGTGGGGCACGCCCAGGTAAAGCCCGGGCCAAGGGTGGGCGCATCTGAGACTGGAGTGGGCCGACTGGGCCCCCTCTAACACTGACCAGTTGGGAGAAATAAGTTTCTTTCTTTATAGTATTTTCCTTCTTCTCCCTGAAGGAGTTGGTCTAAGTGCCCCTAGAAAGAGCTGTTCTGTTGGGCACAGTTTGCCTAAAACTACTTCATGATTGATGTTATAAACACATCAGAGGAATTGCTCTCTTGTTTCCTGTTTACTGAATAGGACTAAATATGGTCAAAAGAAAGGTACTGGAGGAATTCCTGCCCCAAGCTGCCCCCGCAAAACTCACTGCAATCGACTGCATGCTGGAAAGAGCCATAGGAGTGGTTAATGCAGAAATCGAGTTTTATGAGAGAAGACTGTCTGTGGGCCTTGGTTCTACACCATTTGGCCCCTCGTCTGTAAGGAGAATTCTCAAGCCATAAGCCCAACTCCTGAAAGCAACTTAATATTCATGCCTGGAACTGCTGAGGACCCAGATAACCAGGGCCCAGGTCTTACTTTGAAGAAAACGTCTGTGGGCTGTATTCGAGTTAAAGCTAAAAGCAAGAGCCCAAATGTGTGTGTAAGCATGCACAGCAGACACAGGCCATAGTAGAAAACAAAGATTCGATAAATGGCACAGATTCTACATTACAGGCTACAGGGGGAGATATGGAATTCTGTATTTCCAATCAAAGTTTTCTGGAACTCTTTTTGGAGAAAAGCAAAGAGTGCTTTAGAGACCTAATTAAGTCAAAACTAGTCCCCTTATTTATATGTCTAGATGCCATGGAGGCCCAAATATCGCTACTAAAAGCTACACTCAAAGAAATGCAGGAGTCTGGATTTAAAAATACTGTGGGTTCTCCTCCAACCAACATGAATCGAGGGCCAAAAGCAGGCCAGCAGGAGGGACAGGGCATAACAAGGTCTTTTGACAGAGTGTCAAAAACAATTTAAGCTACCACTGCTCCCCTGCCACTAAATCAACCTTCAGGCCAAATTAATACAACAGATGCAAGAAATTGAGGGAAATCTGAAATAAAACTTGGAAATGTTCAATGTCCTTTTAAGTGTTACCACAACTACCCCCTGAGTGTACCCTGTGTATGATCATTTCAAAAGATGACCCGGTCCTATTAATTGAAGCTCCAGCAGATTATACGACACTGAAGAACAAGATGGTACATTAGATGAAAATAAATTCTGGATGGCTGGGAGATTTGACACAGGAGGTGGTGCGTGTAAGGAGGACACCATGATTGTGAGTACACCAGAAAGAGTCAACTTGGGACTGCATAATGGTAAATATTAGGAGGCCCTGTAACACCGAATTATTACTACAGTGCCTCATACAGATGAGACCAAGCAGAAATAAAATAGTAACTCTACCATTAGGGTATTTTTACAGGCCCTATAAGCAAGACAGATCTATGATCCAAGCTTCAGAACTATGCATAGACAGAGTCCATCAGTCCTGAGAGAAGCAGCTTGGCATGTGTCCGGCACAGAATTATAAACTTCATTTTTCTATCGCCATTTTGAACAATTTTGCCCCATTGATACATTTAGATGAACAAGATACGAGCAGCCCTCTTGTGAAGAGTGATCAGATTTACAGGTCACTGATCGCAGTATAAGGGCTGGGCAGGGGGCGATAAAATCTATAGGCACCACTGATGAGCATCTAAGAATTATGTCCTGGAACATATCAGGTGTAAAATCTGAGTTGAATAATAAAAGTTGGTTAAATACCATAAAGTCTGTCCATATAAAATGTTTGCAAGAAACGTGGCTCAGGGAGGACTTACATCTAGATGGCTTTATCTCTATACTTACCCCAGCCACACCCTCAGCCCATGGACGATCCAAAGGCGTTATGGCAAATTTAATCTGAAACCTATTGTCAAAGCCCAGCTCACCTGAGTTCTTGTTCAGTTCTGATGGAGGTTGAAGACAATCCGACCCACCCTGAAACTGCTTGTTCCAGCACACTAGTTTTTAACACAGTGCACTAAGAACAGAAGCTCAAGGGTAGGGGGGAAGTGGATAAAATAAAAAAGAGAGACAACACCGTTCTTGCGTTTCCACTGTTGAAGTGCTGCACAAATCTGCGGCCCTTTCTGACTTCTGTAGAAACTGGTGCCTAATGAAACATAAACAAAGAACAGATAAGTGCAACCTATTCCTAAATGGGTTCCTGACTATCCCTTTATTTATTAGAAATTCTCTTCTAAAAGTACCTCTTGGATCCTGGTCTCGAGTTTCCAGGTTTGGAATGTGTTACTGCTCTGGGATGTGCTTTCTATTACTGTAAAGCTTCTAAAACATTAAACAAATACCGTTATCAGAATTACCAATATCAAACATTCATCTTAATATAACTAAAGCCTAAATTCCCAATAGCAGACTCACTTTTCCCATATCTCCAGAATCTTTTGGAAAACAAATACTGTACTTTTACATCAAAATACAGCATGTAATTTGTGCAAGTCCTTGATTTACTGTTTGCCTTGCTGTTAATGGTTTCCACTGTTCGATTCTTAAAAGTTCCATAAAAAAAAAAAAACAATGTTTGTTTCACAAAGCTCCGCAAGGTATTCTTGCAACAAAGAGCCTGAATCACAATGTTCGTGGAAGGGATCTTGCTTCAAACCGTCCACACACGAATCCAGAAATTGTTGTCAAAGTTCCTTCAGGTAATAAAAAGTGTTGCACTTACTTGTTGCTGGCAAGAGATACTGATCAGTCTAACCTTGTCTTCTTTCTCTTTTGCAGGTTGTTTGTAGGAGAGAGGCTGAGGCAAGGAGGAACCGGAAACCAGAAGAAGGAAGAGCCAGCAGCTGCGCCCATTGAAGCCAATGAAAGTCTGTAGAGAGCAGGAGTGCCAGCGCCGAGGGATCTGTACTCAGGTAAGCGGGAGGTAGACGAGCACAAGCACTGGGTGAGGCTCGGGGGCTGCCTTTTATAGACAGGGCTGGGTGTGGTTCGAAGAGCTGGGTGTGGTTTGAAGGGCTGGGTGTGGTCCTCACATGCTGCACATGTTCTTGAAAGGTGAGCAGAGCTGGGTGTGGTTTGAAGGGCTGGGTGTGGTCCTCACATGCCGCACATGTTCTTGAAAGGTGTGCAGAGTTTCAGTTATTATGCAAATGAGTTGAATTAACACATGGCCTAGGGAGGAGTGTTTTAAAGAAGCCTTGGTAAAAGCAAGGCCCAATGTGTAAACAAAACAGCACATTAAACAACATACACAGAAGCCTAAGGGGGGTGGAAGGTGAGATAACAAGAAAGGGTTTGAATAGTAAGTTTAAAAGGGAGCTATTACAGAACCCACTAGTGCAGTGAGAGGGGACATGCTCTTTGCTGTGCACAAACCCTAACAGTTGCCCCCCTCAAAGGCCCTCCTACAGGACGGGGTTTTCCTGGGTTTTTTAAATAAAACCGTCTAATCAGCTATGGGGCATGTACATATGATGCTGGTTCCCATGAATTCTCAGATTCATCATATCCTTTCCATTCTACTAAATAAAACAGACGTCCACTAATTCTTTTTGAGTCTTTTATGCTTTTCACTTCATATTCTAGATTTCCCTTAATTGGTATGGGTGGAGGTGGTGGTTCAGGTCGGGTTTTTGGGTTGTACGGCTTAAGCAAGGACACATGGAATGTAGTATGTACTGGATATTCTTTTGGTAAATCTAATTTTACTGTTACCGGGTTTACTATGGCAGTTATACTAAAGGGTCCAATGAAACGTGGTTGCAGCTTTCGGGATCCCTCTATGTTTAGGTTCTTTGTGGAGAGCCATACCTTGTCACCAATTTTATACATTGGGGCCTCAGATCTGTGTTTGTCTGCTTGTCTTTTCATGCTTTCCTTGTACTTTAATAAATGTTTCCTGGCTTTGTCTTGTATGTCACCTAACCTCGTTAGTCTATCCGTTACTGTAGGCAACAGGGACTCTTCTAACAAAATGGGTATAGCTCTTGGATGATACCCCTGCAAGAAATAGAATGGTGAGCAAAGTAGAGCTGAATGCTCAGTGTTATTATAAACAAACTCCGCTACAGGGAGAGCTTCCAACCATTCACTAGAATAATCGGCCAATAAACAACGTAGCGTTTGAAGTAAGGTTTAGTTCAGTCGTTCAGTCTGTCCATCTGTCTCTGGGTGGAAAGCAGTGGATAATGCCACATCTATTTTCAGTTTTTCACATAATTTTTTCCAAAATCTAGAGTTGAACTGGCTCCCTCGATCTGACACCACCTTGCTTGGCAAACCATGTAAACGCACAATTTCCCTTATAAAAATATCGGCAAATTCTGCCGCCGTGGGTAATTTCCATAATGGTACAAAATGTGCCATTTTAGATAAAAAATCCACTATAACCAACACTGTTGTGAAGGATTTTACAGGTGGTAAGCCTACAATAAAGTCTACGCTCACAGTGTGCCAAGGTTGCTTGGGTGTTGGCATTGGTATTAACAAGCCGTCAGGGGCCTTATGAGAAGATTTATGTCTTGCACAAATTGGACAGGTAGTGACAAATTGCTTAATGTCCTTTCTTATAGTGTCCCACCAAAAGTGTTTTTGCACATTTTCCAGGGTTTTTACCCAACCAGGATGACCTGCCAACGGTGAGGCGTGATGCCAAATTATCACCTGTGTTTGTAATTCAGAGGTGGGCACTAACAGCATGTTGTCGTGATACAATAAACCTCGTTGTATTGTGTTATGGGAATCCTTTAACCAATCTTGAGGTGCTATTTGCATGTGTGCATTATATAGATCTGTGATGAAATCCTTCTGTTGTACTGGTGCCAAAAACTTTTGGGGAGGAATAATGGGTTCTCCTATTTTATCTTGTTTCATGTCTGAGGTATGTCCGTATCTAGATAACACATCAGATTGAATTTGTTGTGCACCTGGTCTATAGGTTATAACAAAGTCAAATGTGCTAAAAAAATTTAACCAGCGCATCTGACGTGGTGTTAGTGCTTTAAGTGATCCAAAAAACTGTAGGTTCTTATGGTCAGAAAAGATTGTAACTGGGTACTTGGCTCCCATTAAATGATGCCTCCATTCTGAAAAGGCTACTTTGATAGCTAGTAGTTCCCTTTCAGCCACAGTGTAATTTTGTTCAGCTGGTAATAACTTTTTGGAATAGAAGGCTATAGGATGTAACTGGCCATCTACTATATCTCGTTGAGAGAGAACTCCTCCTAAAGCTACTTGTGAAGCATCCACTTCATCAAAAAAGGGCAAGTCAGGATCAGGATGTTTCAGAATTGGGGCTGAAGTGAACTTTTGTTTTAGGAGTTGAAAGGCGTGTGCCGCCTCATCAGTCCAAAGAAATCGTTGCCCTTTCCGCAACAAGGTAGTTATTGGGGCCGCAATGTCTGCAAAATGTGCAATAAACCTCCTATAAAAATTGGCGAAACCCAGAAATTTCTGAATATCTTTTACAGAGGATGGTTCTGGCCAATCAGCAATAGCACTGATTTTCTTTACATCCATAGTTATTCCTTGAGGTGACAGGCAGTATCCTAAAAAGTCCACCTTGCTGACATTAAAAGTACACTTTTCTAACTTAGCAAAAAGATGATTTTCTTTTAACTTTGATAATACTGCACGAACATGTTGGGTATGTTCTTCTGAGTTCTTAGAGTAAATGAGGATGTCGTCTATGTATACTATGACACAAACGTCCAGGAATTCGTGTAGGACCTCATTTATAAAGAACTGAAAGGCCGCAGGGGCATTACATAACCCAAAGGGCATTACTGTGTACTCAAATAAACCAAACTTTGTCTTGAAAGCTGTCTTCCACTCATCCCCCTCTTTTACTCGGACCAGGTGGTAAGCTCCCCGCAGATCTAGTTTAGTGTATACAGTAGAATGTCTTAATTGATCCAACAACACAGGTATTAGAGGAAGAGGATATTTATTCTTTATTGTAGCCTTATTTAGTCCTCTATAATCGATACACGCGCGCAGGGATTTATCCGGCTTCGGGATAAAAAAGAGTGGAGATGATACCGGAGATGTGGAATGACGGATGAACCCAGACTGTAGTAGGTCATCTAGGTAGGTTCTTAAGTATTTGGTTTCTTCGTCAGTCAAAGCATATACTCTGTTATTAGGTAAAGGGGCCCCTGGGATAAGATCTATACGGCAGTCATAAGACCGATGTGGGGGCAGCACACTAGCCTTTACTGGATCAAAGACGTCTTTAAAGTCAGAATATTCAGGAGGGAGACTTGGTTCATCTTGTGTAACACTAGCACAGTGTAATACTGTGCTCTGTTCTGTACCTGCTTCTTGATAGCAATTGGTTCTACAGAAAGAGGAATCCAAAGTAACAGTTCTATTCACCCAGTCAATTTTTGGGTTATGAGTTGTTAACCAGGGTACCCCGAGAATCAAACCAAAATTAGGAGTATCTATCAGATCAAAGCTAATCACCTCTGTGTGCCCGTTCTGACAGACCATAACAAGTGGACTTGTTTGTTTTGTGATTAATCCAGAGGTCAATTCTGACCCATCCACTGCACATACTGCTTCTGGACAAGGCTTTAGGCACATAGGAAGTCCTAAGTTTTCAGCTAACTTATTATCCACAAAATTTCCTGTCGCGCCTGAGTCCAGTAGGACAGGGAGAGAATGCCTCACTTGGGTAGTAACAATTAAAACGACCTGAATTATGAAATGTCTAGGTATGTGCGGTACCATGAAGGCTGCAGCATTAGAGGTTTGATTAAGATGTTTTCTCGAACAAGTAACCTCTCCCCTTGTCGAGCTTAATCGTTTCCCGATTCAGTTGAGGAGGTGGAGGAAACAGCACCCTTTTGTGGAGTTTTAGGCTTTACTGGACATTCTCTGGCAAAGTGACCTGCCCTGCCACAATATAAACATAATTGAAGTTTTCTCCTTCTTTCTTTTTCCTCTGATGTGAGTGGACCTCTGAGTGTCCCTATTTGCATAGGCTCAGGTTCAGGGAGTTTATTATCTGTGTCTTTCTTCTCGTGTTTAATAAAAGTTAACCGTGATTCCAGTTTGTATTTATCTCCCTTTCTTTCTCCTAGTCTATGTTCTAATTTCACAACTAAATCTACAAAGTCCGAATAGTCTTCTGGCAAATCAACGATATGAGCCAGCGCGTCTTTTAACTCGTCTCTCAAACCTTTATAAAAAAGGGAGACACGCTTTCCTTCTGGCCACTGTGTCTCGGTGAGTAAACGATTAAAACTAGTGAGATAGGTCAATAAATCCTTGTTACCTTGTTTAAGATTTAAAAGCTCATTATCACTTGCCTGCATGAAAGTGTGTTTTGCAAAAAGGCTGGTCATGGTACGTTTAAATTGATTCCAATTATGGAAGATGGGATCATCTCTATCCACGAAAGGAATTGACCAATTGGCTGCTGTGCCACCCAAATAAAACAAGACGAATGCCACTTTCGTAGCATCAGTAGGGAACTGTTGTGGCTTACAAACGAAGTGTAATTGACATTGATGGATAAAAACATGGAATTTGTTACTATCTCCATGAAAACGTTCAGGTGCTGCTAAGGGCACAGCATTAGGAACATTACCAGTAACCTCAACTGGGGGAGGCAAAGTTGTATGTTTTGATGGCGCCCCTGTCTCTGAGGTGGTTTTAAACAAAGGCGTAAAAGCTGTGTTCCACTGAGATCCCCTAAATTTATACCTGCTTAAATCCTGTTTTAAAGAGGTATTCTCCATCTTTAATCTCTCTATTTCCTCTTGCATATGTTGTAAGATGCCAGACACTGATTCATTATGAGCCAAGTCCTCATTTAGGGCCTGCGCCATATCCGTGACGTCAATGCCCTCTATTTCTTCCCCGGTATTCATCGTCCACCAGAACTGAAATTTTTTAAGGCTTGTGCTTCTGTCAAAGCCCAGCTCACCTGAGTTCTTGTTCAGTTCTGATGGAGGTTGAAGACAATCCGACCCCACCCTGAAACTGCTTGTTCCAGCACACTAGTTTTTAACACAGTGCACTAAGAACAGAAGCTCAAGGGTAGGGGGGAAGTGGATAAAATAAAAAAGAGAGACAACACCGTTCTTGCGTTTCCACTGTTGAAGTGCTGCACAAATCTGCGGCCCTTTCTGACTTCTGTAGAAACTGGTGCCTAATGAAACATAAACAAAGAACAGATAAGTGCAACCTATTCCTAAATGGGTTCCTGACTATCCCTTTATTTATTAGAAATTCTCTTCTAAAAGTACCTCTTGGATCCTGGTCTCGAGTTTCCAGGTTTGGAATGTGTTACTGCTCTGGGATGTGCTTTCTATTACTGTAAAGCTTCTAAAACATTAAACAAATACCGTTATCAGAATTACCAATATCAAACATTCATCTTAATATAACTAAAGCCTAAATTCCCAATAGCAGACTCACTTTTCCCATATCTCCAGAATCTTTTGGAAAACAAATACTGTACTTTTACATCAAAATACAGCATGTAATTTGTGCAAGTCCTTGATTTACTGTTTGCCTTGCTGTTAATGGTTTCCACTGTTCGATTCTTAAAAGTTCCATAAAAAAAAAAAAACAATGTTTGTTTCACAAAGCTCCGCAAGGTATTCTTGCAACAAAGAGCCTGAATCACAATGTTCGTGGAAGGTATCTTGCTTCAAACCGTCCACACACGAATCCAGAAATTGTTGTCAAAGTTCCTTCAGGTAATAAAAAGTTTTGCACTTACTTGTTGCTGGCAAGAGATACTGATCAGTCTAACCTTGTCTTCTTTCTCTTTTGCAGGTTGTTTGTAGGAGAGAGGCTGAGGCAAGGAGGAACCGGAAACCAGAAGAAGGAAGAGCCAGCAGCTGCACCCATTGAAGCCAATGAAAGTCTGTAGAGAGCAGGAGTGCCAGCGCCGAGGGATCTGTACTCAGGTAAGCGGGAGGTAGACGAGCACAAGCACTGGGTGAGGCTCGGGGGCTGCCTTTTATAGACAGGGCTGGGTGTGGTTCCAAAAGAACTGGGTGTGGTTTGAAGGGCTGGGTGTGGTCCTCACATGCTGCACATGTTCTTGAAAGGTGAGCAGAGCTGGGTGTGGTTTGAAGGGCTGGGTGTGGTCCTCACATGCCGCACATGTTCTTGAAAGGTGTGCAGAGTTTCAGTTATTATGCAAATGAGTTGAATTAACACATGGCCTAGGGAGGAGTGTTTTAAAGAAGCCTTGGTAAAAGCAAGGCCCAATGTGTAAACAAAAGAGCACATTAAACAACATACACAGAAGCCTAAGGGGGGTGGAAGGTGAGATAACAAGAAAGGGTTTGAATAGTAAGTTTAAAAGGGAGCTATTACAGAACCCACTAGTGCAGTGAGAGGGGACATGCTCTTTGCTGTGCACAAACCCTAACACCTATCCACTACAGCTATTAAGATAATCTCAAATTAACCCCCCTATTTCCAGTCAGTGTATTTAGTAATGTATTATAAGTATATGAGGTTACTTTAATTTACTTTTATAACAATGTTTTTAACAGTAGACGTAATATGATTGTTATAAACTAGGTAAAGAATTGGAATTATTTGCTGATAAGATTGGTTCAAATTATATATATATTTAGATTGAAGATTCCAACATGGATGTATGTTGGAATTCCAACAGTGTAGTATGTGGTTTCCTAGATTGTTTTGTGTTGATCAACCCCACTTTCCCCATGACTTATATGGGGATCAACTAAATGGGCTCCTGTATAAATTACATTTGGAAGTGATAGTACAGGAATTAGGAGACCTTAGATGTGAAATGGGCTTTGTTCTGTTATTGACCACTTAATGATATCTGCAAAAGATCTAAACCTGATAAAAACATTTGATATTGAAAGTACAGTGCTTAGTGACCATGCTGTACTCAAACTCTTTGTAAACATCACCTATCAAGACAGTGGACAGAAATGGTGTCAGCATTAAATGTACCCATGTCAATGAGCCAGAAATGCTAGCATCTATAGTTACAGATGTTTGGAAATCTTTTGTTATATATACTGAATGGGGGGCAGACCATAAAAGATTGATGGATGGATTTCTATAATAACATCAGCAATTGCAGATAATCTGAAATTCCTGGCTAAAGACCAAGGGAAGTTAAGGAAATATAAGGGGTGGTTAACTTGCAGTCCACCAGAGTGAATCAGGCTTTAAGGAAGGCACTGCAAAAAATTGCGAGAGATAGGGGCAGGATCAAGGTGCTGAGAAGGACCTATAAGTTGGCACTGGCTAAAAGGAAAAAGGAACCCCAGGAGCTGGCATGGGTAGATCTGGAATGGGTTGCAGAAACTAGTAATGATAGCCTATTTTGGAAAGCCATGAATTCTATCTTTCTTAAAGATAACTCTATGCCTACTACGGAGGTCTCAGTTCCATCAGACGCATGGGTTATACATTTTGGTAGCAATTTTAAATCTAACAAGGTAGCCATGGATAAGCCCCCAGGTCCCCCAGCAGTAAATGATTTTGTGCCCCAGGAGACAATAATTATGGAGGAAGTCAGTGCAGCCTTAAACGGTAGTACCCCTGGGAAAGCACAGGAGCCCAACGGGGTCCCGGTAGACACTTCTAAATCATATGCTTCCTTATGGGTTCCTACACTAAACCACATTTTTAATGTAGCAACGAAAGGACATTTCATGAAATCCTGGAGTGAAAGTACAATCATTCCTATATTTTAAAAGGGGGACGAAAGAAATATCAGATTTTATCAACAAATATCACTTTTGGACTCCTCTGTGAAAACAATGGGTAGGGTGATCCTAAGTAGGTTGGAAGCATGCTCAGAGGAGAAATCTATACTGGCAGCATTGTAATATGGGTTCAGGAAAGAAATAGGTACAATGGAGCAGAGTATTAATATACATCTTATTGTTTGCAAATATATAATGACACCAGAGGAGAATATTCAGCTATGTTTTGCAGATCTGTCCAGTGCTTTCAACCTTGTAAACAATGCAAAACTATGGCCGTTGTTAATTGGTATGGGGCTCCAATTGATGTAATTTGTCACCTCTCCCAATTGTATTGAACCTTGACATCTTGTATACATTTCGGGATACACAGGGAATGCACAGAGAAATCTTGAGTTACACGTAGCACTAGACAAGGTTGTGTCCATGTGTTGCTTTTATTTTCATTACATATAAATGGATTTGACAATTTTTTGCAGATTATAAATGTTGACGCTCCTAGAGTGAGCTCCCAAGCCACCCCGATATTACTATACGCAGATGATGAGGTGCTTTTATCAAGGACAGCAAACGGTCTCCAGCAATTGATAAACCACTTTGGAGCCTTTATGGAGGGCAGAGATCTTAAACCTAACCTAACTGAAATCCATACTATGGAATGTGGCAAACGATCAAAAAAAGAAAGAATATTCTTGTCCAGGATCAAAAATTAGAGGCAGTAAAGGCTTTTAATTACCTTGGTATATTGTTCTTGCAGAAAGGAGATTGGACATTACACCTGAAAACTGTACAATAAAAATGTTCAAGAGATACTGGAGCGATGCAGAGTTTTGCTAAAAAGATTGGCAGGAAACCCCTTAGAGAAATCTTGAAACTGTCTAAAAGTAAATGCCTCCCCGCTGCCTGAGGTTGGGTGAGCTGTAATGCATTACAGTCACAAGAAAATGTCTTTTTACGCAGGCTTTTGGCTGTTCCAAGGTTGACTCCTGCCAATATTGCACATACAAACTTGATATTGGATATATGTAAGATGCCATCAAGCTTAACTTGCTTAGTAGGTGGCATGCTATGTGGATGAAACAGAGCACTACGTTCACTAAGAATATTATAAGAGATTGCTTGGGACTTTATGATCATGAAATTATACCATGGGTCCAGTATGTAAATGTATTATTACAAGAATTAGGCAATAGCCTTTCGGTTTTACTTCCTCATAGTATTTTGCAGTTTAGCAAAAAGGAAATAAGATCAATGTACATAGGGAAAAGAGAAGCTAACAGGGATTGTCTGGAAAGAGCAAAGATCACCATGGATAGATACTTTATGGGTATTTCCACACAGGGGATCCATGGATACTTGGTAAATGTGACCAATACCTAGGATAGGTTCCTGTTAAAGAGATGACACCTACAGCAGCTACACCATCTAGTGGCATTCCCCAAAACAGTGTCATGGTGTAAGGAAATGCCTCCTTGGCATGGTTACCCCCTGACATTTTGCCTTTGCTGATGCTATGTTTTGAATTTAAAGTGTGCTGAGGCCTGTTAACCAGGCCCCAGCACCAGTGTTCTTTCCCTAACCTGTACTTTTGTTTTACACAATTGGCACACCCTGGCATCCAGATAAGTCCCTTGTAACTGGTACCCCTGGTACCAAGGGCCCTGATGCCAGGGAAGTTCTCTAAGGGCTGCAGCATAGCTTATGCCACCCTGGGGACCCCTCACTGAGCACAGACACACTGCTTGCCAGCTTGTGTGTGCTGGTGAGAACAAAACGAGTAAGTCGACATGGCACTCCCCTCAGGGTGCCATGCCAACCTCACACTGCCTATGCAGTATAGATAAGTCACCCCTCTAGCAGGCCTTACAGCCCTAAGGCAGGGTGCACTATACCATAGGTGAGGGCACCAGTGCATGAGCACTGTGCCCCTACAGTGTCTAAGCAAAACCTTAGACATTGTAAGTGCAGGGTAGCCATAAGAGTATATGGTCTGGGAGTCTGTCAAACACGAACTCCACAGCACCATAATGGCTACACTGAAAACTGGGAAGTTTGGTATCAAACTTCTCAGCACAATAAATGCACACTGATGCCAGTGTACATTTTATTGTAAAATACACCCCAGAGGGCACCTTAGAGGTGCCCCCTGAAACCTAATCCAACTACCCGTGTAGGCTGACTGGTTCTAGCAGCCTGCCACACTCGAGACATGTTGCTGGCCACATGGGGAGAGTGCCTTTGTCACTCTGTGGCCTGTAACAAAGCCTGCACTGGGTGGAGATGCTATCACCTCCCCCAGGCAGGAGCTGTAACACCTGGCGGTGAGCCTCAAAGGCTTACCCCCTTTGTTCCAGCACCGCAGGGCACTCCAGCTAGTAGAGTTGCCTGCCCCCTCCGGCCACGGCCCTACTTTTGGCGGCAAGGCCCGGGGAGATAATGAGAATAACAAGGAGGAGTCACTGGCCAGTCAGGACAGCCCCTAAGGTGTCCTGAGCTGAGGTGACTAACTTTTAGAAATCCTCCATCTTGCAGATGGAGGATCCCCCAATAGGGATAGGAATGTGACCCCCTCCCCTTGGGAGGAGGCACAAAGAGGGTGTACCCACCCTCAGGGCTAGTAGCCATTGGCTACTAACCCCCCAGACCTAAACACGCCCTTAAATTTAGTATTTAAGGGCTCCCCTGAACCTAAGAATTTAGATTCCTGCAACTTACCGAAGAAGAAGACTGCTGAGCTGAAAACCCCTGCAGAAGAAGAAAGAAGACACCAACTGCTTTGGCCCCAGTCCTACCGGCCTGTCTCCTGCCTTCTAAAGAAACCTGCTCCAGCGACGCTTTCTCAAGGACCAGCGACCTCTGAATCCTCAGAGGACTGCCCTGCTTCAAGAGGAACAAGAAACTCCTGAGGACAGCGGACCTGCTCCAAAAAGACTGCAACATTGTATCCAGAGGAGCAGATTTAAAGACCCCTGCAATCCCCGCAAGAAGCGTGAGACTTGCAACACTGCACCCGGCGACCCCGACTCGACTGGTGGAGAAACAACACCTCAGGGAGGACCCTCCGGCGACTCCGAGACGGTGAGTAACCAAAGTTGTCCCCCGTGAACCCCCACAGCGACGCCTGCAGAGGGAATCCCGAGGCTCCCCCTGACCGCGACTGCCTGACTCTAAAATCCCGACGGCTGGAAAAGACCCTGCACCCGCAGCCCCCAGCACCTGAAGGATCGGAACTTCAGTTCAGGAGTGACCCCCAGGAGGCCCTCTCCCGTGCCCAGGTGGTGGCTATCCCGAGGAGCCCCCCCTTTGCCTGCCTGCACCGCTGAAGAGACCCCTTGGTCTCCCATTGATTTACGAACCCGACGCTTGTTTCTACACTGCACCCGGCCACCCCCGCGCTGCTGAGGGTGTACTTTTTGTGTGGACTTGTGTCCCCCCTGGTGCCCTACAAAACCCCCCTGGTCTGCCCTCCGAAGACGCGGGTACTTACCTGCTGGCAGACCGGAACCGGGGCCCCCCCTTCTCTCCATTGAAGCCTATGTGTTTTGGGCACCACTTTGAACTCTACACCTGACCGGCCCTGAGCTGCTGGTGTGGTGACTTTGGGGTTGCTCTGAACCCCCAACGGTTGGCTACCTTGGACCCCAATCTTAACCCCGTAGGTGGTGTACTTACCTGCAAAACCTAACAATACTTTACCTCCCCCAGGAACTGTGAAAATTGCACTGTGTCCACTTTTAAAACAGCTATTTGTGTTTTATGTGAAAAGTATATCTGCTACTGTAATTATTCAAAGTTCCTAAAGTACTTACCTGCAATACCTTTCAAATGAGATATTACATGTAGAATTTGAACCTGTGGTTCTTAAAATAAACTAAGAAAATATATTTTTCTATAACAAAAACCTATTGGCCTGGAATTGTCTCTGAGTGTGTGTTCCTCATTTATTGCCTGTGTGTATGTACAACAAATGCTTAACACTACTCCTTTGATAAGCCTACTGCTCGACCACACTACCACAAAATAGAGCATTAGTATTATCTCTTTTTGCCACTATCTTACCTCTAAGGGGAACCCTTGGACTCTGTGCATACTATTCCTTACTTTGAAATAGTGCATACAGAGCCAACTTCCTACATTGGTGGATCAGCGGTGGGGTACAAGACTTTGCATTTGCTGGACTACTCAGCCAATACCTGATCACACGACAAATTCAAAAAATTGTCATTAGAAATTGATTTTTGCAATTTGAGCTATTTTTCTAAATTCTTAAAAGACCTGCTAGGGCCTTGTGTTAGATCCTGTTTAGCACTTCTTTTAGAGTTTAAAAAGTTTGTGAAAGTTTGAATTAGAACCTAGAACTAGTTTTAGATTCTTAAAAAGTATTCCAACTTTTAGAAGCATAATGTCTAGTACAGAGATGAATGTGGTGGAACTCGACACTACCCCTTACCTCCATCTTAAGATGAGGGAGCTAAGGCCACTCTGTAAAATAAAGAAAATAACAATGGGCCCCAGACCTTCCAAACTACAGCTCCAGGAGCTGTTGGCAGAGTTTGAAAAGGCCAACCCCTCTGAGGATGGCAACACAGAGGATGATGATAGTGACTTGGAGGGAGATTCCCCCCTACTAGTCCTATTTAGGGAGAACAGGGCCTCTCAAGCCCTGACTCCAAACATAATAGTCAGAGATGCTGCTTCCCTCACAGGAGGGACCAACATCTCTGAAATCACTGAGGATAACTCCAGTGAAGAGGACATCCAGTTAGCCAGGATGGCCAAAAGATTGGCTTTGGAAAAACAGATCCTAGCCATAGAAAGGGAAAGACAAGAGATGGGCCTAGGACCCATCAATGGTGGCAGCAACATAACTAGGGTCAGAGATTCTCCTGACATGTTGAAAATCCCTAAAGGGATTGTAACTAAATATGAAGATGGTGATGACATCACCAAATGGTTCACAGCTTTTGAGAGGGCTTGTGTAACCAGAAAAGTGAACAAATCTCACTGGGGTGCTCTCCTTTGGGAAATGTTCACAGGGAAGTGTAGGGATAGACTCCTCACACTCTCTGGAAAAGATGCAGAATCTTATGACCTCATGAAGGGTACCCTGATTGAGGGCTTTGGATTCTCCACTGAGGAGTATAGGATTAGATTCAGGGGGGCTCAAAAATCCTCGAGCCAGACCTGGGTTGACTTTGTAGACTACTCAGTAAAAACACTAGATGGTTGGATTCAAGGCAGTGGTGTAAGTAATTATTATGGGCTGTACAATTTATTTGTGAAAGAACACCTATTAAGTAATTGTTTCAATGATAAACTGCATCAGCATCTGGTAAACCTAGGACCAATTTCTCCCCAAGAATTGGGAAAGAAGGCGGACCATTGGGTCAAGACTAGGGTGTCCAAGACTTCCACAGGGGGTGACCAAAAGAAAGGGGTCACAAAACCTCCCCAGGGGAAGGGTGGTGAGACAGCCAAAAACAAAAATAGTAAAGAGTCTTCTACAGGCCCCCAAAAACCTGCACAGGATGGTGGGCCCAGAGCCTCTTCACAAACCAATTTTGGGTACAAGGGTAAAAACTTTGATCCCAAAAAGGCCTGGTGTCGTAGCTGTAATCAGCCTGGACACCAAACTGGAGACAAGGCCTGTCCCCAGAAAAATACCACTTCTAACTCCACTCCAGCTAAAACTGGAATGGCCAGTCTACAAGTGGGATCAACAGTGTACCCAGAGCAAATCAGGTGTCACACTGAAGCTACATTAGTCTCTGAGGGTGGGGTGGATTTAGCCACACTGGCTGCCTGGCCTCCTAACATGCAAAAATACAGGCAGCAGCTCTTAATTAATGGGACAAGTGTAGAAGGCCTGAGGGATACAGGTGCCAGTGTCACCATGGTGACAGAGAAACTGGTTTCCCCTGGTCAATACCTGGCTGGACAAACTTATCCAGTCACCAACGCTGACAATCAGACTAAAGTACATCCCATGGCTATGGTAACTTTAGAGTGGGGAGGGGTCAATGGCCTGAAACAGGTGGTGGTCTCCTCAAATATCCCAGTAGACTGTTTGCTTGGAAATGACCTGGAGTCCTCAGCATGGGCTGAGGTAGAACTAAAAACCCACGCAGCCATGCTGGGTATCCCTGAACTGGTGTGTGTCAAGACAAGGGCACAGTGCAAGGCTCAGGGTGAAAAAGTAGAGCTGGAGTCTGGAAAAAGGGCCCAGCCTACCAAGAGAAAAGGAAAGCCAGCTGGGAAACCAGCTGCAACGCAATACCAAAAAGAGAACCTCTCTTCTCAGGAAGAAGTTCTGCCCTCTGAGGGAACTGAGCCTATGGAGTTAGAACCTTATCAGGTTGAGCTCTTAGGCCCAGGGGGACCCTCAAGAGAGCAGTTGTGTAAGGGGCAAGAAACCTGTCCCTCTCTTGAAGGCCTTAGGCAGCAAGCTGCTGAAGAGTCCAATGGCAAGAAAACTGGAACACATAGGGTCTATTGGGAAGATGGGCTCCTGTACACTGAGGCACGAGATCCCAAGCCTGGTGCCACTAGGAGAGTGGTAGTGCCTCAGGAGTTCAGAGAGTTCATTCTGACCTTAGCCCATGATATTCCCCTTGCTGGGCATTTGGGACAAACCAAGACGTGGGAGAGACTAGTCAACCACTTTTATTGGCCCAATATGTCCCAGAAAGTTAAGGAGTTTTGTGTCTCCTGTACCACCTGTCAAGCCAGTGGTAAGACAGGTGGACATCCAAAGGCCCCCCTCATTCCACTTCCAGTGGTGGGGGTCCCCTTTGAAAGAGTGGGTGTGGACATAGTGGGTCCACTTGAACCTCCCACAGCCTCAGGAAATATGTACATCCTAGTAGTAGTGGATCATGCTACTAGGTATCCTGAAGCTATTCCCCTTAGGTCGACTACTGCCCCTGCAGTAGCCAAGGCCCTCATTGGTATCTTTACCAGAGTGGGTTTCCCTAAGGAGGTGGTGTCTGACAGAGGTACCAACTTCATGTCAGCATACCTGAAACACATGTGGAATGAGTGTGGAGTGACTTATAAATTCACTACACCCTATCATCCACAAACTAATGGCCTTGTTGAGAGATTCAACAAGACATTAAAGGGCATGATCATGGGGCTCCCAGACAAACTCAAAAGGAGATGGGATGTCCTCCTGCCATGTCTGCTCTTCGCTTACAGAGAGGTGCCTCAGAAGGGAGTAGGATTCTCACCCTTTGAACTTCTGTTTGGCCACCCTGTAAGGGGACCACTAGCTCTTGTGAAAGAAGGCTGGGAGAGACCTCTTCATGAGCCTAAACAAGACATAGTGGACTATGTACTTGGCCTTCGCTCAAGGATGGCAGAGTACATGGAAAAGGCAAGTAAAAACCTTGAGGCCAGCCAACAGCTCCAGAAGTTTTGGTATGACCAAAAGGCTGCACTGGTTGAATTTCAACCAGGGCAGAAAGTCTGGGTTTTGGAGCCTGTGGCTCCCAGGGCACTTCAGGACAAATGGAGTGGCCCTTACCCAGTGCTAGAGAGGAAGAGTCAGGTCACCTACCTGGTGGACCTGGGCACAAGCAGGAGCCCCAAGAGGGTGATCCATGTGAACCGCCTTAAGCTCTTCCATGACAGGGCTGATGTAAATCTGTTAATGGTAACAGATGAGGATCAGGAAGCTGAGAGTGAGCCTCTCCCTGATCGTCTGTCATCAAACCCTAATGATGGCTCAGTAGATGGAGTGATCTATTCAGACACCCTCTCTAGCCAACAGCAATCTGACTGTAGGAAGGTCCTGCAACAGTTTGCTGAGCTCTTTTCCCTAACCCCTGGTCAGACACACCTGTGTACCCATGATGTGGACACAGGAGACAGCATGCCTGTCAAAAACAAAATATTCAGACAGTCTGATCAAGTTAAGGAAAGCATCAAGGTGGAAGTCCACAAGATGCTGGAATTGGGAGTAATTGAGCACTCTGACAGCCCCTGGGCTAGCCCAGTGGTCTTAGTCCCCAAACCTCACACCAAAGATGGAAAGAGAGAGATGAGGTTTTGTGTGGACTACAGAGGACTTAATTCTGTCACCAAGACAGATGCCCATCCCATTCCTAGAGCTGATGAGCTAATAGACAAATTAGGTGCTGCCAAATTCTTAAGTACCTTTGACTTAACAGCAGGGTACTGGCAAATCAAAATGGCACCTGGAGCAAAACATAAAACAGCATTCTCCACACCTGATGGGCATTATCAGTTCACTGTTATGCCCTTTGGTTTAAACAATGCCCCTGCCACCTTCCAAAGGTTGGTGAATCAAGTCCTTGCTGGCTTGGAGTCCTTTAGTGACGATATTGCTGTCTTTAGCTCCAACTGGCAGGATGACCTGGTCCACCTGAAGAAGGTTTTGAAGGCTCTGCAATCAGCAGGCCTCTCTATCAAGGCATCCAAATGCCAGATAGGGCAGGGAACTGTGGTTTACTTGGGACACCTTGTAGGTGGAGGCCAAGTTCAGCCACTCCAGCCTAAGATCCAGACTATTCTAGACTGGGCAGCTCCAAAAACCCAGACTCAAGTCAGGGCATTCCTTGGCTTGACTGGGTACTATAGGAGGTTTGTGAAGGGATATGGATCCATTGTGACAGCCCTCACAGAACTCACCTCCAAGAAAATGCCCAAGAAAGTAAACTGGACTGTAGAATGCCAACAGGCCTTTGACACCCTGAAACACGCAATGTGCACAGCACCAGTTCTAAAAGCTCCAGATTAATCCAAGCAGTTCATTGTGCAGACAGATGCCTCTGAACATGGGATAGGGGCAGTTTTGTCCCAAACAAATGATGATGGCCTTGACCAGCCTGTTGCTTTCATTAGCAGGAGGTTACTCCCCAGGGAGCAGCGTTGGAGTGCCATTGAGAGGGAGGCCTTTGCTGTGGTTTGGTCCCTGAAGAAGCTGAGACCATACCTCTTTGGTACTCACTTCCTAGTTCAGACTGACCACAGACCTCTCAGATGGCTGATGCAAATGAAAGGTGAAAATCCAAAACTGTTGAGGTGGTCCATCTCCCTACAGGGAATGGACTTTATAGTGGAACACAGACCTGGGACTCCCCATGCCAATGTAGATGGCCTTTCCAGATTCTTCCACTTAGAAAATGAAGACTCTCTTGAGAAAGGTTAGTCTCATCCTCTTTCGTTTGGGGGGGGGTTGTGTAAGGAAATGCCTCCTTGGCATGGGTACCCCCTGACTTTTTGCCTTTGCTGATGCTATGTTTTGAATTGAAAGTGTGCTGAGGCCTGCTAACCAGGCCCCAGCACTAGTGTTCTTTCCCTAACCTGTACTTTTGTTTTACACAATTGGCACACCCTGGCATCCAGATAAGTCCCTTGTAACTGGTACCCCTGGTACCAAGGGCCCTGATGCCAGGGAAGGTCTCTAAGGGCTGCAGCATAGCTTATGCCACCCTGGGGACCCCTCACTCAGCACAGACACACTGCTTGCCAGCTTGTGTGTGCTGGTGAGAACAAAACGAGTAAGTCGACATGGCACTCCCCTCAGGGTGCCGTGCCAACCTCACACTGCCTATGCAGTATAGATAAGTCACCCCTCTAGCAGGCCTTACAGCCCTAAGGCAGGGTGAACTATACCATAGGTGAGGGCACCAGTGCATGAGCACTGTGCCCCTACAGTGTCTAAGCAAAACCTTAGACATTGTAAGTGCAGGGTAGCCATAAGAGTATATGGTCTGGGAGTCTGTCAAACACGAACTCCACAGCACCATAATGGCTACACTGAAAACTGGGAAGTTTGGTATCAAACTTCTCAGCACAATAAATGCACACTGATGCCAGTGTACATTTTATTGTAAAATACACCCCAGAGGGCACCTTAGAGGTGCCCCCTGAAACCTAATCCAACTACCCGTGTAGGCTGACTGGTTCTAGCAGCCTGCCACACTCGAGACATGTTGCTGGCCACATGGGGAGAGTGCCTTTGTCACTCTGTGGCCTGTAACAAAGCCTGCACTGGGTGGAGATGCTATCACCTCCCCCAGGCAGGAGCTGTAACACCTGGCGGTGAGCCTCAAAGGCTTACCCCCTTTGTTCCAGCACCGCAGGGCACTCCAGCTAGTGGAGTTGCCCGCCCCCTCCGGCCACGGCCCCACTTTTGGCGGCAAGGCCGGGGGAGATAATGAGAATAACAAGGAGGAGTCACTGGCCAGTCAGAACAGCCCCTAAGGTGTCCTGAGCTGAGGTGAATCTAACTTTTAGAAATCCTCCATCTTGCAGATGAAGGATCCCCCCAATAAGGATAGGAATGTGACCCCCTCCCCTTGGGAGGAGGCACAAAGAGGGTGTACCCACCCTCAGGGCTAGTAGCCATTGGCTACTAACCCCCCAGACCTAAACACGCCCTTAAATTTAGTATTAAAGGGCTCCCCTGAACCTAAGAATTTAGATTCCTGCAACTTACCGAAGAAGAAGACTGCTGAGCTGAAAACCCCTGCAGAAGAAGAAAGAAGACACCAACTGCTTTGGCCCCAGTCCTACCGGCCTGTCTCCTGCCTTCTAAAGAAACCTGCTCCAGCGATGCTTTCTCAAGGACCAGCGACCTCTGAATCCTCAGAGGACTGCCCTGCTTCAAGAGGAACAAGAAACTCCCGAGGACAGCGGACCTGCTCCAAAAAGACTGCAACTTTGTATGCAGAGGAGCAGATTTAAAGACCCCTGCAATCCCCGCAAGAAGCGTGAGACTTGCAACACTGCACCCGGCGACCCCGACTCGACTGGTGGAGAAACAACACCTCAGGGAGGACCCTCCGGCGACTCCGAGACTGTGAGTAACCAAAGTTGTCCCCCCTGAGCCCCCACAGCGACGCCTGCAGAGGGAATCCCGAGGCTCCCCATGACCGCGACTGCCTCACTCTAAAATCCCGACGGCTGGAAAAGACCCTTCACCCGCAGCCCCCAGCACCTGAAGGATCGGAACTTCAGTGCAGGAGTGACCCCCAGGAGGCCCTCTCCCGTGCCCAGGTGGTGGCTATCCCAAGGAGCCCCCCCTTTGCCTGCCTGCACCGCTGAAGAGACCCCTTGGTCTCCCATTGATTTACATTGCGAACCCGACGCTTGTTTCTACACTGCACCCGGCCGCGCCCGTGCTGCTGAGGGTGTACTTTTTGTGTGGACTTGTGTCCCCTCCGGTGCCCTACAAAACCCCCCTGGTCTGCCCTCCGAAGACGCGGGTACTTACCTGCTGGCAGACCGGAACCGGGGCACCCCCTTCTCTCCATTGAAGCCTATGTGTTTTGGGCACCACTTTGAACTCTGCACCTGACCGGCCCTGAGCTGCTGGTGTGGTGACTTTGGGGTTGCTCTGAACCCCCAAAGGTGGGCTACCTTGGACCCCAATCTTAACCCCGTAGGTGGTGTACTTACCTGCAAAACCTAACAATACTTTACCTCCCCCAGGAACTGTGAAAATTGCACTGTGTCCACTTTTAAAACAGCTATTTGTGTTTTATGTGAAAAGTATATCTGCTACTGTAATTATTCAAAGTTCCTAAAGTACTTACCTGCAATACCTTTCAAATGAGATATTACATGTAGAATTTGAACCTGTGGTTCTTAAAATAAACTAAGAAAATATATTTTTCTATAACCAAAACCTATTGGCCTGGAATTGTCTCTGAGTGTGTGTTCCTCATTTATTGCCTGTGTGTATGTACAACAAATGCTTAACACTACTCCTTTGATAAGCCTACTGCTCGACCACACTACCACAAAATAGAGCATTAGTATTATCTCTTTTTGCCACTATCTTACCTCTAAGGCAACCCTTGGACTCTGTGCATACTATTCCTTACTTTGAAATAGTGCATACAGAGCCAACTTCCTACACATGGTCTCAGAAGCTTCCAAGTAACCCATGTGATGAAAAGGCCAGACAAACAACAATCCATTTTATGTCATTCTGTAAATTTTATAAAGAAATTATAGTATGTACATTACGTCCTTTTTTTTTTACTCAGGGCCTCATTTATTATCAAGAGGCCTTTACATTTTAGCTTTTCTTGATAAGCATCAAAATGTTGTGTGTAGTTCTAGCGTACATAAAGCAGGCCATCCGAAGATGTAAATCACTGTCACACCTAGATTGCCTATGCTATGACGATAGCTGTAGTGAATATGGTGATGGCACCTTATAGGACTGCTTCAAGTATGGGAGACAGTCTCCTTATTGCACTTTTAGAACTCAGAATATTCTGTTGATTGTTGTTTTAATTAAATGATTTCTTAATAGGGGTTACTTGAACATGTACATATGGTATCTTGTGATTATGCTGCTACTATTTTTACATATTGTATTGTGCAATATGTTTATTTAAACCAAATGTATTTGAATATATTTTCTGCTTTTTAACTGTTTTATTGTGCTGTTATGGACTACAATCCAATCCGAATAAAGAATTTGAACATGTGTTTTTGTGTTGATGTTGTAACGTAGAATAGCAATTTTTTACATGTCTGATCTGTTTTTAAAATAATGTGTAAATAATAAATTTTAAATGTATTATTTACACATTATTTTGGGGGATTTTTTACCAAAAGTCCATTAACAGAAGTTCAAACTAAACTGCAACTCTATCACGTTTAAACACAGTAACACATTACACTAATTCTTTTTTTAATTTATTAGCAAACAGTAATATACACATTTTGCATGTGTAAACAAACCTAGCCACCATTTTGAGATGTGGTGACTCACTTAAGATTTAAAAATACACTGGTTCACATTTTAAAATGACTTGGCGGAAGTTGGCAGCGTAGTGTGTGTTAAAATCTACAACACAGCCATAGGCTAATGTTTGTGACAGCAAGGAAGGAAAGCCCAAGACTGTGTCCATCTCTGTTGACAATTGTGTACGTCATGTACATGTATGTGGCATTACGAAAAAAGCTCTCTTGCTTACTAACACTACAGCCACCAACACCTCCTCCACTTTTGCTGCTGTTACCGAGCTCCAAGAGCCACAATGCTGGGATTGTTCCTGTAGAGACAGCTGATTGAGAACCCAGAGGAACCCAGAGGAACAGGTACATGTTTGAATGGGAGATATATTTCTAACTTACTTAACTAACTTGTTTTTTTTTTGTTTTTAACATTCTAAATTTTCCCTTTTAGTTCCTGAGTGAAGTGTTGTGATTGGAGTGTAGTCAACTCAGTAATTTTTGTGGAAACAAAATGCTGTTTAACAAAGCTTACAATTGTCTGTAAATATAAATGAAAAGTTTTCTGGATGAAATTCAATTTACTCACAAATAAAAATCTTCTATTCAGGAACTGCATGTCCCTTACTACCAGTGACCAGTAGCATATGTGCCATAAATATAATTAAAAATTACAGCCATTTATTGAAATGAGAGAAATATAAAGTGCAGGAAAAAAAATGAAATTATGAACTTGTCTTTTTTGCACTTTAAATTGATCCCATTGAGTAATGAATATCTGTATATATTAAACATGCAATGGTGCCACACATGGGGAAAGGTATGTCCTGTGCTGCAGGTATATATGACACAGACTCTCAGTCACCTATATAAATATGTCCCATTGCTGCACACACTTGTTCATACATCACCAAAAACCATGCTGTCACTGACACACATGGCACCTCTTCCATACTGCCTTTAGTCATAGTATGTAGTTCTAACCATAGTCTCTGACTCTAAACACATTAGGTATTAAGCCAATTAAGCTGGGCGGTCGGTTGTGCGCTAATAATCTAATAGTTGGTTAGCCTTCAGTAGCTCACATTGATTTGTACTGGTCAGAAGTAGCTCCCACTGCAGGAAATGTGCCTGACCCCTGGCCTAGATGATGTTTGCAGCCTGGATTTGTAAAATGGGGGGGTACCCAACAAGTCACTAAAAATTTGTATTTCCTAGGAAATAATACATTTTAGAAAACAATTTGTAGTTACTTTTTAGAAATGCCGTGATTGATTTTACAAAACTGTGTTACAGTAATACAGGCAAACAAAATCTCACAAAATATTTTTTCCTTTTTTTGTATCCATACCACTCAACACCCATCAGATAAAAGCAATATAGAAAGCCACTGTTAAGAGGGTGCAGAGTTTGAGGGTCTACAAACGGCATAGCATCCATTGCCGTAAGAGGTGGAAGGACCTATGATGCTGGAACCAAAAGTCATCTGTAGTCCAGCTCAGCCAGTCCTCCCAACACGGGAAGCACGTGCACCACACCCTGACCACCCTAATGACCTGCATAGTTGTGGTGGCCTATTTGGACCTTGATGGGCAGTTGCAAGCCCAAAGGCAGCGTCAAGGGGGTAAGTTATTTTTTGATTTCTTACTGTTAGCTACATTTTTTATTACAACTATAATTTATAGAATCAACATAAAGATTGACACACATCCAACACATAGGTAGAGGTCTGGAAGGTGTAGGTTTTTCACAAGATTTATGATTATGTGTTTTGTGCATTGATTTATGTTAAGGGTTAGCACTAGATTCCTTATCAATACCAAAGGACTGTTTTGGGAAGACTCATACCTGCCTGAGAAAAAAGAGGTACCTGGATTTTGCCTAAGTTATGAAGGACAGTTGTACCAAACAGGCCACAGGTGATGTTTCTGTCAGGTGTGATGCTCCTTCACAATTTTGAGGAGGTTATGCTGGCTCTATTACAGACGTAGCATAGAATGCACTTATGATTCAGTGGTTGTTTCTGACTTCACATTGGTAAGCTGGTATAATGACCGAACAATATTGAGTGTCAGATCCAAAATGACTAGGAATATGAGAACAATGGCAACATTTCTTTGCAAAAACATGTCATGAATTTGTTTTCACTGCAAAATTCAAGTCAGTTCATGTTAACAGCTACAGATTGGCACAAAGCCTTACTCCTTTATAAATGTACATGTAAGCCACTCTGTTTCAACAAACATGCATTTAGTAGGCAAAAATTATTAATTGAAACAGACAGGAAAGTGTACACATCGGTGACAGAGTTACACAAGCCCTAAACAGCATTTGAGTGTCCTTTATTATGTCCACATGATAAATCAATGTTAAAGTAAAGTAGTTATTAAAAGGGACTTTTGCAGATGGACAATGTACATGGTACAAAGGTTTCTTGCTAGCTATTTATTTTTGTGACATGAGTTCAGTATTCAAAACAACCCATCTGTATCATTCAGAGGTGTTAAACAATTCCATGAGAAATTTGAAATGTTAAAGAGAAACAATTTAAAATGAAATGGGACTAAGGATAGTAATTCACAAAACTGTGAGCAAATGGGTCCATAATATGTTCCCTTCAAGAATGGGGAAATGGTAAAGTATAACTAAGTTTTATAGCCTTGAAGCAGGCCAAAAATTGAAATTAGGAAATGATTTGCAAAATACTCTTGTGATCGTTTTGATTTGCACAGACTTAAAAGAAATGTTGTATGTGTCTTTTCAGCGTCTTCAGGAGCAGACATAGGAGACATTGGCCAGGAAGGCGGGGAAGCAGCTTGTCACTGTGTTTTGGGTGGAGAAACATCGGACACTGACAGACACAATGGCATGGAGGGTTAGGGGACTGACACAGGTTCCACAAGCTTGACATCTTCTTTGGAGGCCTCCACAAGTGGCCAGTCCCTAGTGGTGGCAGACCATCCTGGACCTGTTCCATGTACATCCTTGTCCGCCACCCAGATTCCCTTCTCCACCCTCCCTCTTGCTCCCCCCCAGTTGGCCAAAGTCGTGCCCCTAAAAGAGCAGGGGTCTCCTTTGCCGCAGGCACCTCCCCATTGCCCCTTTCCAATGGCTGCGCTCACTGAAGAGGTTATTGACCTCTTGCAGAGCATCCCTGTAAGCCAGACAGCAAGCTTGAATGGCATCCAGAAGCTAAGCCAGCCAGCAATCTTGAATGGCATCCAGAGGCTTAGTTCCCAAATGCAACAGATGGTTGCTGTTATAAATGGGGTCTTTAGTTGATAGTCAGGTTACCACCTATTCAAGTAAGGACCCTCACTCTAGTCAGGGTAAAATAGAATCACCCTTATCTAACCCCTGCTTACCCACTTGGTAGCTTGGCACGAGCAGTAAGCTTAACTTCAGAGTGCTAGGTGTATAGTATTTGTACCAACACACACAGCAACTTAATGAAAACACAACAAAATGACACAACACAGGTTTAAAAAAAATAGGAAATATATATCTGCACGAAACAAGACAAAAATGACAAAAATCTACAATACACAAATCAAGTTATCAATTAAAAATCAAAAAGAGTCTTTCTGTAGTTTAAAACACACACTAACACTGTTAGTGTGAGAATGTACCCTGGGTGCGTCAAAAATAACCCTGCATGGGCGAGTGTGCATCAAAAAGGGCCTGCAATGTGCTGATTTCACTTACGAGCGAGACCTTGCATCATTTTTCCTTCTGTTGGGTCGGGGTGCGTCGTTTCTTCTCTCCGCAGGAGAGCGATTCGTCGATCCGGTCAGCACTCTCGGGTCCAGGCAGGCTTTGCCTTGTTTTTACACACCCAGCGGTACCTGCGTCAGAAATCCAGCCGCACGATAATCCAACAACCACGCATCGCGGGTTGTGATCTCCCAGCTCCTTGCGCCGATTTTTCAGTCATGTTGCAGGCGATCGTCGATTTTTCAGCCGCAGATTGGAGTCGCGTTGATTTTTTTCCTGCAAGGCGTTCTGTGCGTGGATTTCTCACTCTTGGGCTACCAGCTTCTCCTTTCAGGGTCCCAGGAACTGGATGGGCACCACTTGGCAGAGAAGGAGTCTCTCCTGAGACTCCAGGTGCTGGCAGAGAGAGGTCTTTGCTGTCCCTGAGACTTCAAACAACAGGAGACAAGCTCTAAATCAAGCCATTGGAGATCTTCACAAGATGGAAGGCACACAAAGTCCAGTCTTTGCCCTCTTAGTCTGGCAGAAGCAGCAACTGCAGGATAGCTCCACAAAGCACAGTCACAGGCAGGGCAGCTCTTCTTCCTCAGCTCTTCAGCTCTTCTCCAGGCAGAGGTTCCTCTAGGTTTCCAGAAGTGTTTTAAGTCTGTGGTTTTGGGTGCCCTTCTTATACCCATTTTCTCCTTTGAAGTAGGCCTACTTCAAAGCAAAGTCTCTCTTGAATGTGAAAGCCACTTTAGCACTGGTTAGCAGTGGTAAAGTGCCCAGAGTAACAAACACAGCAAAATCAGAGTCCAGCACACATCAACAACCTGGGAAACAGAGACAAAAATTTAAGGGAGACCACACCACGGATGAAAAGTCTAACATGTGTCCCCCCCAGCTGAAAGTGGGGAGCAACTACCCAACCTCATGGGAGTTCTCATCACTAAGGGGGAAGAGCCTGGACAGACCATCAGCATTGGCGTGCTCTGTACTAGGATGGTGTTCCACCGTAAAGTCCATCCCCTGTATGGAAATGGACCACCTTAACAGTTTTGTATTCTCACCCCTCATCTGCATTAACCATTTGAGGGGCCTGTGATTGGTCTGAACTTGGAAGTGAGTCCCAAACAATTAGGGTCTTAGCTTCTTCAGTGCCCAGACCACAGCAAACGCTTCACGTTCTATGGCACTCCACCTACGTCCCCTGGGAAGTAACCTTCTGCTAATGAATGCTATGGGTTGATCTAGGCCCTCTTCATTAAGCTGTGAGAGTACTGCTCTAATACTATGCTCTGAGCCGTCTGTTTGCACAACAAACTCCATGGAGTAGTCAGGTGCCTTCAGCACAGGTGCTGTGCACATGGCAGCCTTCATTCTGGCAAGCCTCTGTCCAGATCACTTTCCTGGATTGCTTCTTTGAAGTCAACTCAGTCAAGGGGGTAACACCCCCTTGACGAACCTCCTGTAATATCATGTGAAACCTAAGAAGGTTCTCACTTCAGTCTGGGTCTTGGGAGGCTCCAAGCCAGAATCGTGTGAATCTTAGGCTGTAGTGCTGCCACCTGTCCACTCCCCACCTGGTGTCCTAAGTACACCACAGAACCCTGCCCTATTTGGCACTTGCTCACCTTAATAGTGAGGCCTGCCTTCTGCAGGGCCTCTAACACTCTCCAGAGGTATTGCAGGTGTTCCTCCCATGTGGAACTAAACACAGCAATGTTATCCAGGTAGGCGGCACTGAACTCATCCAGCCCAGCCAACATCTGGTTGACCAACCTCTGAAAGGTGGCAGGGGCGTTCTTAATCCCAAATGGCATCACCTTAAATTGAAAGTGTCCATCTGGCGTATAGAATGCTGACCTCTCCTTGGCCCCCTCAGTTAAGGCAATCTGCCGTTACCCAGATGTTAAGTCAAACGTACTGAGGTACTTGGCAGCAACTAACCAGTCAATGAGCTCATCAGCTCGGGGATGGGGTGTGCGTCAGTCTTGCTGACCCCATTGAGTCCCCGGTAGTCCACACAGAACCTGAGTTCTGTAGTGGCACCAGGTACAGCAGCCTTTGGGAACAATACCACTGGGCAGGCCCAAGGACTGCTGGAGTGCTCAATAACCCCTAGGGTAAGCATTTTGGATACCTCATCCTTAATGCATGCCCTGACCCTGTCAGTCACCCTGTAAATGTTCTGTTTAATAGATGTACCGTCCCCAGCGTCCACATCATGTGTGCACAAGTGTGTGACTCCTGGGATCAGGGAAAACAGTGAGGAAAACTGTCCCAACACGTGGCGACAGTCACCTTGCTGCTCCTCAGTCAGGGAGGGAGAGAGGATCACTCCCTCCACTGACCCATCTTTTTCTCCTGCAGACAGGAGGTCAGGAAGAGGCTTTCTCTCCTCCTCTACCCCATCATCTGTTGCAAGGAGCATGGACAGTTCAGTCCGCTCAAAGTGAGGTTTGAGGCGGTTGACATGCAGGACCATTAAAGGGTTCCTTGGAGACCGCAAGTCCACCAGGTAAGCGACTTAACTCTTGCGCTCCGCCACCTCAAATGGCCCAGTCCACTTATCCTGGAGCGCCCCAGGCTCCACTGGTGCCATCACCCACACATTTTGTCCAGGTTGAAACTCGACCAGAGTGGCATTCTGGTCATACCACTGTTTCATATCCTCCTGGCTTGCTTCCAGGTTCTCCTGAGCGAGACTCCGGAAGTGGGCAGTCTGGTTTCTTAAGGCCAGCATGTAACTGAATACATCATGGGGGGCTTTACTAGGAGCTTTTTCCAAAGCCTCCTTCACCAGACTCAAAGGTCCCCTCACAGGGTGGGGATAAATCAGCTCAAAGGGACTAAACCCAAGTGCCTCAAGGGCTCTGACAGGCCCATGATCATGCCTTTCAAGGTGCGTTGAATCTCTCAACCAGACCATTACTTTGGGGGTAGTAAGGGGTGGTGAACTTGTAGTTTACCCCACACTCCTTCCACAGAGACTTCATATACGTGGATATGAAGTTGGTACCCCTATCAGATACCACTTCCTTGGGGAACCCCATACGGGTAAAAAAAAACATCAAAGCACGACCCACCACAGGGGAAGTGATTGATCTCAAAGGAATGGCTTCTGGGTACCAGGTGGCATGGTCCACCAAGACCAGAATGAACCTGTTGCCCATGGCTGTCTTGGGATCCAGAGGCCCCACAATGTCAATGCCTACCCTCTCAAAGGGACTACTGACAAGAGGTAAAGGTTGGAGGGGAGCCTTACAATTCCCCGCACTCTTGCCACTGGACTGGCAAGTCTGACAAGACCTGCAATGTGCATCTGAGTGCCTGCGCCTTAGGGACCAGTAAAAGTGGGTGACAAGCCTCTCAAAGGTCTTGTCCTGCCCCAAATGTCCAGCTAAAGGCACATCATGAGCCAAACCCAGTAGGAAGGCCCTGAAGCTCTGGGGTACCACCAGCACACTGGCTGACCCAGGCTCAGGAACCTTAGGCTTGCTATAGAGGAGGTCATCCACCCAATAAATCAGATGTGATCCTGGCTCCTTGCCAGCTGCCTGGTCTGAAGTCTGCTGCCGCAAACCCTCTGGAGTAGGGCATGTCTTCTGTGCTGCACAGAATGCTTCCCTGGTGGGACTCCCTTCCTGCTGCCACTGTGACAGCTCAGGGACCTCCCCCAGTTCAGCCACCTGTTCCCGTGTAGGCTCTGAGGCGTCACCCTCAGGCTATGCCTCCTACTGGACCGTGGGAACTTCTGGAGCTGGTTTCCCACGCCCCCTGCACTTCCTCTTCTTGGCCGTCCCCTGGGCCACTGTTTCAGGCTCCAGGGTCTCTTGATTACGGGTTGCCACTGACCGGGTGGATATGCATACCTACCCAGGCAGACCCAACATCTCCATGTGAGACCTGTGTTCCTCCTCCTTCCAAGGGGAATCCTCCAGGTCATTGCCTAGCAAACAATCAACAGGCATGGTTGGACTTACAGCTACCTTCAAGGAATCTGAGACCCCCCCATTCAAAGGGAACCTGCGCCACTCTGCACAGGCACTCGGAGTTGTCCACTGCAACTACTTGGTGAAGTACCTGGGGATCTATCTGCTCTTCAGACACCAATTGACTCCTCACTGTAGTCACACAGGCTCCTGTGTCTCTCAGAGCCTCCACCCTCTGTCCATTAATGGTCACCCACTGCCTGAACTTCCTAGTGTTTTCAGGCAGAAGGGTTCTCTGGACCATCTCACTGTCCCCTAGGGAGACAAGGGTCATCTCAGCTGGTTCCCACCCATCTGAAACCAACTCCTCCCCAAGCGCTATACTGGCCAAACCCTGGGTCGGTGCACCAGTGGGTGCTGGTGTACTTTTGGAACATTTGGGGTCCCCCCTCACATGACCCACCTGGTCACATGCATAGCACTTACGTCGGGGACCACCTGCCACTGGCTTCCCTTTGGAGAACCATGGCTTCTTTTCACTGGGGGGTTGGGAATCCTTACCCTGGGAATCAGTTTGGGGCCCTTTAGAGAACTCCCTCTGTTTACCCTTACCCCCCTTTCTTCTGAGAGGGACCCTACCCACCCTTGGCGTGGTCTCTCCCATACCTCTTTTGGACCCTTGTGCTCTCCCAGCGGTCCGCTTCCTGCGCAAGCTTCCTGGGGTCAGTCAGCTTGCTGTCAATCTGGTGCTGGCGCAGCTCTGGAAAACATACACTGTACAAGTGCTCCCAAGCAATGAGATTGTAAAGCCCCTCATATGTAGTTACCTTACTGCCCTTCACCCAACAACCAGTGACCTGAAATAAGAATCAACACATTCCAACCATGTTTGGGATTCCTTCTTCTTGTAGGATGTAAACCTATCCTTGTAGTGCTCAGGGGTGAGACCATACCTTGTGAGTAGGGCATCCTTCATGCTCGAGTAGGTGAGATTCTGAGCACCCCCTAGGGCTTTCAGTGTATCCCTCCCCTCTACCTCAAAGTGCCTCCACAGACCCGCCCCCCAATGAGCTTCAGGGACCAGATTCATATGGACAGCAGACTCATACCCCTTGAACCACAAGTATTTGTCGTCCTCCCTTTTATAATCCTTCACAAGATCTTTAGGAATGTCCACCTTCCTTTCAGGCTGCACTGTGATGTGGCTGCCACCTTCCCTACTAGACTGGCTCCTCTGATCCTGCTCCCTCAAGCTGAGCTTATGAGTCAACAGCAACTTTTTCTCTTCAATGGCCATCCTCATTTTTTCCAACTCCCTCTGGTGCTCCCTCTCTGCCTGTCTGTCCTGCAATTCCTCAGGGGTCAGACTCTTAGATGAGACACTGCTACCTGTCCTGGAGACCCTCTCCCTGGATATAACAGGCCCATCCACAATTCCATTGTGTATGGAATGTCCTTCCTCCTCCTCATCCTCTGTGTGCCCTTCAGTGCTCTTGGCTGTCACCCAGGCCCTCAGTGCCTTTTGCAGCTCCTCCTTCTTGGATGAGATCTTAATGGGACAGTCAAAACATTTACAGAATTTCTTTAACTGAGCCTTGGTATAGCTATCCAATTTCTCCAGGTCAAAAGCAGCTCCAACTGATGCATCTCCAGATTGGCACATGATGAAAAGTCAACCAAAGTGCAAAGCTCCAAAAAGCAGAAAACAAGTTCCCAAATGAAGTTCAGAAGTCAATCAAAGATTACCACCAAAATGGATGTAGGGACAAATCCAAGCAAAAGAGAAAAATCAAAGATCACCAAACAAGTAGTATGTGGTCATGTAGTGGTCTGCACTCAAAATAGTAGTGTACACTTAATTATTGTATGTCAAGTACAAATACAAGTCCAAGTCCTAACTGCTGATCACCAATGTTAGAAATGGATCTTTGGTTGATAGTCAGGTTAGCCCTGTTCAAGCAAGGACCCTCACACTAGTCAGGGTAAAAGAGAATCACCCTCAGCTAACTCCTGCTTACCCCCTTGGTAGCTTGGCATGAGCAGTAGGCTTAACTTTAGAGTGCTAGGTGTAATTTATTTGTGCCAACACACACAGCAATTTCATGTAAACACTTCAAAATGACACAACACAGGTTTACAAAAAATAGGAAATATTTATCTAAACAAAACAAGACCAAAACGACAAAATCCACAATACACAAGTCAAGTTATCAATTAAAAAGCAAAAAGAATTTTTATGTAGTTTACAACACACACTAACACTGTTAGCGTGAAAATGTACCTTGGGTGCATCAAAAATAATCCCGCACAGGTGAGGTTGCGCCAAAAAGGGCTTGCGATGTGTCGATTTTACTCATGAGCAAGACCTTGCGTCGTTTCTCCTTTCGTCGGGTTGTGGCGCGTTATTTCTTCTCTCTGCAGGAGAGCGATGCGTCGATCCGGTCAGCACTCTCGGGTCCGGGCAGGCTTTGCGTTGTTTTTATACGCCCAGCAGTACCTGCTTCAGAAATCCAGCCGCACGATGATCCGAAAACCACGTAGCGGGTTGCGATCTCCCAGCCTCCGTCAGCAATGCTGAGAGTCGTTTCTCCAGCTCTGTGCATCGATTCATCAGTGGCGTTGCAGGCGAGCGTTGATTTTCAGCTGCAAAGCCGGTGGCAAGTTGATTTTTCAGCCGCAGATCTGAGTCTCGTCGATCTTTTCCCCACATGGCATTTTGTGCGTGGATTTCTCACTCCTGGGCTTCCAGATTCTCCTTTCAGGGGCCCAGGAACTGGATGGGCACCACTTGGCAGAGCAGGAGTCTCTCCAGAGACTCCATGTGCTGGCAGAGAGAAGTCTTTGCTGTCCCTGAGACTCCAAACAACAGGAGGAAAGCTCTAAATCAAGCCCTTGGAGATCTTCACAAGATGGAAGGCACACAAAGTCCAGTCTTCGCCCTCTTACTGTGGCAGAAGCAGCAACTGCAGGATAGCTCCACAAAGCACAGTCACAGGCAGGGCAGCTCTTCTTCCTCAGCTGTTCAGCTCTTCTCCAGGCAGAGGTTCCTATTGGTTTCCAGAAGTGTTCTAAAGTCTGTGGTTTTGGGTGCCCTTCTTATACCCATGTTCTTGAAGTAGGCCTGCTTCAAAGCAAAGTCTCTCTTGAATGTGAAATCCTGCCTTGCCCAGGCCAGGCCCAGACCCTCACCAGGGGTTTGGAGACTGCATTGTGTGAGGACACGCACAGCCCTTTCAGGTATAAGTGACCACTCCTCACCTCCCTCCTAGCACAGATGGCTCATCAGGGAATGCAGACTACACCCCAGCTCCCTTTGTGTCACTGTCTAGTGTGAGGTCCAACCAGCCTAACTGTCAAACTAACCCAGACAGGGAATCCACAAACAGGCAGAGTCACAGAAATGGTACAAGCAAGAAAATGCTCATTTTCTAAAAGTGGCATTTTCAAACACACTATCTCAAAATCAACTTTACTAAAAGATGTATTTTTAAATTGTGAGCTCAGAGACCCCAAACTCCACATGTCCATCCGCTCCCAAATGGAATCTACACTTTAATCAGATTTAAAGGTAGCCCTCATGTTAACCTATGAGAGGGACAGGCCTTGCAACAGTGAAAAACACATTTAGCAATATTTCACTGTTAGGACATATAAAACACATTACTATATGTCTTACCTTAACCATACACTGCACCCTGCCCTTGGGGCTACCTAGGGCCTACCTTAGGGGTGTCTTACATATAAGAAAAGGGAAGGTTTAGGCCTGGCAAGTGGGTTCACTTCCCAAGTCGTATTTACAGTTAAAACTGCACACACAGACACTGCAGTGGCAGGTCTGAGACATGATTACAGAGCTACTTATGTGGGTGGCACAACCAGTGCTGCAGGCCCACTAGTAGCTTTTGATTTACAGGCCCTGGGCACCTCTAGTGCACTGTACTAGGGACTTACTGATAAATCAAATATGCCAATCATTGATAAAACCAATTACGTACATATTTTGTAAAGGAGCACTTGCACTTTAACACTGGTTAGCAGTGGTAAAGTGCCCTGAGTAACAAAAACAGCAAAATCAGAGTCCAGCACACATCAACAACCTGGGAAACAGAAGCAAAAAGTTAAGGGAGACTACGCCAAGGATGAAAAGTCTAACAGTTGAATTCCGGGATGCCATTCATAATTCAATGTCTGCCATGCAGAGATCAGTAGTGAAAATAGCCTCTGCACTGACTGCAGACCCCCAACCAGCCCAACCTTGTGCCCCTACTCTAGTCCCTTCCTCTTCCCAAATCCCAACTGCCACCCCAATTCCAAGCACACTCACCTCTTTGCACGCACCCACTCCAGCAGACAAAAGCACCACATCCACACCCACACATAAACACACACCAAGATCACAAGTATATACCCATCTAAAAGATATACACTACTGACACTGCACTCATAGGCACCACAACAATGACCACAATCACCACACCCATAAGTACCACCACCACAACCACAGCAGACACCACCACAGGCACATGCATCACCACCACCAGAACCACAACTACACCCATAACCACCACCACACCCACAAGCACCACAACCACAACATCCAGCTCTACATCACAATCATCCAAACATAGTCATACACACATACACCTACACACCAAACAATATCCACCAAACCCACACACTCACAATCACCTGAAAACAGAACACCTACAAAATCAAACACATCCAAACATACACCAGACACACATGCATCTTCACACATATACACACACACCACACCGAATACCTCAAAAGCACACTCTTTCAAAGAAACACACTCAGAGAAAAGCACACACATGCATCATAACCCAGCAAACACAAATGCACACACTCATCCGAACACCAGACACTATAAAAGAAACATATACCTAAACATACACCACATACACCAGACCAACATGCACCTGCAAAACAGACAGCACCCACTACAGCTCCCTCTTCCTTTCAAACCCCATTCTCTCCCATCCCTTATACCGCTTTTCCTCTACCCATTTTTACTACTTATCTGTCTCTGACCCCTAAGAAAGCAAATCCCGCCCCTCCCAAGAAAGATCATTGAGGTGCCTGCTCTGCCCACTAGATGCCCATTTTTGAGGAGGTTGTCCTTGGCAGTGTCATTAGGAGGCAGGTTCTGGGCCAGAAACCCAAATTCTGAAACTCAACATTTTATGGACGAATATTATTTTTTGCCTACATTGATTCTGAGAGAAGTATCTCATTTGTTGGATAAATTATAATTTTTTTCACAAAGTGTGTTCTGACATTATTTTTTAAATAATAGTAACTGGTAGATGACAATGTTATTATTGCAAATGTGAGTAACATGAACTTAATTTCATCTATGACAGTGACAAAAACAGGTTTTATTTACAACATATTTGTATGATGCATATATTCATGATGAACATTTGTAATGGACATGGTAATTTTGGTACAAGCTTTCATCACGGTAATGAACACTTACACCAAAATTAAATATATATTTGTAACTTGTAAATGCAGACTTGCTTATTTAACAATGATAAGTGTTAATAATAAACACATATGCATTACACATAAAAAGCACTTTTGTGTGAAGTGAAATCTAAAGATTAAGAGAAAGTGGACTAGACAAGGGGAAATGTGACATTAATGCATATATGACATGTTTTAAGTTTAGAGGTGTCATTGAATGTACATTTCATGTAAAACCACTTGTTGCATTGTGTAGAGCAATTACTACAGAGTATTAGACTTATGAAGTTACGATAATGTGTAATGTATATCTATCTAATTTGGTAGTTTAGGGAAAACAATTAAACACACCTATATGGACACATTTTGAATTTGGGATTAACATGTAGGTGTCCATTAGCATGAAGAGAATTTGGACCAAATTGATAAATGTAAATAAAACATAGAGGTGTGTTTCTTTAAATTTCTTAAACTACCACATTACGCATATCTATTGGACATTATTATACAATTGCTGGCAAAGTATTTTTTCAAAATGAACGAGGTCAAAGCTAATGTAGGCAAACAATTCCGATTGTCACTCACCTTTGGTTTCAACGACGACGGGGTTGATGGTCCAGAAGCATCAGCAAAGGTAGGACTAGTATGATCAGATTCATGGAGGTAAAGGAAAGTGAAAAGTAGAAAAAAAGTAAGTTTCAACCTTATATGCCTTCAATTCGGCCATATCAGGTGTGGAGGTTTAGCTGCCATAGTTATGTCAGTGGGAATGCATATCTTGATTGGCCCGGCGGTAAAACTGGCTGTGGTCCCGCCGCCAGCTGCTTTAGCCTATGGTGATGTCAGTGTGGGTGGAAAATGCTGGAAAATTATGGCAGTGATGGTGGTTCCCTGATGGATTTTCACATATGAGGCTGCCAGCATCTGAATAGAGCGGGCGGACTGCATAGTCTGTGGACTGATTATCCAACAGAAAAACTATGGCTGGACCAATTCTGCCAAGATCTGAATCAGGCCCTTAATTCTGTTGCATAACCTCAGACACATGAAACTGCCCTTGGTAGTTTGGAGGTGAAGGAAGTGTAATTTCTTTGACTTGTACTCAGCAGAGGTCATTTGGTTATTGATTAAAGGAGATGGATGTAGTGAGCTACCTTCAACATATAGGTTAATTTGCTGGTAATTAAAAAAATAGCATCATTCAAGTATGAAGTCTGTGACTAAATAGTTAAATAAAAAATATATATAGAAACCAGCGTCAATATATTTTTTTATTATGACGGTAGCAGTAATTTGGATGATTAAAATGTGATCACCTAAGTATCTATTATTGGAAGATTTTGAACAAATGATAAAAAATTAACTGTGATAATTTACAGCATTATTGTTGTTTTGATGGTAATTGCACCTTTGTATTTGTTGTCTGTATTTATTTTACTGTGTTAGTTGCTGTTGAAATGTATTACTTTTTTTTATAAGAAATAAGTGTCATATATAAATTAAGAGTGCTTGGTATTGAACCTTAGCTGATTCAATCTTTGTTACATTGTTGAGTTCATAGGTGGCCATGGAGATACTTTTGTTTTCACTATGGCTGGGCGTAGGTTGCGGAGTTCTGCTGCGCGTTACTCTGTGAAGTGCTGGAAAAACTCTGCGGCTACACAGAGTTCCGCGAGTGGCAGAGTTTGGGAAAGTTGTGCTGATCTGATTTTTAGTGCCAGGAGTTTCTCCTGTGGTTTAAAATCGGTGTGAACATCATCACACAGAGTGCCAGAGTGCGCTAACTTCTTTCTGCCGCTGTAGTCGTTTTTCTCTCGTCGAGCACAAGCAGCAGCTTCTCAGTGAGAGCAGCAGCTCTTTCAATGCAAGAGTTAGTGACATATCATGACCTCCCGCGTTCATGTAGTCTACAGTACATTTTCACACATTAGATTCTTATCTGAGTAGTCTATACAAGGTGAATACTTCATTTTTAGGACAACATAATCCCTTAACTGACAATTTCCTAGGGTTTGTCTAAGGCCTTTTACACACATCATTTACTCAGTTCAGAGATATTAGTAGAGAGCTTGCTATTTATAAAACCATGTAACACTAGAGGTACTACTTTTCTAAGGTCTTCCGTAGAAAGCATTAGCTCTCTGTTCAGCTTTCACTTAGACACACTGCTTTTACAGGGTAGTATGATATATCATCACTGTTTAATCAAACTCTACCATGTAGAACATGCAGACATATACTAGCACGGGCATACCTAGTCTCTCAATGCTTCTACACAGGCTCTTTATTCTGCCTAGGAGAATATTTGCAGAAGGTGGTCTTATTGTAGTGAACTAAACATCCTATATACTCATACAAAACATTTTTTAGAAAATAATGAGTTCTTGTGTAGAGCCTCCTTTCACACCCAGCCTCCACCTTGAAGAAAAATATCACCAGAGAGGGAATGTTGTCATAAAGAAGAAGTATTTACCCTGCATACAGTTATAGGAAAAGAGCCACTCTTTCATCTAAATGTAACATACAGCATCTGGGCCCTCTTAAAATGAGATAATATAAGAACAAACGTTTCCATGAATAGCTCTTCGCAGACCTTTTGTCCATTTCAGAGGTGTCAGTAGAAAGATTGTTTGTAAACACACTGTTCCCTCTTAGAAAAGATCTTTAGAAAGAGATGGGTCAATTTCTAAAGTGTTTCATGCCGACCATTTAACCTGTAGAGAGGTGTGAGTAGAGATGTTGTGTTGTTATAAAACTGACCTATTTATACACCATCTTCTCTCAGAGAAAATGTATTTCTAAAGGGTGAATTACTCACTAAAGTTTTTTTCATCAAGCCTTTAATCTTTACAGAGCTTTTAGTAGAAAGGGGATGTTGTGATAGAAGTGAACCATTTACTCCGTATAGAATTGCATTAGGAATGTTTACTTTTACACCCGACCTTACTATGCTCAGTCTGACACAACCTTTTACACTGTTTAGAGATATCAGTAGAGAGCTTGTGGTTTGTAAAGCTATTTAACACAATAGGAACTGTATTTTCTAAGTTCTTCTACTTAGACTATCAGCTATCTGGTAAGGTATCACTAGAGGGGCTGCTTTTGCAGGGTAGTATGAGATAGAATCATTGTTTTATCGAACTCTACAATACAGAATGTATAGCATGTTGAAATGTACTAGCATAGGGATGAGCTTTTCTCATAATCTTTCTACATAAACTAATTTTGATCAATAACTATGTGATAAGCAGAAATAAATCTGATGCGTCTTTTATTTTCTCTGTAGGGTTTTCAGACAATGAAAGAAGCCAACAAAAGGGAAGAAAATGATGAAGAGATGTCAGAAATTCTACAAAAAAGTCTCCGAAGCTGAAACAGGCACAGAAAGGAAACAATGGTAAAAAACATTGAAATATAGTAAGAGCACCCAGTCTTTTTTTAAACAGATTAATAACAACATGCAGTCTTTCTTCTTCAGGTGTAAATAGCACTGAATATCTGTCAAAATATAAGAAACAAATTGTACTGTTTTAAAAAAAAAAATCAAGAGACTAACCAGACAGGCTTAAGACGAAGAAATTCAAGGAACTTTGTCAGAAGCACTTCCATAGAAGAGTAGTGTCAAAAATTAAGAGAAGCATGAAAACAATGAAAAGCATAAGGGTGCTGCAAAACCAGAAAGAGTTTGTTGAGCCTTTAGTAGAGGCTTTTGTGTTAAGCAGAAATCTATTTATTCTCACTTTGAAGAGAATGCTAAACTAGCTAATTCCCTTACAAAGAGTCTTTAGAAGGCTCAAGTTAATAGAAATAACTTTTACCATATTTTTCAGGGATAGAGGAAACACACTTCCAGTACCAAAAATGTTTTAATAGGAAAAGTTATTTAAAGAAAAATGAGTTAGTGTTTGCAATCAGAAAAGATGGACGTGCATATGAATTTAATGAAGGTACACCAATTGAAAAAGAAAAAATAGTGCCTAGAAGAAAAAAAATAACAAATGAAGTAGTAGGTCAACATCCTTAAGAAAACAGTTTTTGAGTGGAAGTGTAGAAAAGTATGGAACTACTGCAATGCCTTGATCCTTGTTGAGATAGGAGGCTAAAAAACCTTCAAGGGCATTCTTTAGCTTGTTTATCACAACAGGTTTGTGACAGTACTTTCCATCACACACGGTTTCTGTCTGTTCACCACACTGAAATGCTTCACGTAGTAAAATGATTGCATTTTGTTAAAAGTCTAGCGCTTCAGCAGGTAGTCATTCTGAAGTCAGGTCTGTTAAATTTGATATTATGGCATACTTTGGGTCTGAAAGGTCAACTAAATATAATAAGATGGCTGTGGAGACCAATACTGCAATGTCTAATACAAACACAATTTTGGAAACATTTGAGTAGGAATTTGAGTCATTTGCAACACCAATTGTAGAAACTCCTGACAAAATCTGTGTTTGTTGTAGGCAAACCAAAAATGATATTTGTGAAAAAATCAGAAGAGGCTGATCTAGTACACTGCATTTAAACTTGCTCATTTTTTGATACTTGAAGATCAATTTGACTTGTGCATAAGGCAGAAATATTGTATTGACAAACTGGAAAGGAATAAAATACCTGCTAGTGATGTTTGTAATAAATTGGAAGTTTTTTCAGTACCTCCTGAGCTTCAAAACCTGTTAGTCTATGAGAGTATTCTCAAACACAGTGTGTCCCTTCCAAGCAATTGTTAGTATGGAGACAACAAATAATAAATTACCACCTACTGAAAGATTAAAACGTCTAACAGGTAAGGTTGTGTAATTGCCTTTGGTTATGAAGTGGAATTATGACACTATATAGTTATATGTAGGTATAAACTGAGAGAAAGAAGAATCACAAGTGGTTCTAGTAAATGGAGTGCCTACTACAAAAGAAAAAACATGGCAGGAAGTTGTAAACATTGACAGGGCTAAGACATCTTGGCGATATCTTAAAATAGAAAATGTATTTTACAAAGATGTTGATGAAGAGGAACATGTTATCTCTGTCACAACAGGAAGATCCACCTCAGAAATGTTTGCTCAGTTTGAGAAGGTTGACTTAGGTAAACCAGAAGAAATATACGATCATTTTAGCAGTCATCCTCTATATTCAAGAGACATAATGGGTGACGCTGTAGAATTTTACCAAATGATGCGATGGTCCAGTTAAATTTCTGGGCATTATGCTGCATCACAAAAAGGAACAAGTAATTTGCTTAAATTATGGCCAAGCAGTTGACAAGCTAACTACCCAAACTGAATGGTGTCTCAGTTTCCCACTGTCTATGGGAGGTCGTATTGCCATCATTAAAATGGTATTACTCCCCCAATTCTTATACCCTTTCCTCAGTGTTAGAAATAGGGTATCTAGTTGACAGCACTCCTGACTTATGCTGTGACGGACTTTGGAGGAACTGCGGCAGCATCAAGTCTGTGGTGTTGCTTGTGGTCGTTGCACTCAGCCAGTACCACAGGTCCGGTGCAGGCAGCAGCGCGGAGTCAGACAGCAGTGTTGGATCCGAAGTCGCTTTGGAGTCAATGTACTTTGTTTCTTCTTGACTGCACCAAAACTCACTCCCAAGAGCCCAGATTTGGCACCACTTGGCAAGTCAGAACTCTCAGCAAGAGAAACCAGCTATTGGCAGATGGAGTCTTTGATGTCCCTGAGACTTCTTAACAGGGGGTAAGCTCAGTCCAAGTCCTTGGAGACCCTTTGGAAGCAGGAAGTTGAAAGCAAAGTTCCGTCCTTTCACTCCCAGGACAGAAGCCGTCCAGCATAACAAAGCAAAGCAAAGCAACTGGCAGAGAGGCAGTTCCTCATGCAGCATCCAGCTCTTCTTCCTGGCAGAATGTCCTCAGTCCACAAGGATTCTAACTTTGTGGGGTCACAGGTCCAGTACTTATACCCACTTCTGCCTTTGAAGTAGGCAAAATTCAAATAAAGAAAAGTCTTTGTAGTGCAGAAGACACTACTTTTACTGCCTTAGTCCCAGATTCACCTCATGGGGTTGGAGATTGCTTTGTATAAGAACTGGCACATTCCTATTAAGGTACAAGTGTCAGCTCCTTCCACCACTCTAGCTCAGGAAGACCCATCAGGTCCTCCCCCGCTCCCTTTGTGAGCCTGTCTAGAGGGAATTCACAAAGAACCCAACTGTGACCCTGACCCAGTTGTGTATTCAACAGACAGAGGCACAGAATGGTTAAGCACTTTCTAAAAGTGGCATTTTCAAACTCACAGTTCAAGAACCAACTTCACCAAAAGATGTGGTTTTAAATTGTGAGTTCAGAGACCCCAAACTCCATATTTCGATCTGCTCCCAGCAGGAAATTACACTTAAAAGATATTTCAAGCCAATCCCCATGTTACCTTATGGGAGGGATAGGCCTTGCAGTAGTGAAAACCAAAATTAGTAGTATTTTAGCACATGTAAAACACACCAACACATGTACTGTCTTTTAAATACTCTGCACCCTGCCCAAGGGGCTGCCTTGGGCCCACCTTAAGGGTGATTTACATGTAGTAAAAGGGAAGGTTTAGGCCTTGCAAGTGGGTGCATTGGCAAATCGAAATGGCAGTTTAAACCTGCACACACATACACTGCAGTTACAGGTCTGAGACATGTTCACAGGGCTACTCATGTGGGTGGCAGAATCAGTGCTGCAGGCCCACTATTTGCATTTGATTTAGAGTGCGGGGCACACAAGATCCACTATACTAGAGACCTACTAGTAAATCAGATATGCTAATCATGGATAATCTGATCACCAACACAATTTAGACAGAGAGCACTTGAACTTTAGCACTAGTCAGCAGTGCTAAAGTGCTCAGAGGTCTAAAGCCATCAAAGAGGAAATTCAGCAAAAACAGGAGGTCAGAAGTAAAAAGTCTGAGGATAACCCTGCAAAATGGGCCATTTACAACACTCAACATATATTCCACTCACAAATGCTTTCTTGACACCCTGCAGAGCCTCTTGCTGTGGCTCATCTAGGCTGGTCGCAGAACCTGGATAGGCTGGAACACTTTGCTATTCTCCTATGACCAGGGAGGTTTTGATGTGCCTAACTTTTAACTTTATTATCTTGCCACACAGTGTCACTTTGCTTACCACTGGTTCTGAGCTCATGCACGTCTCCCCTATGCCACCCCGCGAGAGACCAGGCAGGATTGGTGCTGCTAAGTTCTCTTCTCCCATAAGGTCAGCAGCTGGAACCTACCGATATTCAAACACCCTCCACTACTAGTTGAGTGTGGAGGAAACAGTCTGATTGCTGGGTGGAGGTCTTCTCTATTCCCCCTCACTGCCACTAGCAGATAACCAATGGCTCCCAATTATGCAGGAGATGATAGTCCAGTGCACCTTGGTGAGACATGATTTACACACATTTGGGGATCTTTTCCCAAATGGTCACGTCTTCTCACATGCCGACGAGGTTCAGTTTGTGAGTGTTACCTACATGAACTCCTTTGTGTTGAGGCGCATACATAGTGCACTTTGAGACCAGGTGCCAACATATGCACTGGTCCCAGATTAATTCACCCTTGTGACAGTATTGATAACAGATAACTGGGGACTGGGTTTCCAAGTTGTATCGCAACACGATAGCTGTCCTGTACCCGCACAGTGTGAAGCTTAAGGAGACATGGGAATGAGAACTGGGACGTCTTCTGACTGCCACAATTTGGTACTACTGCTGCAAGCAAACACAACCCATCGCTCTCAATCATAGACACAAACATATTCATTAGAAGTTTCTGGACAGGACATATGTACTGCACCTAGTGCATTGGCTAAAATTGACCCCTTGGAACCTGCTGACTGTCCCAAATTCTAGGCCGCCGACATCAGTGTTGCACACCTGACATTGACATGTCGTCTCATTGGCAGGTTATGGAGCAATGTGTCCTCCTGGCTGTCATTAATGATAGGGTTCAAGCTAGTTCCAGATCCACTCACTGCCATGCTAGGTTATGTTAAAGATGTTCCCAAGGGAGTCTGCCAGTTGCTATTGCTTTGTTACTAGATAAGCTAGATTATTTTTCAATGCATCACTAACTGAACTGATCATATTCGCCTACGTGCTGTTGTGATTGTTCAATTATGTTATAAGATTACTGTCACCGCCACCTTCTCCCTCCCGCCTTCACCCCCAGACACACTTATATCATTGTCATATGCTTAGTACCTCTATTGACACGTCTGTATTTATGGATACCGCACAATCATTTTCCAATGTTATCCACACTGTGGGCTGTTTATTGTATGTTCTGGTGGCTTACTGAACATGATAAATAAAGATAAAAAAATACAATAGTACGAAATGAGGCAGGCAAAGGAGAACAGGTAAGTACATGGGAAAAGTGCTTAGAAGCTAAGAGTTTCCAATTGTGTTCCCAAAAGGAGAATGTGGTCCTAATGATGAATGTCCAGCGCAGATACATAAGATACATTTTCCACCTTTTTCTTGAAAGTGATCTGTCAGTGCTATCTTCTGCTGTTGACCATGTTATGAAAACTGGTACATGGTTTAATGACATCACTGCGAGAGATTTTGTGGAAAAAGTACATGTTAAAGATGAGAACAGAACTCCTAGGCAACAAATCTTGCCATTTCAGTCCCATAAATGTTGCAAATATTTTTATGGGAGTTACAGAACAGAAGGTAGATATACATATACACTTTTAATTTTGGATTCTCTAGGCCTGTAATCTCAAATAGAAAAGTGAACAGTTTTATTTCTGGTGTCAGACACACTGTTACTGGGAAATCACCTAAAACTATTTGTAACCTAAAAAGAAATGAGGCTTCAAAACTCATCAATGATTACAATCGAGTAATCCTGTCTATATGGAATGCCAACATGTATATTCAGCTTATAGCAAATCATTCTATTGCTGTAGCTCACTATGTTATGTCATATATAACAAAGTCAGAAAAGACAGAAATGAAGAGCGTATGGGATGAAATAGCAGCAGAGACAATTTTATGTAAAACATCTTTACAGTTTTAGTTTAAAGATGTTCTCATATGGAGAATTTAGCTCTTATGAAGCTTGTGAAAAGCTAAGTTCTTCTAACCTATAAGGGAACATGAAAACATTTCCTGAAATTAAGTATCCTGTTCAGTTTGATCCAGAAAGCACTGAGCTCCCTAAAAACAAATATGATGGATACATATTGCCCTAATCAGAGTGCCCATTTAGAAAAGCTTTGTGTGAAGTACTGCAGTACTATGCATACAGAAATAACATAGATGAAAACATTGAACAAGGAAAGTTTTGGGTTACTGGCTGTAAAGAATGTTTAGTGAGACATCCAAGACCAAGTCTCATTAATCATTGTAAACTGAATTGTCAACTGGGGAGAAAAGAGAACTATTTTACCTGGCTCTTTTGCAGATTTTTAAGCCTTGGCATTCAAAGACTGAACTGCTAGGTGACTATGAATAGTACAACAATGCTTTTAATGCAGGCTAAGACACTATTTAATATGAACTGATTCCCACATATCAGAGAATGTTCAATTATGAAATTCATCAAGAGGAAACAATTGCTATACAATTTGCTAAGGACGTTGATAAGATTGCCAGAGCTCAGGGGCTAATTGTCAAGATCCCATTGACCAGCCTGTCATTGAAAATGAGGCGTCCATAGCTGTTGAAGTAGAATGAAGTAGAAAATTAAATGGGCCAAGTGAGGAATGAGGGCACTGATTTAGAAACTTTACTCTCTCAACTGAATGAAGAATATCTACGAATGTTTGAGCAAATAAAATATGCAGAGCATGAACTCCTACATGATAAGTCTGAATGTTCATGTAGAGCGGTTAAGCCTATACTTCTCAATGTCAGTGGTCAGACAGAAAGAGGATTTTTTTTTTAAATTAAAATAGTGGCTATATTTGTTTACAGGAAGACTATTTGTGATCTTTCATGTTCTCTGACTGCTCCTACTGGACTAGCTGCTCCCAACATTAATCACAGACTAGTTATGTTGCCTGTGTAACATGACAACAAACTAGAGTACCTGAAGTTATTTAGTGATGCTTGTCATGAAGTCTCGAGAGTTCTGAAAAAATTAACATTTTTCATTACTGTTAAGGTTATCATGGTATCTAACCTAATGCTAGCTTCCATTCATATGAAGATGCAAGAGGTCCTCAGAACTGATTATGATGTTCTGTTTGATGGTGAACACGCCATAGGTTTTGGTGACCTTCTACAGTTAACACCTGTCAAAGGTCAAGCGGTTTTAATGAAAACTCTTCATGAAGACACTAAATAGTCAATATAGAGTATTGGAAATGTTAACATGTGGTTACATTTTCGGTACGGTGAGTGGTCTGGAGTATGTAAATATATTAAAAGATGTGAGAATAGGAATCATTAGCAAACAAGCAAAGAAAGCTTTTGTTTCTCACATGGTTAGGTCTCTATTCCCACACAATAACTCACCAGCTTCAATAATGCAATGTCTCATGAAAACTGAGAAACAGATTGTGTGCCTCATGCCCACATTTGACAAGTGATCACAGTTTAACATAGATATTGTGATTTTTGCTAGTAAGGATGATATGGAACATCAAGATTTGACCTTGCCACTCTATCAATCAGTGGTAAAGAAACTGGAATCACTAGAGAAAAAAGTTTTATAAATTGATGGTTCAGAAAACACTTTAAACCTCATAAAAATGCAGAATAATTTTGAGACAAAATCTGAACGTCAAGGAGGGATTAATGAATGATGCAATGGGGAATGTGACTGACTTGTTTGCATATCCCAACAGAACAATGTACGAATACATGTTGATTGAATTTAATCATATTGAAAAGGGTAAAGAATTGGAAGGTGTACTACTAAATGTCTGTTGGTAAAAGAACTATATATACAAAGATAGGTTTCCTCTGTGCTTGCCCAATGCTGTCACCATTCACAAATCTCAAGGGTTTCTTTTGGATGCAGCAGTGATAAATATAGGTCTCACAGTGGTCAATGAAGGTATGGCTTATGTTGTTTTGTCACAGGTTATGTAATTGTCAGAAATGTACCTTTTTCACTTTGATAAGAGCAAATCAATGCTGACTCATCATGTGGGATAGAATACAGCTGCTTGCAGGGCTGCAATGCCTCACCTAATTTTATATTGCATTGTTGACAAACATGGCAAGGAAAAACAGTGCTGAAATTGCAGATTTTTCAAATGTTAATAAACTGAAGAATCTAACAAGAGTTCCAAAAAACAAAAAAAAACGAAGTCACTAATGTTATAGGTTTTCCATTTTCTAACACTTCCGGTGTCTCAAGTTACTGTAATGTAGTAGTTAATGTTCTATTCCACCTACAACCTGAGGTTAAAAACATTCTACAAAACCAAGACAAACCTTTAAGTCAAGCTTAAACTCTGTTCACTTTAGTACACACTGAAAACATATGTGTAATTCAACTGCATTCATACATGATGTTGTTGAACCGGGTAATGGTGGTATACAGTTTACTGTGAATGTGCAACTGGATGCACAGGTGTTTTTAATGGTAGTGCTAAATGTGTTAGATAATGAGGGAATTTATATTAATTACTTCTTTAAAACAAACTATTCATGGAACCATGAGTGTGTCAATTGTTCCTATTCCGGCAGAACAGACATTCAATCAGAGTGATTTGTGTACCTTACAGTACCAGAGTGCAAGTCAGTTGATTTGGAAGAACTATCGGGCATATTTATAATCCCCTAGTGCCACTGGAGCATCACTTTACATGACGCTCCAGTGACGCTAACCACTGCTCCATATTTACAAAAAGTTGTAACGCTACTTTTTAAGGCATTACGCCTCCATGTAACTATGGCCCCCTCTGACACAGTATTCTGCATCAGAGGGGTGTGCAATGGGTGTTTCTGTGGGCGTGCCACAGCAACACCCATTGGATTTTGATGCTGCCTCAGATTTACGAGATCTTGTAAACCTGAGGCAGCGCCAAAATCTAACGCCATCCCAAAAGGTGGCATTAGTAAGGCGCGATGAGGAGGAATACTTTTAATCCTCCACGTTTTTTGCTTTTTCTATGCGTGCTGCAGAATGCAAGATGCCAGAAAACACCAGAAATTATTGTGTATGTGCGGGAAGGTGTCCCTTCCCGCACATAAACAATTACTTAAAAATGATGCTTTGGCACTTCTGTGTGTGCTGCAGCACACACAGAAGTGCCAAAGCACCGTTAGTAATTGTTTATGTGAAGGGATACCACCTTCCCGCACATAAACAATCGCACCCATCAGCACAGACATCCTTGCACGATGGTGCATTGGCGCTGGCAGCGAAATTTAGCACCAGAGTAGGAGACAACACAGGGGTGCGCCGTATTCACTTAAATACAGCGCAACTCTGGGTTGTGGAAATGACAGAGACCAGCGCTGGCAATTTTGGCACAGCATTGCACTCTGTTATTTTCCCATAAATATGGGCCTGTTTGTGAAAGCTGTGCAGAATAACTCCAAACTGTTCATCAGAACTACGGTTTGCATTAGTTGTTAAACACCGTTCAAAATTTTATTCTCATGTTTCAAAGATATGGTAGTAAAAACAATACTATCACCAACTTTAAAGCTGATCAGATATCAATTTACAGCAAAAAGTACAAAGCTGTTGCCACTATTTTTCATCATGGACAGTCAGTCAACTCTGGCCACTTCACAGTCTGCCTTCAAAATTATTGTGGCAACACTGAATGTTATGATACATGCCCAACTGTAAATCATAAGTTACTCTGGAAACTTCCAAATTTCCATCTCATGTTTCTAGAAACAAAGTTCTACAGAGAAACAATTTTTATGTAGGTCGATGTAGATATAAACAGACAAAACGCATTTAAGTTAATTTGTATTGACACTATGTAGTCTACACAGGAAAACAACTTTAAATTATAATTTAAGTTTTTTAAATAGGAAAAATGAAGTTAGCATTAAACAAATATATTAGTATCTATGTAGATCAAAGGACTTTGTTTTAAATGCTAGTTTCATACATATAAAATATGTCCATTTTTATAAATGTAATTGAATTTTTTTTTTTGACAGTTCAATGATGGATTGCATTGTAATTAATCAGGCAATACACACTGTTAGTGTTCTGGTGTATATGAATTGTATATATTATATCAGGATATATTCAGTGTGAATGCAATTTCTGAGAACAACAACAGAAAAGGTTTTTCAAGAAAGGTGAATACATTGCTTATTTAGATTACACAAATAACATAAATATTCTAAACAAATGTTAACATGATAAAAAGATAGCAACTGTTATGAAAAATGTCAGTCTCCTTCCACTTCCTACTTCAAACCATCATTACCCTGGGTAAAATCTCGGATTTTGGAACATTCTGTCTGCACATTGTTCAATTGACAAGCAAACACTAAAGAAGAGTGTAAACAGTGTAAGCATATAGTGTAGTAATTTATCAATCTATAATCTAAACACCCCAGACAATATTATTAATTAATATTTTACTGTTATTCGTAATATTACTACTGTATTATAGAATGTATTCAAGCCTGAGGAAAAATGTTACAACAGAAATTAGTCCATCTACACTCGCTACTGTGGGGACTCATCACCTTGAGAGGTGGTGTTATTCACAACAAAATATCTGTGTAAATCCTTCCACATATGTGCAATATACTGGGGAGATCTTATCAAACACAGAACTTTTATTTCCATTCTTCTGTGTACCTCCATGACTGAACAGACAGTTTTCAACAGAAAAACAAATTGCTACCTATACTGTATTACATGCAATCCTTACAGTATGAAGAGGTTCTATAGGAAATATCTTTATTTCTACATACTCTACTAAATACATTCAGTAGTGTACTGCCGGATGGTACCCTTTCAGAACGCTTATTGAAAATGATGAACAAATAACATATATGGCCTTGCACCTATTCTGCCTTGAGGTTTAGTATTTATTAAAAGCTGTCTCTTTTCTTAGGCCTTTCTGTGTGGCTCAGTGGAATAACACTAGTTGAAGATCTACAATACCTGATATAGTTTTCAGTAGTACACAATAAGCCAGGGAGCACACAGATAAGTGTTTTCTAATACCCTACCATACATAGCAATCATCCAAATAAAAGGCTTTACTGCAGAAGACAGTGCCTCCCAACAATGAAGGCAATAAATACCTTATATTTGTAACAAAGGGTACAAATGTTCTGTTACTGTATTCAAAAGTGTCAATTTTATTATATCTCTTTTGTATTCAAAACATTCTAAGATATTCTAGTGCTATCTTTTAATATACTTACAAATGTTCTGCCTCTCTATAGTACTTCTTAAAATGTTTTTTGTTCCTTATAGTGCATTACAGGCCTGATTTACAAAGGTAAACTTAAACTTTTGTGTATGTTTACGTTTGTTTGTTATTCACAAATGGATTTATGAGTAGTATCTTTACGAATGTGGCATCTCCACATATAAAAAGATTGGTCTTTTTATGTGCTGAGACTCCACTCTCAGAAATATACTACTGTGAAATTCATTTGTGAATACCAAACAATCGTAAACGTACATAAAAGTGTAACTTTACCTTTGTGAATGAGGCTCTGTGTGCAGTCAGCTGTATAACACTGGTTTAAGGCCTAGAAAAATTGGTATATTCCTCAGAAGTCGGTAGAAACCAGAGAGTGGAAAAATAAATTATTTTCCAAAACAGTACAATACACACCCATCATCCAACTGAAATGTAGAAAGGTATCCTTCTGCACAATCTAAAATAGATAGTTGTTTTCTAACAGCGACCAGTTTGTACATAGGCGAGTTTTTTCCTATACTGTAATATGTACAGTCATTTTATAAGGCTGAGATTTTACCATAGAGCACAACTTGTTGACATTAAAGTACATACATTTATCACACACAGAAAAAGTATAAGCAGAGAAAACTGATCTTTCACAACACGTTATTATGCTTACATTCTCCGAATAGAGAGGTTTTAGAGGCATTGCAGTATTTCCTTTTACAATGGCATGCAAAAGCATTGTCATTGAAAGAAACAAATGTAAAGAAGATTTCTCCTTTCACCATCTTAGTATGTTTACCTAAATGAAAAATATAGTATTACATTATTTTTAGAAAACCCTACAAATTCACTAAAACAATCAACTCTGAGGTGAGATGTCAGCAGGGAAGCCACCAGTCTATCCTGATACCCTACAAACTATGTTTATTAATCTAGGTGTGTATCTCAACGAAAAATGCTTTCTGTCTCTACACACAGTACTACACACTCATGTTATCTGTGGAGAACATCTTAAGAAGAAAACAATATATATATAGCCACCATACAAGGAAGAGGTATTAGCACACCAGCCAGTCCCTATCTGCACCTTTCTCTGTAGTACTTGTGCCATATGATAACTCGACACTTCTGTAACGCTGCTTTAGCCAACTTACTGGGTGCATTGAACACTCCTGGCAGCACATTCCAGTGGTATGAAAACAATTTGATCTCTGTGGGATGTGAAATTTCATTGTGACACAAAATACAAGTCACTCTCCTACAGACTTTATTAGCTTCTTTTAGAATTGTAACAAAAATCTTATACAAAATACTCCTTGGCCCACCTTTAAAACTCAAATCAACTTGATGGGTTGTCTCTTGTAGCGTATTAGTAGAAAAAGACATATCCTGAGAATCTCTTAAGATGCTCACAGGAACACCTACATGTAGCAAAGGATATTGTAGGTTTCTAATATTGTCTATTACACTTTGTATATGTCTCTTTCATATAAACAGTAATATGAAACTTTTTTTCTAATACATACTATCAAAAACTCCATTACAAAAGTACGGCCTCACAAGGGGTCCACAAGAGGAAAACAGGAAGTTCTCCCCCCTCAGACTGCACACTGGGGGTTGCGTGCCTGACTTTTATGATCCTCTTGCGAGAGCTGTTGATTATAATGAAATTTAAATAAAATAAATATAGATAGACCAATCACACCCCCTTCACTATTTGCATTAAATACACAATCAACTCATGAATATGCTATATATACAACAATATAAACTTGATTCGATAAGTATACAGTCCAGAAATATTTTTTAAAACCCTTGGAAATTCACAGGAAAAAAAGGTTTATGGTAACGTTATAGTTAGGTGAATATGTTAGTAACAACATTAACATTTTGAACTAAAAAAAACACAGAAAGTCACCAGTTGTAGATAGCAAACCTAACTATATCTTACGTCCCTTCCATGCACTGCGTATGACTTCACATAAAACATCACTCTTGACATGTTCTATGACATCATTTATGACATCGCTGATGACATCATCCAGTCTTCTTTTTCACACATTGCTCTACAAATGGACACAGCATTAGGGCTATGAAAGTAAGTGCAAAATAGCTCAGAATAATATGAAGTATCATTACTGCTATCATACATACAACCCCCTAAGTAAATCAAGCTTGTTTTATGTGCACCATTGTACCTATACCATACATGCAATGGATAGTAGAGTACATGGTGGCTATGAACCACTAATAAAAGGGTAGCCTGTCCTGTACATGGTGATCAATCTGGACATAACTATTCAGGGAAACCAAGTTCCTCCAGATACTCAAACCCTGTTACATAACTAATGCATTACTACATATCTATCAAACCGCTGACAGTCACCAAACCTGCACTGATGAAAGAAATAGATATAAGTAGAAAAGTAGGAACTGTTAACACTGTTTACTCTATGAAGAGAGTTTACTGTGTACCACACTGTTTGCAGGCATTGAAATTCTCATGAGAAATACATCACTGTGTATTAAATAGTATCTGCTAGGAACCGTGTACACTCCATGCAAAACTTGTAAAAAAGAATGTATTCACTTAAAATAACCTAGGCCTAAAAGCACTAAAGCTCATACAACCTGCAGCCTTCATACTGTAGTGAAAACGTTAAAGATAGCCCAACTTCTGAAGCAAAACATGCACATTAACATAGGTTAGTACCTGGTACACACAGTCTTCTATGTTAGGTAGAAATTGTCATGCTAAGAGATTTCTGTCTAATAACTCAAGGCTGCTTACAATACTTAGGGGCATATTTATACTACGAGTCATTTGTGCACTATTGTTTAATGCAAAAATGGCACAAACTTAACTCCATATTTATATTTCTAGTGTCAAAATATTGGTGTTAATGACATTTTTTGGATGTGTGAACCCACCTCGTGTCAATGAGATGCAAGGCAGTCGTACCCATCCAAAAAATTACTCTCAGCCCGTAGCGCCATATTTAGCCCAGTGCAAAAATGGTGCACAGGTGGGAGGCGGGCCTAAATAATGCTAACCCTACTTAGCTCCATTATTTGATGCCTGGGTCAGACCAGGCGTTAAGGTAACTGTGGATCCATTTCCATAGCCAAACACCATGAAATGGGCCCACAGGTGCCCACCCCAGGCCCCAGGAGCACCCCTCCCCACAGCAGAGAGACACCAGAGGACGGGAGACCACATCCTGGGAAGTATAGGTAAGTAAATATATCTTTTTTTGCTGTGCCATTGGAGGCCACACTGCATGGCAATGGGTCCAATGGCCATGTCCAGGGGACACTGGTCCCCTGGGCACGGCCATTGGGGTGGTGGGCATGACTCCTGTCTTTACTAAGACAGGAATACCCCAGGAACACTCCTCCCCATAGCAGAGAGACACCAGAGGACGGGAGACCACATCCTGGGGAAGTATAGGTAAGTAAATATATCTTTTTTTGCTGTGCCATTGGGGGCCACACTGCATGGCAATGGGTCCAGTGGCCATGTCCAGGGGACACTGGTCCCCTGGGCATGGCCATTGAGGTGGTGGGCATGACTCTTGTCTTTACTAAGACAGGAATCAGTCTTGGGTGCTATTGCGTCAAGAAATGACGCTGGGCTGGTTAACGCCATCTATTGGCGTTAACCAGCACACCATATATTGGCTTTAACCAGCCTAGCTTAATTTCTGGCGCCCTAACGCCATTTCCTCCTTCTGCCACACCCCACACTCTCTCCGTCTAGCGTCTTTGCTTTTGACGTTAGCCAATCCTTACTGCTGGCCTGCACCATTCGATAAATATGGCACCTGGCTAGCTCTCAGGAATGGCGCGTGGCGGAGGTAAACATTTTGACACAAAACTGCGTTTGCGCAGTTTTGCATAACAAAATATAAATATGGGCCTTAGTATGTAGTATGTAGAATCTTTGCCCTGCTGGAAACCTTTTCTGCAGTACCAAAAAACTTGTGTGGAACATAATGAATACAAGTTATCAACTGTTACCTGCACACAGAGTTACTATTCAATACAAAAAGTTATAACTTGTTCAATACCTCTACATACCTAAAGTACATTGGGAGCACATGTGTTTTGTGGGACACAGGCTGTTCAAAATTAATTAGAAAAGGATTAGGGTATGTACCGGCCACTATGTTAACTACAAAACAAACTAACATGCTCATTGGATGATGTCATGAGTGATGTCGTCAGTGATGCTATCAATGATATCATTCAAGCTGTCGTCAGTGGTGTCATAAATTATATCATAAAACATGTCAGGAATGATCTAATATGTGAGGTCATAAACTGTGAGAGGGTTAGCTCTGCATACAGTGCAAAAGCATAGATTCGGGCGGTGTGCAGTAGAATAGCATAGAGTAGAATGCAGAGGAGTAGTACAGAGTAGAATAGCATAGAGTAGAATAGCATAGAGTGAAGTGACGCCCAATGGACTAGTGTAAAATAGAGTGGCGTAGGGTGGAGTGGTGTACTCTGGAGTGGCGTAGAGTGGAGTACTGTATAGTGGATTGGCATACAGTGGAATAGCGAAGGCTGCAGTAGTGTACAGTTGAGTGGAATAGAATGGAATAGCGTATAGTGGAATAAAGTACAATGCTGTGGTGTTCAGAGAAGTGGTGTAGACTGGGTTGGCGTACATGGAATAGAGTAGAGTGTAATAGCATACAGAGGAGTGGTGTACAGTTTAATGGTGTCCAATGGAATAGCGTAGAATGGAGTGGGAATGGCTTACACTGGTGTGGCTCAGAGTGAGGTAGCATACAGTTGAGTGGCATACAGCGTAATAGCATACAGTAGAGTGACATACAGTGGAAATAGGTAGAGTGGAATAACATATACTGGAGTAGCATATAGCGGAGTGGGATACAGAGGAGTGGCGTACACTGAAGAGGCATAAATGGAGGTGCAGACAGTGCAATAGTGGACTGGCATAGAGTGGATTTGTGTGCAGTGCAATAGCATAGAGTGCAGTGGCATACAGCTGAGTGTTGTATAGTGGAGTGGCATAGAGCGTAATAGTGTACAGTGGAGTAGCATACAGTGGAGTGGCATTTAATGGAGTGGTGTACAGTGGTGTGGAGTAGAGTGCAATAGCATACAGTGGAGTGGTGCACATTGAAGTGGGGTCCACTCTGATAGCATAAAATGAAGCGCCATAGAGTGGAGTGGCATACAGTGGAGTGGCATAGAGTGGACTAGAATATACTGGAGTGACATATAGCGGAGTGGAATTCACTGAAGAAGCTTAGACTGGAAATGCACACAGTATCATACCATAGAGTTGACTGGCTTAGAGTGGATTTGTGTACAGTGTAATAGCATAAAGTGGAGTGGCTTAGACCTGAGTGTTTTATAGTGGAGTGGCATAGAGTGTAATAGTGTACAGTGTAGTAGCATATAGTGGAGTGGCATTTAATGGAGGGGTGTAAGTAGGAGTGGTGTACAGTGGTGTGGAGTAGAGTGTAACAGCATACAGTAGAGTGGTGCACATTGAAGGGGGGTCTACTCTGATGGCATACATTGAAGTGGCATAGGGTGGAGTGGCATAGAGTGGACGAGAATATACTGGAGTAGCATATAGAGGTGTGGAATACAATGAAGAAGCTTAGAATGGAAATGCACACAGTATCATACCCTAGAGTGGACTGGTTTAGAGTGGATATGTGTACAGTGTAATAGCGTACAGTGGAGTGGCTTAGAGCAGAGTGTTTTACAGTGGAGTGGCATAGAGTGTAATAGTGTATAGTGGAGTAGCATATAGTGGAGTGGCTTAAAATGGAGTGGTGTTGACTGGTTTGGCATACAGTAGCGTGGGGTAGAGTGTAATAGCATACAGTGGAGTGGTGTACATTGAAGTGGGTCCACTTGAATAGAGTAGAATTAAGTGTCATAGAGTAGAGTGTCATACACTGAGTGGCGCAGAGTGGAGTAGCATACAGTTGAGTGGCATACAGTAGAATAGCATACAGAGGATTGTTGTAAAGTGGATTGGTATACAATGGAATAGAATAAAGTGGAGTGGCATACAAGTAGAATGGCATAGAGTGGAATAGTATATAGTGGAGTAGCATAGAATGGAGTGAAATATACGGGAGTGGCATACAGTGGCATTGCATACAGTGTAATAATGTAGAGTGGGGTCTTGTATGGTGTAGTGGAATAGAGGTGAGTATAGTATGGTGTAACTGCATATATGTGGTGTGGCTATGGTGGCATGGCATAAGGTTGTATGTGAAATTTAGCAGCCGTGTAGATTATGATTATGAAACAGCAGATGGTACTGTCTTGAGTTTCTTGAGATTTACTAATCAATGCAGGGCTACACATGGGGGCATATTTAGGAGCCACTTGCTCCACTGTTGTGTAACTTTTTGTGATGTAACGGTGGTGCAAACCTTAAAATCATATCTATGAGGCCACTTTGCATGGCTTTAAATGGCCTCATAGATATGGAGTAAGGCAAAACATTACAAATCGCTGTGTTTCCTTACTCTGTGCTAGGGAGGTGCTCCATGGGCACTGCTGTGGGTTTCCCATGCAACTCCCATGGCTTTTGACACGAGTCCAAGATTTACAAGAGTTTGTAAACCTGGGGATGCACTAAAACCTTAATCTCCCCAGGGGAGATGCAACAAGGACAAATATCTTTATTTCTCCTTGTTTCTTCCTCGTTCAATGTGTTCTGCATTCTGCAGCACACATAGAAAGAGGAAAAAGCCTCCCAGGATTGTTTTTTTGCAGGAATGTGCCCCTTCCTGCACAAAAACAATCCTGCCTACAAATCAGACACCATTGCACCATGGTGCAAGGGTGCCTTCATTGGTGATGGGCTACCATAACTGCAACAGTGCAAAGGAAAAGGACAGAAATGCCCCATATGCCATAGATACAACACTTTCATGCCCTTTCCTTTTGATGTAGGGCAGCGCAGCAAGGTGACGTACTGCGCTGCACCAAAATCCCATAAATATGAGTCATGGTGTTCTTGTGTTCCTTTGTAAATCTGAGTTAAGTATTACATTGCCCATGTGACACCATGAGTGACGCAAGGGAACTGAAATCCAATAATACAGATAGCCTTAGTTATAATTTCGGCCATAGAATACTGTGATAACTTTCCAGTGTGCCGTGGTACATGTAAATGACAAGCCAGTATATAAAAGAGTAATGGCCATTTCAGAGAATGAAATGGCATCCTTGTTTTTACTACACTTTAGTTGTGTTCATGGTTAGGGCCTTAGATATAGGTAAGTAGTATGTCCCTACATATTACCACTTTATTCTAGTAGTAATATGTAGGTAGGGAAATGTATTTATATTTGCTATTTATTTTTAAATAAGTTCAAGGCCATATACCATGGTATTTTCACAAAACAATTTGTGAAATTCTGTAACAGTACAGTGATGACAGATATTACTAAATTTAAATGCCCTGTAACTTAAATACTTACCCTACAGTACACAGAAAGCATCATCTTTGCACCATATTGTATAATTCTGCCAAATTTCACGTAAGTCCATTCAGCCATTTTCGCACTACATCAAATACAATAGTCTATGAAAATGCTTTGGGGGAAAAAAGCATTTTGGGACCCCGAGGTGTCTTTATACTCGCTTAAGGATTCACCCCAAAAATTCACATCATCTTAAAATGTAGAAAATACTATGGGCCTCATTACGAGTAGTTCGGTCTTCCACCCCTGGCCCTATTATGAGTTTCCCCCTGGGCCAGGGGGAAACTACCCGCAACATTGATGCCGGCTCGTAATTGAACCAGCAGCAATGTTGATGTGCATCTGGTGTGAAAGCACCCGTAACGCTTTTCACTGCTTGTAGTTCAGGCAGTGAAAAGCGCGACGGGCCGTGCATGAGGGCCCCTGCATAGCCCAGTGCAAGTGCATGGGAAGTGCAGGGGCCCTCATGGGCCCTCTGGCACCCCATCTCTGCCAGCCTTTGCATGGCAGTGGAACCGCCATGCAAAATCTGTCAGACATGAGGGTCGTAATCCCCAGAGCAGCACTGCTTGCTATGCAGCCCTGGCGGATTAAGACCGCCAGCACCGCCAGGCTGACGGCCGACAAAAAAGTGGCAGTGCTGGCGGTCGGACCGTGGCGCTTTCGCCACAGTCATAATGTGGCTGTCAGACCACCACATTGACAGCGGTCTGACTGCCACTGCGAGTCTGGCAGTCCTAAGACTCCCAGACTCACAATGAGGGTCTATATGTCTGGAAGGATTTGTGTTGATTCGTCAAATGGGTGGAAAGTTATTAGGGAACTAAAATTCAAGGAATTCCTATCTTTGGAAATGCCTATTATAACTACAGAGTGGCAATCTGATTCAATGTGATTTAATTCTTTTGTATCTACTGCACTTGTTATGTATTTATTTATAAGTTACATTATCATGTGAACATAAATGTGTCTTTTAGTTGTTCATGTAGTAATTTTGAAGCTTTACATATGCAGTCTAGTTTGTTTTTTGGGGCTCCTTGCTACTTTCAGTAGGATTGTGCTACATATAAAGCCCAAAGTGAATTGGAGTCAATCATTGTTATTGTTATAAAAATTGAGATTATGCTTTTTTTCCTTAGTGGCCAACTATCATGTCTTCCAAATAGTAGTTTGTGCAGCTCACTGATATATCACTTTTCCATTTTGTTGCACAGGATTACATAAGGATGATGTTTTTTGTTTGGCTTGTTGGGTATAGCTTTATTTTGTGAGCCAGAGAGCATGGAAAGAAAACATACGTAGCGTAAGATTTATTCGATTCACAATCTATTTGATTATAGATTTCCATTAGCATGTGACTATTACAGGATATTTCAGTTGTCCGTGTTTTAAATCTGGAACTATATGCAGTCCAATTTATTTTGTGGGCTTCCTTGCTACTGTTAATAGTATTGTGTGACAAGATACCACTAAATTGAAAAACCTTATAACTTTAAAAATACTTATGCCACTTATCTGCATTACCCAAAAGAATCATCTGTGCATGCTAATATCTAATGCTGCCAAATTGCAGCTAAATCTGACTGGCTGTTTTCGCGCTACATGAAATACAAAAGTCTTTGTAAAATGCATTAGATTTAAAGCCTGTTTTAGGATCTCCCCTTCACCAAACTACAAAACTCAGTATTCAAACAATGAAACTGGGGCAGCAGGTTTGCAAAGTTTTGTGGACATTCATCAAATAGGTTTAAAGGTATTAAGGCACAAGAACCTAAATATAACTACAAAGTGGCTACTGTCACTCTGTTTTCTATCTATCTATCTATCTATCTATCTATCTATCTATCTATCTATCTATCTATCTATCTATCTATCTATATATATATATAGATATATACATAAATACATACATATATATGTATGTATATATATATATATGTATATATATATATACAAAATGAAGATTGTCCTGGGATGCGTGTTTTCGGCGCACTTGTTTTTCCGGTGGTGCAGGTTTTAGGCAGGACATACCATGTTATAAAGAAAAGATTCTCTTTCAGGTTCAAAAAGAGAAGAACCGCACTCCATCGTTGTGCCATAAATCATTCTATTTTAATTCCATTAGTGAAATCTCAAGCAAAACAAACAAGCAGGAATCTCCTGATGCGTTTCGGTCACACCGGACCTTGCTTCATCACCCTGTCATAAAGCAAAATATACTATCAGTATTTTTAGAGCACACAATGATACAGGTTGATGATGCTAGAAATGCTGACCGCTGGTCTAGGCAAATGTTCAGATACTATAATGTTTTTGCTGAACTAGTGTTTTTCTCAATTGTTAAGTAGCCTTATGTCCTCATTAGAATTACACAGCTTTATTCTGAAATAGGAGTTTGCACAGGTATTGTAATCACAAGTTCTATGGTAATGTTTCCCCGATTGACTAAACCAAGTCACAACTGCTGACAGTTTTCAGGTGAAATGGCCTGGAAAAATGGCAAAACATGAAGAGGGTCTATTCATGAACTAGATTTTGTGACACGCCTAACAGTATTACAATAGTACTACTCAGGTATTACAAAATGGCATTTACAAACTTAAATACAAATGTCTCCACCTCTGCCTCTCCTACATTTTCTGTGTAGAGGTCCCCTCTCACTTACAACAATGTTTTGACAGTAAATGTGGGAGGGACGTGGGAGTACCTGGACATTGGGGAATATTTACCACTAAATGAGATGGGTTTTGGAGGAGTGAGAAGGGATGGGGGGGTACAAATACAGGCAAAAACCCTCCACACTGGAACATGTCTGAAAAATATCCAAGAACCCAGGCCTGAAATATACCCAATTTATCTATCTGCATCAGATGTATGTCACCTCTACATCGTATCTTACCCCCACCTGTATCTATCACATGTGCCCTGATTATGTCCCAAAATACCAAAGATGTCCATGCCCGAAGGTAGACTGCTCAAGCTTCATGTAGCAATAGCATGGAAATCCCCTGCAGCCCGCCCATACCACTTTGGCCATATGATCTTTCCGAGTGGGCCACTGCGGAGATTGTTCTGTGGGCCTTGTTCTTGCTGGCAGCACAACCCGAGCATGTTCCTCAGAGGGACAGTGTGGAGAAATATATGGAAAAATTGACTGCAAAGACAGACGCGAGACTGTCCTGAGGGTCCACACACCCATCCCCCCACCTACTACATGGTTGCCAGGAAAAGTGCATGACTGCATCACACAAGGTTAGACTCATACACCACACCTCCCCACTAAGTGATTAGGAATGTTAATATCTTTACATGGGGCCTGATTATGACTTCGGCAGAGGGTATTACTCTGTCTCAAATGTGACGGATATTCCGCCTGCCAAATTACGAGTCCATTATATCCTATGAAACTCATAATATAGCGGGCGGGATATCCGTCACATTTGGGACGGAGTAATCCCCTCTGCCAAAGTCGTAATCAGGCCCATAGTTTGAACTTGTAAACCCCACCCAATGAACAAGAACATGTTATGCAGGAGCGCTATGCCCCTTAGAGAGGGATGCTTGGTTGTTTTTACACAAACAATGTAACACAGTTGAATATCAGTTGGGCACCATTTTTCCTTCCTGGTTGTCCCAATTTACACAGGTGGACTTTCTGAGATGGACACATGCAGTACTTCTGCACATCTTTTACTCTAGGGACTGCATCATTGGTTGTAGCTGCAGATGTAACAAACTCTAATTTTCCAAAAAATACAGGTTTGGTAGGCTAGGTTTCCCTAGGTGCTGGCTGCCATATGGCCCAAAATCCACAGCTAGACACATTGCAAAAAAGGGCCAGTTTTGATTAGAAAAAAATGTGATTTGTCCATGTTGCATTTTGAGCCCCTTCCTACCATGAGTACTAGCCCAACCCATACAAGTGAGGTACCATTTTTATTGAGAGAAATGGGGGGATGGTAGGTAGTAGGAAATTAGGTGATCACTGCATATTCCAAAACTTTCCAGCACAGAAATGTGGAGAAAATGTGTTTTTTAGTCAAAGTTTGAGGTTTGCAAAGGGCTTCTGGGTATGAAAATTGCTGGGGGCTACACAAGTATTCCCACCCTGGATTCCCCTAGGTGTCTAATTTTGATTTCCCTAGAGGCTGGCTGCCCAAAGTACACACATGTGCACAATACCCCCCCCCCACAATGAAATGAGGAATCATGGATCCAGGGTGTGCCAACACCAACACTGGCCACACAAACTTTATTAACTCTCCAGGAGCAACAGAATGTCTACATTAGGCCAATGGCCAGTCCATAGTTAAAAGACGGATGGGCCCAAATGGCCCCAACTTGTCTCCCACATGTGCACATGGTACTCCACCATAAAAGGGCATCAGTGGGGTAGCCAGGCACCTCAGGGAACAGGGGCAGGGGGTTGTGGGGGTGGGGACTTACGTCTGGGAGGGGTGGCTTGGGCTTATGTTTGGGAGGTGGATGGGGTTTGGGTTTTGTCTTGGAAGGTGGGGGAGCGGCCTTGGACTGAGGTGCAGCAGATGTACCTGGGCCAGCACGGGGTCACTTGCTCACAGGGGACAATGCACTGGAATGTGAAGGGCGGACAGGGGTGGAGTTGGACGTGGGAGGAGTGGACAGAGCAAGGAGGTGGGCACGTTTAGGGACAAGATGAGGTGGGCCGGTGGGTTAAAAAAAGGTCTACACAGGATAGCAAAAGTTTCTTAGGGGCAATCAGGGTGGACCTGGAGGAAGGTGTGGAAGTGGAGGTGGAGGGAGTGGTCATAACAGGTGTAGGTGTGCATGACGTGGATGCAGGTGACTTTACAGTATGCTGAGGTGTGGTGGATGTGTGTTGGTTGGGTATCTGGGCATGTTTGAGTGTCTTGGGAGGAGGGGGGTGGATACAGTGGGACAAGACAGGCTGCCAGTGTAAATCAATGTTGTCTGGGTGTCTGCAGATCTGGTGAGTGTGCTGCATGTGACAGTCAATGTTGTTGTGGTGAGTGCAGGTGTGGTGTCTGGGGTGCATGACTGGATGTCTGATGTTGTGGTGACTGCAAGAATGGGGCCAGAAACAGTGAATGAAGGTGCAGTGCCTGTGAGTGTGCATGTAGAAGTGACAGACAGGGAGGCGGGAGAGGTGGACACATTGGGGGAAGTGGATGTTATTGTGTGGGCCTTCGTATGTTGGCTGTGTGTATGACTGTGGTAGGAAGTGTGGTGCTTGTGTTTCTCTGCGTGCTTCTTGTGTGTTGAGGTGTGTGCATGGCTGTCAGAATGTGTGCTTGGGACGGGTGAAGGGAGTGGGGTGCTGGAAGGGGTGGAGGTGCTGGGAGGGGGCACGGAAAAACCAGGGACACTGGCTGCCATCAAAGAGGAGGCCGAGCCTGAAAAGATCTCTGTAGGCCAGAAACGGCACCGTGAATGCCATCCAGGTAGGCATTGGTCTGCTGCACCTGTGATGCTAGCCCCTGGATGGCACCGATGATGGTTGTCTGCCCCACAGAGATGGTCCTCAGGAGGTCAATAGCCTCCTCCGTGAGGGCAGCAGGGCTGACTGAGAAGGGGATGAGGTGCCTGGGGCGTAGGAGACGCCCACCCTCCTGGGTGAATGGGCACGGGCAACTGGGTGGGGAGCAACTGTAAGGGCGGTGATGGTATGGGGGTGGTGGATGATGACAAAGAATGGGTGGGCCCACTAGAGTCCACCACCACCAGGGACCATCGAAGGAGGTGTCAGAATCACTACCTCCAGTGGTAGTTGCCTCCCCCATGGTACTCCCCTCATCCTCCAACCCACTGGTCCCCTTGGCGTCGCTCGACTCTGCCTCCTTGCAACCGTGGGCCGCTGCATCCCCACTCACCGGTGCCAATGCTCCCTCGCCAGATGATGCTGATGTACACAGACAACACAGGAGAACAGGGGTGGGGAGACAAAACAGGAGAGACATTTGTAAATAGCTGAATGGATGTACATATCTGGTTCACACATAGTCCCACCCAGCAAATATACCACCATCCAGCACCTACAGCTATACTCATGCCCCTGACTATTGGCCACAACCCTGGTATACATCCATCTCCAACATCACAGAAGGACCTGAAGAACTGCAGACCTGTCCCTTATCATCTAACTGCCCATGGGGGTCAATATGCCAAATGACATCTGTCAGAGTCCCTGCCACTAGACAGCATACAGCATACCTACTACAGCACCCTCAGACATCCATCAAGGAGTCAGAAAATGGTCTCTGTACTCACCCCTTTGTGTCTGCTGTGCAGCCTTCAATTGCCCATCCAAGTCTGGATACACCACTGCCAGAATGCAGTTCATTAGGGGGGTCAGTGCACGATGGGCACCCCTTCCTCGTTGAAAGGACTTCCCCAGCTGGTCCTCCCAGGTCTTCCTGGCCCAGCACCACAGGTCCTCCCACCACTTCCTGCAGTGGGTGCTCCACCAGCTGTAGACCCCCAGGGTCTGCACCTCTCTGGCGATGGCCTGCCATAGTCTCCTCTTCTGATGGGTGCTGACCTCTGGGGGACATACAGAAAAGTGACACAGAGGTCAGACAATGCCCATTTGATCCAGCTGACTGTAAGTCCACTATGGGACGGACACTTAAACAGCATTACAGCACCTCACACATGCAGTATGTCATGCATTCCATGGCTGTACAGTGTCAAATCGTGCACACATGTTCCCAGCCATCTACCACCATTTCACACATTCATGCACCCTAATCCGCCTACTCACCTGTACCTCTAGTCGACCATAGAGCTTGGGGTACAGAGGTAGGACCCCGTCCACCAGCTTCTCCGGTTCTTCGGTGGTAAAGACCAGGGCCCTTTCCCCTGTCACTCATGCCATTTCCAGGACCAGAGTCAGGACACAGCAGCACACTCAGTGGAGTACTTGCAGGCACGGAAGCCGGGAGTCAAGTGAAGTTAGCGTACGCTCCGCAGAGGTGTGCACCATCACCACTGGCGGTGATCATGATAGGCCCATATTCCCCATTGACAACCATGTTAACCAATGAATAGGTGCACGGTGGAGAATACCACCTTACGCCATTACAACAACCGCTACCGGTATGAGGTCACTTACACTGCTACATTTCTGGATTACAGGGGGGCAGACATTTTGCACACTACTACGCAGTTATTAATTTCTCATTGGCCCCATGAAGGGCCTATGGACCCCACCCCCCAAACGCATGGACCAAAAAACACTTACTCACCACAACAATCCAGATGTATCAGTGAGGACATGTCACTCCAGTTTAACATCCTACAATGCATATGTGTCATCGACTTGTTTGCCAGCAGTGCTGAATACTCAACATGTTGAGAAGATGAATATGTGTCCCTCATATGTGCTCTCCACTCCTCCTAGGTACAGACCCATGTGGCAAGGTAGGGCCCCATCACTGTACTGACCACTTGTTGATTTGGAGCCCATGGTAGAGCATAACATCATCATCAATTACAGACTCACTTGTGCTACTATTCATGGACTTTGTGCATTACTGGAGACTGACTAATCGGAATCAGCATGCCATCCCTACTGAAGTGCAAGTGCTCTGTACTCCATTTCCTGGCCACGGGCTCATTTCAGGTGACAGTGGACATGGGTGCTGGTGTTTCACAGCCAATGTTTTGCCTCATACTGTCCAGATTCCTGAATGCATTTGTACGACACCTGCAGTCATATGTGAGGTTTCCCCAAAGTGCTGAACTCTCTGCCATCAAGTCAGACTTGTATGCCTTTGCCAACATCCCTCATGTGATAGGTGTCATCGATGGCACCCACATAGCTCTCATCCCCCCAAGAGTAAGTGAACAGGTGTACAGAAACAGAAAGAAGTTTCCCTCTATGAGCATTCAATTGGTGTGTACTGCAGACTAGTACATCTCACATGTGAATGCCATGTTCCCGGGATCAGTCCATGATTCCTTTGTGCTGGGAAACAGTAGTGTGCCACACATGATGGAACAACTACAAGGGGACAGAGGATGGATCATAGGTAAGTGTGTCTGACACATTTTCTACACATAGCAAACAGCCAGCCTGTCTGCAACTGAAGGTTGTTATTCACAGTCCTGTTTTGCCCACTTTTTCAGGTGATTCTGGCTACCCCAACATGCATTGGCTCCTGACACCAGTGAGGAATCCTAGGACAGATGCTGAGAGGAATTACAATGAGGCCCATGGACGTACTAGGAGGGTGATAGAGAACACTATAGGTCTCCTGAAGGCTAGATTCCGTTGCCTCCATATTTCAGGGGGGATCCCTGGCCTATGGCCCTGAAAAAGTCTGTATAATAGTGGTGGCCTGCTGCATGCTGCACAACGTGGCTGTGAGGAAATCTGTTCCCCTCTTGGAGGAGGAGGGTGCTGTATATCCATACCAGCTTCTGAGAGGAGATGAGAATGATGGTGATGAGGAAGAGTGGGAAGATGTACACTCCAGGAACCAACTGATCCTACTATATTTCCAGTGACTAAGATGTACTATTTGCTGCTGTTTGGTCTGTGCTGCACACTGTCGGTATGACTTATCCCCTGTGTGGGTGTTGGGTCAATAGACATTTTCCCTGTAACAAGGTTTGCATGTGACATGTGACATGATGAACAACTTGTTAGACATTTCTGTTGACACCACCCCATGTTGTGCATGGGGTGCCATTCCTGGATTAAAGGTATGATTACAATAACAAGTGCATGCACAGTTTGATTTAATTCAACATACTGACCGGGGACATTGACATTGGTGTACATGTGTTTTATTAGGTGTCAGGGGTGCCAGTGTGTTCTTTACAGTGATGAGAGTAGGCTGCTGGTGGATGTCCATACTGGCTACATGGTCTCAGATATTGTTTGCAGTGGTAATATGTACATCTGTATTTTACATGTTGTTGAGTTGATATTGCACGGTGGGGATGGTGGTTGAGTGGCACACTTGGGGGACAGTTCGGGTAACAGTCACTACTTTGAGGGTGCCTTGGTCTTGGCAGGTGTTCCAGTGCCATATTTGGGCCTGAGGGACCATTTGGGTGGCTAGTGTTGGCCTGTACGGGTAGAGGTGCTGGTCTCCTGTGTGTCCTTCGATAGTGGCATCAGTCCAATTGCTGCTGCTGATGTTGATGGGTGGTCTGTATCTTGGTCTGTGGGAGGGGATTCCTGGTCTGTGGGGGTCTCAGGCTGGGCTGGGAAGTGGGGCAGCAGCGCCCCTGCAATAGTGGCCATGGTGGCATTGAGCTGTTTCCGCTGCTCCATGGCCTCCTGGTAGTGTGCTATCTGCAGATTTTGATTCTGCTCCAGGGTGGCCACGATCTGGCCCATCCTGTCCTGGGTATGGTGGTATGCTCCCAGGACCTCAGAGATCACCTCCTGGGCTGCAGCATCCATCCTTTGGCCTCCCCCCGAGCCACTGTAGCCTTCCAGCTGGGCCTAGCCTTCTCTGCCTGCGTCCCCTGCACAGGTCTGGTGGTGCCACTTGTACTGGGGCCATCGTCTTTCTGCCTGTTGGTAGGTGGGGACTGTGGCCTCTGTCCTTGTGTTCCACCAGTCTGTGACCTGGATACACAGGTGTGGGGCTGGTTGCCTGGAGCTGATGTTGGTGGCTGGGTGGTAGGGGTGTCAGTGGTGTCCTGGGTGGGGCTGCTGGATGGTGACAGGCCAGGACTGTGTGAAGGGCCAGGGTATTCCTCACTGTCCAGAGTTCCCTCTACAATGTCCTGAGTGGTGCCTCTGTCTCCATGTGGGCCACTGCCACTCCTTGTCCTCTCCGTCAGGGTGGCATGGGTGGTGGTGCCTGTTGGGGGGAATGGACATGTATGTTAAAATTGCAAAATCGGATGGGGTGCACAGGGCAGGACTATTTTGTGCAGGGCTTCCACTGGTGGACCATGCTTTTGTGAGGTTGCCATTGCATTTTGCTTGGGATGTGGAGGTACATTGTGGGTGGTGTGGTACCATTGTGATGCCTTGTAGGGGTAGGTGGCTGTGCACCGGGGGAGGGATGTGGCCCTGTTGGTGGGTTTGTGGGCATGCAGGGTGACTGGATTTTGTGATTGTGGCCTGGGTGGGGTATTGGTCCTGGTGGTAGTTTGAGGGTTGGGGTGGTGCATGCATTACAGGTGTGGTGGATATGGGGTAATTGTGGATGACTTACCCGAGTCTGTTCCTCCAGTGAGGCCCTCAGGGTGCAGGATGGCCAGTACCTTTTCCTCCCAGTCAGTGTAGTCGGGTGTGTTGGTGGAGGTCCTCCCCCAGTCTTCTGGACCGCAATGTTGTGCCGGGATGCCACGGACCTCGCCTTCCTGTGCAGGTCATTCCATCTCTTGTGGACGTCTTCCCTCGTGCATGGATGGTGTCTCACTGCATTTACCTACTTGACAATGGTCTGCCATAACTCCATCTTCCTGGTGATGGGTACATTTCTTACTGTTGGGTCCACTTGCTGGCCGTGGCGGTCTGCACCACCAATGGTTGTTCGACATCCACTGACCACTGCGGTAATTTGTGCATCATTATTTGTAGGGCGAGGGATTTGTGTGCTCGGCGGTGGCGGGGTGGGATGTGCAGCTTTTTCGCCAACAAGGCCGTGGTGGTGACTGGTGGTAGGAATATTCCTGTCAGATTCTGTTTTTTGCATCTATATATGGTGGGTTTCTGTTCACCACCAATGGCCGGATTCTGTTCACCGTCGCCAAGACAGGAGACGGTGTTTAGCACCATGTTCATAATGACCACTTAAGACTACCTACACATGTGAGGTATCATTTTTTATAGATAGACATGGGAGAGACATAATAGTAGAACATTTGTTATTACCAATAGTATTTGTCTTCATTTGAGAAATTCCAATGTGAGCCAATGTGTGAGAAAGAAGCCATTTTGAAAAATGCCCTCTGAATCACATGCTGGTATGGATACCCAGAAAATCAGAAATATGAAAATGGCCCTAAATTTCGTATCTAGTGTGCATCGCAGAAATACCTAGGTTTCCTTGAAACATATTTTTTACTCTTTAACCCCTTTGCTGCCAGGCCGTTTTCCCCTCAGGTGCTGAGCCTTTTTTGGCTCTTTGGGGTAGTTTGCGCTTTGGCTTTCATAACATTTTATCCACAAAATCTACCCACGCCAAGTTTGCGTCCTTTTCTTCCAACATCCTAACGATTCTAGAGTTTATGGGTTCCTCTGGAGAAGACCAAGAAATTAGTCAAAATACAGCTAAAAGTTATTTTTTTTTAAAGATGGGAAAAATGCTGCAGAAGGAAACGTGTTTTTTTCCTTGAAAACGGCATCAACAAAGGATTTGTTGTGCTAAAATCACCATCTTCCCAGCTTTCAGGAACAGGCAGATTTGAATCAGAAGACCACATTTTTCAATACAGATTTGGCATTTTACTGGGACATACCCCATTTTTACAATTTTTTGTGCTTTTTGCCTCCTTCCAGTAAGTGGCAGAAATGCGTGTTAAACCAATGCTGGATCCTGGGCAGCTAAACATTTCTGACAAGTAGACAGAATCCTGAATGCAGCAAGGGGTCATTGTGTAGATACTTCAAGGTTTTCCTACAGAAAGTAACAGCTAAAATGAAAAATATTGAAATTGAGGTAAAAAAAGAGCCATCTCTGTCCACGTTTTCTTCCATAACTTTTTCCAGCTGCGGTAGATTTTTAAAAGCAATATACCGTTATGTCTGAGGACTCTTCTGGTTGTGGGGACATATAGGGCTTGCAGGTTCATCAAGAACCCTAGGTACTCAGAGCCAATAAATGAGCTGTACCCTACAATGGGTTTTCATTGTATACTGGGTATACAGCAATTCATTTGGTGAAATATAAAGAATGCAAAATAGGTATCAAGGAAACTTTTGTATTTCCAAAATGGGCACAAGATAATGTGTTGAGAAGCTGTGGTGATTTGCACATCTCTGAATTTGGGGGTACCCATACAAGGGCATTTCTCAAAAAGACTTTTTAAACACTATCTTACATTTGGAAGGAAAAAATGTAGAGAAAGCCAAGAAGCAATAGCATTTATTCTTCTATTCCACAAGTCTCCCAACACAAATGGTACCTCACTTGTGTGGGTAGTCCTAGTGCCCGCGACAAGAAATGCAACATGGACACATCACATTTTTACATTGAAATCTGATGTGTTTTATGGAAAGTGTCTAGCTGTGGATTTTGGCCTCTAGCTCAGCTGGCACCTAAGGACACCTACCAAACCTATACATTTGTTAAAACTAGACAACTAGGGGAATACAGAATGGGGTGACTTGTGGGGCTCGCACCAGGTTTTGTTACCCAGAATCCTTTGCAAACCTCAAAATTGGGCAAAGAAAACACTTTTTCCTCACATTTTGATGAAAGAAAGTCCTGGAATCTGAGGGGAGCCACAAATTTCCTTCCACCCAGCATTCCCTCAAGTCTCCCAATACAAATGGTAGCTCACTTGTGTTAGTAGGCCTAGTGCCCTCGACAGGAACCACCCAAAATGCAAAATGGACACATCCAATTTTTACATTGGAAACTGACGTGTTTTTTTAAAAGTACCTAGCTGTGGATTTTGGTCTCTAACTTAGCTGGCACCTAGGAAAACCTACCAAATCTGTGTATTTTTAAAAATTAGACACGTAGGGGAACCCAGGGTGGGGTAACTTGTGGTGCTCTCACCACGTTCTGTTACCCAGAATCCTCTGCAAACCTCAAAATGTGACAAAACAAACACTTTTCCCACACATTTTGGTGATAGAAAGTTTTGGAATCTGAGAGGAGCCACAAATTTCCTTCCACTCAGCATTCCCCAAGTCTCCCAATTGGAACGGTACCCCACTTGTGTGGGTAGGCCTTGTGCCCGGGACAGGAAATGCCACAAAACACAACATGGACACATCAAATTTATCTTATGAAAATTGACCTGTTTTTCGCAAAGTGCCTAGATGTGTATTTGGCCTCTAGCTCACCTGGCACCTGGGTAAACCTACCAAACCTGGACATTTCTGGAAAGTAGACACCTAGGGGGAACCCAGGATGGGGTAACTTGTGACACTCTCACCAGGTTCTGTTACCCAGTATCCTTAGTAAACTTCAGAATTGTGAAGAAAAAAATACTTTTTCCTCACATTTCAGTGCCGCAAAGTTCAGGAATCTGAGAGGAGACACAACTTCCTTCTACCGGGCATTTCCTGACACCTCCTGATAAAAATGGTACCTCACTTGTGTGTGTAGGCCTAGTGCCCACAACAGGAAATGCCCCAAAATACTATGTGGGCACATCAAAATTAACAATTACAAAACTACCTGTTTTTGCAGGGGGGCACCTGTGTTTTTGGTCCTACGCTCAGCAGCCATCTAGGGAAATCTACCAAACCCATAATGATCTAGACATGATCGTCCAGTGTTTTCTTACCCAGAATCCTCAGCAAACCTCAAATCTAGCTAAAATCACATTTTTCCCACTTTTCTGTGTGGGATCACCTCACCTGCATACATTTCCTACCACCCAATGTTCCCATCAGTCTCCCAATAAAAATTATGCCTCTGTTGTGTAGGTGGGCCAAGTTCCTGTGACAGGGAAGAGCCAAAAACATGTCAAAATTGAGGGGGAACCACACGGATCCAAAAGGGAAGTTTGTAAAAAAACATTTTTTTGGCTGACAAGTGTGACAGATTTTTTATCGGTATAGATGCAAAAATGCTGAATGGTAGGAACTTTGTGGATTCCTGCAGATTCTTGAAGGTTCCATCACAAAAATGGGGGGAAAATGTGTGATTTCAAGCAAAGTTGGAGGTTTGCAGGGCATTGTGGGTAAGAAAATGGTGCGGTGTGCATGAAGCACACCACCCTTGACTCACCCAGATGTTTAGTTTCCAGATGTGTCTAGGTATTGTCGATATTTCTACATGGCAGTGTCCCAAAGTCCAAAAAGTGTAGCCCTCACCATTACAAGTAGGGCGATTTTGAGAGTTAGCCAAGCTCTCATGGCCCAAATGTGAAACCAAAACCCAAAATAATCAAATGTCTTCGTGCTTGCCATTGGGATAAGATCTTTTAGTGTGCTGGGTGAGCTGAAAGACTGCTATCCCATTCAGTTGGGGTGGGGCATAACCATGCCCATACTGGTTGCTAGCCACCACCCCACTATTTCTTTTTAAAATTCCCTAGCATCTAGTATGCTTTCTGCTCCGCCCTCATTTATTTGGGGTGGGGTATTGCTATACCCCACCCTCTAAAAAAAAAAAAAAAAATCTTCCCTGGTGTCTAGTGGGCTTTCTGCCACCTTGGTGGCAGATGGGCCTTATAAAAATAGGCTGGGACCAACAGTAATGTGGCCCCATGGGGAGCAACCCTTGAACAAGGGGTTGCCCCACCCAAACAAAACACACACACACATCAATCCCTGGTGCCTAAGTGCTTTCTGCCCCCCTTGGGCATATGGACCTAACAGAAATAGGCCGATCTGTCCCCAGAGGGGGGCAGAAATGGCATAAAATGAATTTGCCCACCAGGGGAGCGACCCTTGTCTAAGGGGTCACTCCCCATCTGTAAAAAATAATAAATAAAAAAATCCCTGGTGTCTAGTGATTTCTGCCCCCCTGTGAGGGCAGTTTGGCCTAGTAAAAGTAGGCCGATCTGCCCCCAAGGGGGGGAAGAAACGGGCTAGAATAAAATTGCCCCCCAGGGGTGGGAGGCCGACGGGGGGACCACTAGCACTACCCCCGTGGGCCGGGTGCAGGACATGATGGTTACGTCCTTGGTACCTGAGCAGTACAGCTGAGGACATAACTGTTATGTTTACGGCACCCAAGGGGTTAACTTTTTTCAAATGAATTGCTCTATACCCAGTACACAAAAACCATTGTAAGGTGCAGTTCCATTGTTGACTCTGGGAACCTCGGGTTCTTGAAAAATTGTGACTTTGGCACAGGAAACCTTTTGTGATGTAATTTTTAGGAAATTAAACAAGCACTTTTTTGCAATGCACGTTTCTCTTTTCCCAAATGCCCAAAATATAGCTATATTTTGGGCTATTTTTCCAATCCCCTTCAGGGAAATCATCAGACCCTGTATACATTTGAAATCCCCTGGATGTTGGAAAAGAAGGATGCAAATTAAGTGTGAATACCTTGTGTGGAAAAAAAGTTATGGAGGACTAAACACAAATAGCCAAAAAAAATGGTTTATCATTCTGTGGGAAAAGGCTTAGCAGCCAAGAGGTCAAAATACTGTATACAGGGAAAGTAATGTTTAGAAAGGTAGACTTTGCCTGCCTAAATCCCCAGTAGACTTATTGCCAACAGCTGCCTCTTTTCAGTGCTTTCTCATTAACCTCTTGGGTGCCTTGGACGAGATGATCTCGTCCAAGGCTACAGTTCCCCTGTGCCTTGGACGAGATCATCTCGTCCATGGCACAGGGGAACTTGGGGGCGCACTAGCGCGCCCCCCGTGCACCCCCCCTCTCCCCTCAAGTCGGGGATGCAAGGGGAAGACCTTCCCCTTCCACCCCCGCCCCCCCGCCCCACCCTGTGACGTCAGCGCGCGCGCGCGCGCGCGCTGATGTGTCACAGGGGCCTCCCTCGTCGCGCTGGAAGCTCTGCTTCCAGCGCGATTGAAAAAGAAATGCAAAAGCATTTCTCTTTCAATCACCGGGGAGGCCCGGAGGGGCTTCAAAGGGAAGGAAAAGTATTTCCTTCCCTTTGAAGTCTCTCCGAGGGTTTCAAAAGCCGGATTGCTTGCAATCCGGCTTTTGAAACCCCACTAGACACCAGGGATTTTTTTTTTTTTTTATGATATTGACAAAAGGGAGCGACCCCTTGGGCAAGGGTCGCTCCCATGGGGGGCATTTTTTCTGGAAGGCCTTTTCTGCCCCCCCTGGGGGCAGATCGGCCTACTATTAGGCCGATCTGCCCCCAGGGGGGGCAGAAACCTCTAGGGCACCAGGGACCATTTTTTTTTTTTTGTTGTTTTATGTGTAATGAATTTTTTTTTGGGTGGGGAGCGACCCCTTAGGCAAGGGTCGCTCCCCTTGGGGTAAAATTATATTTTGGCCATTTCTGCCCCCCTTGGGGGCAGATTGGCCTATTTTAATGAGGCCAATCTGCCCCCAAGGGGGGTAGAAACCACTAGACACCAGGGAGTTTTTTCTTTGCGTGAATTTCACGCAAAGGGAGCCACCCCTTAGGCAAGGGTCGCTCCCTGGGGGGGAGGGCAATTTATTTTAGGCCATTTCTGCCCCCCCTGGGGGCAGATCGGCCTATTATTAGGCCGATCTGCCCCCAGGGGGGGCAGAAACCTATAGGCGCCAGGGCAAGTTTATTTTTTGTGTTTTTTTTTTTTTTTGTTTGTTTTTTTAGAGATGGGGAGCGACCCATCAGGCAAGGGTCGCTCCCCTGGGGGGGGGCAAATTGTATTCACACCATTTCTGCCCCCCTGGGGGCAGATTGGCCGATTTTAGGTCAATCTGCCCCCAAGGGGGCCGAAACCACTAGGCACCTGGGATTTGTTTTTTGGCGCCAATGTCACGCAGGGGGAGCGACCCCGTAGGCAAGGGTCGCTCCAGGGAAGGGGTGGGGGCTGGGGGGGCAAATTTATTTTAGGCCATTTCTGCCCTCCCTAGGGGCAGATCGGCCTATTATCAGGCCGAACTGCCCCCAGAGGGGGGCAGAACCCTCAGAGCACCAGGGCAATTTGTTTTTTTGTGGTTTTTTTTTGTTTTTTTGTTTTTTTCGAGATGGGGAGCGACCCATCAGGCAAGGGTCGCTCCCCTGGGGGGCAACTTGTATTTAGGCCATTTCTGCCCCCCTTGGGGGCAGATTGGCCGATTTTAGGTCAATCTACCCCCAAGGGGGCCGAAACCACTAGGCACCTGGGATTTGTTTTTTGGCGCCAATGTCACGCAGGGGGAGCGACCCCGTAGGCAAGGGTCGCTCCAGGGAAGGGGTGGGGGCTGGGGGGGCAATTTTTTTTTAGGCCATTTCGGCCCCCCCTGGGGGCAGATCGGCCTATTATTAGGCTGAACTGCCCCCAGGGGGGGGGGGCAGAACCCTCAGGGCACCAGGGCAAATGTTTTTGTTGTGTTTTTTTTTTTGTTTGTTTGTTTTTTTCGAGATGGGGAGCGACCCATCAGGCAAGGGTCGCTCCCCTGGGGGGAAAATTGTATTTAGGCCATTTCTGCCCCCCTTGGGGGCAGATTGGCTGATTTTAGGTCAATCTGCCCCCAAGGGGGCAGAAACCACTAGGCACCTGGGATTTGTTTTTTGGCGCCAATGTCACGCAGGGGGAGCGATCCCGTAGGCAAGGATCGCTCCCGGGGGGGGTGGGGGTTGGGTGGAAGAAATTTATTTTAGGCCATTTCTGCCCCCCCCCCTGGGGCCGGCTGAGCTACAGGCCAAACTCCACAGGTAGGCACCTTGCAAGAAACACCTCTGTTTTCTGTGAAAAAATATGTTGTGTCCATGTTGTGTTTTGGGCCATTTCCTTTCGTGGGCGCTAGGCCTACCCACAGAAGTGAGGCACCATTTTTATCGAGAGACTTAGGGGAACGCTGGGTGGAAGGAAATTTGTGGCTCCTCTCAGATTCCAGAACTTTCTGTCACCGAAATGAGAGGAAAAAGTGTTTTTTGGGCCACATTTTGATGTTTGCAAAGGATTCTGGGTAACATAACCTGGTCAGAGCCCCGCAAGTCACCCCATCTTGGATTCCCCTGGGTTTCTAGTTTTAAAAAATGCGCTGGTTTGCTAGGTTTCCCCAGGTGCGGGCTGAGCTACAGGCCAAAATCCACAGGTAGGCACTGCTTTTTATAAAAAAATGTGATGTGTCCACATTGTGTTTTGGGCCCTTTCCTTTCGTGGGCGCTAGTCCTACCCACGCAAGTGAGGTATCATTTTTATCGGGAGACTTGGGGGAACGCTGGGTGGAAGGAAATTTGTGGCTCCTCTCAGATTCCAGAACTTTCTGCCACAGAAATGTGAGGAACATGTGTTTTTTTAGCCACATTTTGAGGTTTGCAAAGGATTCTGGGTAACAGAACCTGGTCCGAGCCCCGCAAGTCACCCCTCCTTAGATTCCCCTAGGTCACTAGTTTTCAGAAATGTACAGGTTTGGTAGGTTTCCCTAGGTGGCGGCTGAGCTAGAGGCCAAAATCTACAGGTAGTCACTTTGCTAAAAACAGCTCTGTTTTCTGTAATGTGTCCACGTTGTGTTTTGGGGCATATCCTGTCGCGGGCGCTAGGCCTACCCACACAAGTGAGGTATCATTTTTATCGGGAGACGTGGGGGAACGCTGGGTGGACGGAAATTTGTGGCTCCTCTCAGATTCCAGAACTTTCTGCCACAGAAATGTGAGGAACATGTGTTTTTTCAGCCAAATTTTGAGGTTTGCAAAGGATTCTGGGTAACAGAACCTGGTCCGAGCCACACAAGTCACCCCTCCTTGGATTCCCCTACGTCTCTAGTTTTCAGAAATGCACAGGTTTGGTAGGTTTCCCTAGGTGCCGGCTGAGCTAGAGGCCAAAATCTACAGGTAGTCACTTTGCTAAAAACAGCTCTGTTTTCTGTGATATGTCCACGTTGTGTTTTGGGGCATATCCTGTCGCGGGCGCTAGGCCTACCCACACAAGTGAGGTATCATTTTTATCGGGAGACGTGGGGGAACGCTGGGTGGAAGGAAATTAGTGGCTCCTCTCAGATTCCAGAACTTTCTGCCACAGAAATGTGAGGAACATGTGTTTTTTTAGCCAAATTTTGAGGTTTGCAAAGGATTCTGGGTAACAGAACCTGATCCAAGCCACACAAGTCACCCCTCCTTGGATTCCCCTAGGTCTCTAGTTTTCAGAAATGCACAGGTTTGGTAGGTTTCCCTAGGTGCCGGCTGAGCTAAAGGCCAAAATCTACAGGTAGTCACTTTGCTAAAAACAGCTCTGTTTTCTGTGATATGTCCACGTTGTGTTTTGGGGCATATCCTGTCGCGGGCGCTAGGCCTACCCACACAAGTGAGGTATCATTTTTATCGGGAGACATGGGGGAACGCTGGGTGGAAGGAAATTTGTGGCTCCTCTCAGATTCCAGAACTTTCTGCCACAGAAATGTGAGTAACATGTGTTTTTTTAGCCAAATTTTGAGGTTTGCAAAGGATTCTGGGTAACAGAACCTGGTCCGAGCCACACAAGTCACCCCTCCTTGGATTCCCCTAGGTCTCTAGTTTTCAGAAATGCACAGGTTTGGTAGGTTTCCCTAGGTGCCGGCTGAGCTAGAGGCCAAAATCTACAGGTAGTCACTTTGCTAAAAACAGCTCTGTTTTCTGTGATATGTCCACGTTGTGTTTTGGGGCATATCCTGTCGCGGGCGCTAGGCCTACCCACACAAGTGAGGTATCATTTTTATCGGGAGACGTGGGGGAACGCTAGGTGGAAGGAAATTTGTGGCTCCTCTCAGATTCCAGAACCTTCTGCCACAGAAATGTGAGGAACATGTGTTTTTTTAGCCAAATTTTGAGGTTTGCAAAGGATTCTGGGTAACAGAACCTGGTCCGAGCCACACAAGTCACCCCTCCTTGGATTCCCCTAGGTCTCTAGTTTTCAGAAATGCACAGGTTTGGTAGGTTTCCCTAGGTGCCGGCTGAACTAGAGGCCAAAATCTACAGGTAGTCACTTTGCTAAAAACAGCTCTGTTTTCTGTGATATGTCCACGTTGTGTTTTGGGGCATATCCTGTCGCGGGCGCTAGGCCTACCCACACAAGTGAGGTATCATTTTTATCGGGAGACGTGGGGGAACGCTGGGTGGAAGGAAATTTGTGGCTCCTCTCAGATTCCAGAACTTTCTGCCACAGAAATGTGAGGAACATGTGTTTTTTTAGCCAAATTTTGAGGTTTGCAAAGGATTCTGGGTAACAGAACCTGGTCCGAGCCCCACAAGTCACCCCTCCATGGATTCCCCTCGGTCTCTAGTTTTCAGAAATGTACAGGTTTGGTAGGTTTCCCTAGGTGGCGGCTGAGCTAGAGGCCAAAATCTACAGGTAGTCACTTTGCTAAAAACAGCTCTGTTTTCTGTGATGTGTCCATGTTGTGTTTTGGGGCATATCCTGTCGCGGGCGCTAGGCCTACCCACACAAGTGAGGTATCATTTTTATCGGGAGACGTGGAGGAACGCTGGGTGGAAGGAAATTTGTGGCTCCTCTCAGATTCCAGAACTTTCTGCCACAGAAATGTGAGGAACATGTGTTTTTTTAGCCAAATTTTGAGGTTTGCAAAGGATTCTGGGTAACAGAAGCTGGTCCGAGCCCCACAAGTCACCCCTCCGTGGATTCCCCTAGGTCTCTAGTTTTCAGAAATGTACAGGTTTGGTAGGTTTCCCTAGGTGGCGGCTGAGCTAGAGGCCAAAATCTACAGGTAGTCACTTTGCTAAAAACAGCTCTGTTTTCTGTGATGTGTCCACGTTGTGTTTTGGGGCATATCCTGTCGCGGGCGCTAGGCCTACCCACACAAGTGAGGTATCATTTTTATCGGGAGACGTGGGGGAACGCTGGGTGGAAGGAAATTTGTGGCTCCTCTCAGATTCCAGAACTTTCTGCCACAGAAATGTGAGGAACATGTGTTTTTTCAGCCAAATTTTGAGGTTTGCAATGGATTCTGGGTAACAGAACCTGGTCCGAGCCACACAAGTCACCCCTCCTTGGATTCCCCTAGGTCTCTAGTTTTCAGAAATGCACAGGTTTGGTAGGTTTCCCTAGGTGCCGGCTGAGCTAGAGGCCAAAATCTACAGGTAGTCACTTTGCTAAAAACAGCTCTGTTTTCTGTGATATGTCCACGTTGTGTTTTGGGGCATATCCTGTCGCAGGCGCTAGGCCTACCCACACAAGTGAGGTATCATTTTTATCGGGAGACGTGGGGGAACGCTGGGTGGAAGGAAATTAGTGGCTCCTCTCAGATTCCAGAACTTTCTGCCACAGAAATGTGAGGAACATGTGTTTTTTTAGCCAAATTTTGAGGTTTGCAAAGGATTCTGGGTAACAGAACCTGGTCCGAGCCACACAAGTCACCCCTCCTTGGATTCCCCTAGGTCTCTAGTTTTCAGAAATGCACAGGTTTGGTAGGTTTCCCTAGGTGCCGGCTGAGCTAAAGGCCAAAATCTACAGGTAGTCACTTTGCTAAAAACAGCTCTGTTTTCTGTGATATGTCCACGTTGTGTTTTGGGGCATATCCTGTTGCGGGCGCTAGGCCTACCCACACAAGTGAGGTATCATTTTTATCGGGAGACGTGGGGGAACGCTGGGTGGAAGGAAATTTGTGGCTCCTCTCAGATTCCAGAACTTTCTGCCACAGAAATGTGAGGAACATGTGTTTTTTTAGCCAAATTTTGAGGTTTGCAAAGGATTCTGGGTAACAGAACCTGGTCCGAGCCACACAAGTCACCCCTCCTTGGATTCCCCTAGGTCTCTAGTTTTCAGAAATGCACAGGTTTGGTAGGTTTCCCTAGGTGCCGGCTGAGCTAGAGGCCAAAATCTACAGGTAGTCACTTTGCTAAAAACAGCTCTGTTTTCTGTGATATGTCCACGTTGTGTTTTGGGGCATATCCTGTCGCGGGCGCTAGGCCTACCCACACAAGTGAGGTATCATTTTTATCGGGAGACGTGGGGGAACGCTGGGTGGAAGGAAATTTGTGGCTCCTCTCAGATTCCAGAACTTTCTGCCACAGAAATGTGAGGAACATGTGTTTTTTTAGCCAAATTTTGAGGTTTGCAAAGGATTCTGGGTAACAGAACCTGGTCCGAGCCACACAAGTCACCCCTCCTTGGATTCCCCTAGGTCTCTAGTTTTCAGTAATGCACAGGTTTGGTAGGTTTCCCTAGGTGCCGGCTGAGCTAGAGGCCAAAATCTACAGGTAGTCACTTTGCTAAAAACAGCTCTGTTTTCTGTGATATGTCCACGTTGTGTTTTGGGGCATATCCTGTCGCGGGCGCTAGGCCTACCCACACAAGTGAGGTATCATTTTTATCGGGAGACGTGGGGGAACGCTGGGTGGAAGGAAATTTGTGGCTCCTCTCAGATTCCTGAACTTTCTGCCACAGAAATGTGAGGAACATGTGTTTTTTTAGCCAAATTTTGAGGTTTGCAAAGGATTCTGGGTAACAGAACCTGGTCCGAGCCCCGCAAGTCACCCCTCCGTGGATTCCCCTAGGTCTCTAGTTTTCAGAAATGCACAGGTTTGGTAGGTTTCCCTAGGTGGCGGCTGAGCTAGAGGCCAAAATCTACAGGTAGTCTCTTTGCTAAAAACAGCTCTGTTTTCTGTGATATGTCCACGTTGTGTTTTGGGGCATATCCTGTCGCGGGCGCTAGGCCTACCCACACAAGTGAGGTATCTTTTTATCGGGAGACGTGGGGGAACGCTGGGTGGAAGGAAATTTGTGGCTCCTCTCAGATTCCAGAACTTTCTGCCACAGAAATGTGAGGAACATGTGTTTTTTTAGCCAAATTTTGAGGTTTGCAAAGGATTCTGGGTAACAGAACCTGGTCCGAGCCCCGCAAGTCACCCCTCCGTGGATTCCCCTAGGTCTCTAGTTTTCAGAAATGCACAGGTTTGGTAGGTTTCCCTAGGTGGCGGCTGAGCTAGAGGCCAAAATCTACAGGTAGTCACTTTGCTAAAAACAGCTCTGTTTTCTGTGATATGTCCACGTTGTGTTTTGGGGCATATCCTGTCGCGGGCGCTAGGCCTACCCACACAAGTGAGGTATCATTTTTATCGGGAGACGTGGGGGAACGCTGGGTGGAAGGAAATTTGTGGCTCCTCTCAGATTCCAGAACTTTCTGCCACAGAAATGTGAGGAACATGTGTTTTTTTAGCCAAATTTTGAGGTTTGCAAAGGATTCTGGGTAACAGAACCTGGTCCGAGCCACACAAGTCACCCCTCCTTGGATTCCCCTAGGTCTCTAGTTTTCAGAAATGCACAGGTTTGGTAGGTTTCCCTAGGTGGCGGCTGAGCTAGAGGCCAAAATCTACAGGTAGTCACTTTGCTAAAAACAGCTCTGTTTTCTGTGATGTGTCCACGTTGTGTTTTGGGGCATATCCTGTCGCGGGCGCTAGGCCTACCCACACAAGTGAGGTATCATTTTTATCGGGAGACGTGGGGGAACGCTGGGTGGAAGGAAATTTGTGGCTCCTCTCAGATTCCAGAACTTTCTGCCACAGAAATGTGAGGAACATGTGTTTTTTTAGCCAAATTTTGAGGTTTGCAAAGGATTCTGGGTAACAGAACCTGGTCCGAGCCACACAAGTCACCCCTCCTTGGATTCCCCTAGGTCTCTAGTTTTCAGAAATGCACAGGTTTGGTAGGTTTCCCTAGGTGCCGGCTGAGCTAAAGGCCAAAATCTACAGGTAGTCACTTTGCTAAAAACAGCTCTGTTTTCTGTGATGTGTCCACGTTGTGTTTTGGGGCATATCCTGTCGCGGGCGCTAGGCCTACCCACACAAGTGAGGTACCATTTTTATCGGGAGACTTGGGGGAACATAGATTAGCAAAACAAGTACTATTGCCCCTTGTCTTTCTCTACATTTTTTCCTTCCAAATATAGGAGTGTGTGTAAAAAAGACATCTATTTGAGAAATTCCCTGTAATTCACATGCTACTATGGTCACCCCGGAATTCAGAGATGTGCAAATAACCACTGCTCCTCAACACCTTATCTTGTGCCCTTTTTGGAAATGCAAAGGTTTTCTTGATAGCAATTTTTTACTCCTTATATTTCAGCAAATGAATTGCTGTATACCCGGTATAGAATGAAAACGCACTGCAGGGTGCAGCTCATTTATTGGCTCTGGGTTCCTCGGGTTCTTGATGAACCTACAAACCTTATATATCCCCGCAACCAGAGGAGTCCAGCAGACGTAACGGTATATTGCTTTCGATAATCTGACATTGCAGGGAAAAGTTACAGAGTAAAACGTAGAGAAAAATTGATGTTTTTTTCACCTCAATTTCAATATTTTTCTTTTTCAGCTGTTATTTTCTGTAGGAAACCCTTGTAGGATCTACACAAATGACCCCTTGCTGAATTCAGAATTTTGTCTACTTTTCAGAAATGTTTAGGTTTCTCGGATCCAGCATTGGTTTCATGACCATTCCTGTCACTGACTGGAAGGAGGCTGAAAGCACAAAAAATTGCACAAATGGGGTATGCCCCAGTAAAATGCCAAAATTGTGTTGAAAAATTGGGTTTTCTGATTCAAGTCTGCCTGTTCCTGAAAGCTGGGAAGCTACTGAGTTTAGCACCGCAAACCCTTTGTTGATGCCATTTTCAGGGGGAAAACCACAAGCCTTCTTCTGCAGCCACTTTTTCCAATTTTTTTGAAAAAAACGAAATTTTCACTGTATTTTGGCCAATTTCTTGGCCTCCTTCAGGGGAACCCACAAAGTCTGGGTACCTCTAGAATCCCTAGGATGTTGGAAAAAAAGGACGCAAATTTGGCTTGGTTAGCTTATGTGGACAAAAAGTTATGAGGGCCTAAGCGCGAACTGCCCCAAATAGGCAACAAAAAGGCCTGGCACAGGAGGGGGAAAAGGCCTGGCAGCGAAGGGGTTAATGTGGTGTGAAAGTTGTTCTAGTAGCAGAAACAATGTCTTAGGCATTTTAGTAGGAAGGTCTGGATGTGAGAAATGTGGCAGTTGGAGATGGTTCAGGAAATTAAGTAACTTGAAAGGGACCAAGCTAATGTCTGCACCTTCATAGTTAAGAATCAGGGAATGGAGGCTGTTTTACTCCTGAGTGACTGTCTAGCTATCCTGGGACCATCCTAATTTGACTGGGAGCTGTTCCCAGAACCAGTTTCGTGTAGCTGCGGTGGTTTGGACCGTTCATTTTCTTAGACACACTCCTCTTGGGTCACCAGCCTCATCCAGGGGCAGATGGATTCAGCCATGCTGGAGATCTATAAGATTATTGCACTATAGGACAGTTAGCAGTATGGCAAACAGAATGTGCTGCAAAAGAGGGAGGGTTTGCCCCAGGGAACTTTGTCCCTTTTGATTATGGAGCATACAAGAATCATCCCCACCCACTGGCTAGTTTATCCTACAAAAGTGGCACCTCATCCCCTGCTCATTGGAAGACAGTAGTGGCTTTGCTGTCTGTGACCTGTGTAGAAACCTAAAGAGCTGGACCTGCCCATATGTATCGAGGGATAAGAAATGGCATCCAAAGGTCAGTGGGCTGAACTCCTATGTATTTACAGGACACAACAAGCTGTAAGAGGTCTTTTTACTGGAGTGAATAGCTCATCAGTAACAAATAGAACTGGTCTAAACCCTGTTGGTGACCTCTGCTCGACTGAGCTCTGGCATCCAAGTGCTATCCCTGGGATCCATGGAGCCTTACCAGAGGCCAAGTGAAACTGCTCCAGAATATATGAGAAGTTGAGACTTTTTGGACTTTCAATACCACATGAGCTTCAGCTGGGTTTTTCAGCAAAGGTATCTGACTTCAAGAGACTAAGGGCCTGATTTAGAGTTTGGCGGATGGAGTTACTCCATCACAAATGTAACGGATATCCTATCCGGGGTATTACAATTCCATAAAAGCCTAAGGAAATTGTAATACAGCAGACGGGATATCTGTCATGTTTGTGACGGAGCACCGGCCCTCCAAACTCTAAATCAGGCCCTAGTCTTAAAGTAGACATCTTGACCAGACGAATGAGCCAAAAGTATTTGACCAGCGAGAGGACGTCAGGAAGCATGAAATTAGATTTTTCTGCTCAGATCTTTTCCTTAAAAAAGGACTATAATGAGACCTCAACCAATGGCTATCTGACTTTGAAAGCACATTATCAGGTGCAGCCTGCAATACTGCCCAACTGGAGGATTTATAAATCCATTAGAAAGGCCTATTGACACGCCTGTACCACTCACCTGAAATCCAGGTTTCTGCGGGAACGAAGAGTATAATCCACACTCCTGTGGACTAGGCCTTCATTGCTGAGGTTACAAGCAGTGAGTGAAGACTCCCAAGGAGGGAGAGGTAAGAGAGAGGGTGAAAGACAACAGGTCCCGAGATGCCTCGCTTCTTCAGTGCTCGCTAGTAGGATGGTTTCTGTCTTGTGAGTAAAAAACTCTTGGCAAAAGCCAGAATTAGTATTAACCTTGATCATTAAATCACCCTACTACCTTTCTTAGTATATGTTTAGGCGATTAACTATTGACAAAATACACACCAATAAATATCTTGCTCTGAATCTTTCAGAAAAGGAAGCAACAATGTTCAAGTCACACAAGACTTCTTATACAATGTTCTTGTTGCACAACATCCTACACCACGATATGCAGAATTCTAAATGGAGTCACTGTTCCTTAAGAGGTTAAGTATCAGTATTTAGAAACATTCTTAAATACCTATTTCAGCAAATATGCCTCTTGGGAGCAAAAGTGTCACATTGTTTCAAACAAAATAATATTCTGGATTGCTATCAGTTTTAAGTAAACAAAGTATTTCAGCAAGAAACAATGGCCAGCGTTGTTATCAGTTTTCACCATGCCACTCTACTTAATTAGTTCCCAAAGTTCAGCGTTGTTGATCTTTTTAGAATTGCCCCTACAAAACTAATGAACTTTTAAAGTTTTTATCTCTGTTGAACCTTTCTTTAATGAAACGAGAAGGTTCACATAGAGTTCAGCCAGTCTCTAACTCGGTTTTCTCAGTAATGTAATAATCATTAACCTTTAAATCCTAGGGGCGTGGGAGCGTGGTAATATTCTTACGGTAACATGATTCTTTTCTCTTTTTCGTTCGCAAACGTTCTGCTGCAGGAGGACTTGGTCCGAAGGAAGGCTGATGGGAACCAAGAAACAGGAGCGGAATCAGAAAACTGCAGACCTTTAAGGAGCTGGAACCACAAAAGTTAGGAACTTGAAGCCAAGCGATGAGAGGCACCATGGATGTGGTTTAAAGAGCAAGTGTCTCACATAGCTTGACATGGGGAGCCGGGGGAATGAGTCACCATTCTCCCTCAGGTGCTGGGAGCAGGCAATGTGCAAGGAGATAGGTCATAGACAGCACATTTTGAAGACGTGAAAAAACACACTTTGAAGTAATAACATTGTACACTCCTTCTGGGTTACAATGTACATAACATCGAAGATTATATAGAGAATACACAAAACATAAATGTTCACTAGACTAATATAGAAAGGTTCACCAGACTTACACAGAAATGTGCAGGCCCTGGGATCAATTAAGGGTATCTAAAGGGTTGCAAATAGTGAAGATTAGCTTGTTGTAACACTTAGAGCCTCATTTAATTATTGGCGGAGGGGCTACTCCGTCACAACAGTGACAGATATCCCATCTGCTGAAATCTAAACCCGAATATATTCTGTGGGATTTAGGTTTTGACTGAGGTGATAGCCGTCACCGTTGTGATGAGTAATCTGTCTGCCAATATCTAAATCAGGCCCAAAATCAGAAGGTAAAAACTTTGACCAGGATGATCCATTTGGTATATCTGACCTCCACTTCACTGTGGTTGGCCTGAAAAAATGCCTAAGCCCCAGTCATCCATGTGATTATGTTTTTCTTGCCACTTTTTGTACACAAATCTTAAAAATTAATATCCCCTGTTCCCCTTATTAGATGTTAATTATTTTTGTAATTTTTTTAAAATGAAAAGTTTCTCTACTTCTAAAAATTGATGTGGGATTTTTGTATGCTTTGTTTCGACTTTTAAGTTGTTTTGGTACTGCTAAATATTTTTCCATACTTTAAACCTGTTTGCTAAGGGCCATTGATACCACGGGTGAGACCAGGGCTATTTATAGAACTTTTATGTTGGATCTGACAAGGTTTTTGACTTAATACTTGGGAATAAATGACATCCATCACAACTAATAACTCATTTTCTGACAGTAAATATAAACACCCACATATATAAATAATTATATGTTTACCCACAATTATAACCACAAAAAGATTAGCAAACCTTACCAATGAAGTTTCCAATCTAAAAGTAACCTTGATGTAACAATTCACAATTTAATAACCGGCGAAATAATGACAATAATTGTTTTATGACTTATCCTGGGTTTCACCTTTCTCTGTCTGAAATGGAATTTTGCAGAACCTAAAGTAGTGGTGCAAGCACTCAACAATAGGTGTGTTTGCAGATAAAAAAACAAATTGTGTACTCATTTTAACTACTGGATGGCTAGTTCCTATGAGTTGAGCTAGGCTGTAAATGAGTGGAGCTGAGATATATCTGTTGATGTAGGTCACAGACCAGCATTTAGAGAGCTCTGCAGATTTCTATAACATATAGGCCCTCATTCTGACCCTGGCGGTCGGTGATAATGCGGCGGCCAAGCCGCCAACAGGCCGGCGGTCCAAAATATGCAATTCTGACCCTGGCGGGAACCGCCAACACAACCCGCCGCATTAACACTCCGCCCGCCACGGCGGAACAAACAAACAGCGCGGCGGTCCCCGCCAACAGCCAGGCGGCAGACAATGTACCGCCCACCCTATCACGACCCACCAATCCGCCACCTTTTCCGGGGCGGGAGCACCGCCGATAAAAACACGGCGGAAACAGACTACGAACGGGAAAACGCTCACCTCTACGCACTCCACGCGAGATTCCGGCAGTATGGAACCCGAGTTGCAGGTCATCCCCGCACTCCTATAGCTGCTCATGTACCAGGCGCACCCCCGGCGGCGCGGAAGACATCGGTGAGTACTGCACCTACGACACAGGGGAGGGAAAAGATTACCGGCACACACCCACCCACCCATACCCACTACAACACACACATCAATGCATTCCCACAGATCACTGTCACAACCCACAAACCCCCCCCCCGAAATAATGCAAAGACCAAAAGAAGAGATCATAAACGGGCAGATATATTGAAATATGGACACCAGTAATCCCAATAAATAAATAAACTATGTACAAAATATATACAGCTACTAAATGTAGTCCAACCACTGTCCGTGGACCACAGGGGTCCTGTGCAAAGGGGCAAGGCCCAGTCCCACGACAAGAACTCCACGGAGAGAACACTGCAGGGGCATCAGAAAGAAAATAGGACAGGCACCTCAGGGGGAAGGGAAGGGGGGGCACCTCAGCCACTTGAGTACACAACGCCAGATCCACGAGGGGACTCCATGACCACTGGCCCATCCTGGGGAGTGCAAAGCCACAGTCCATACAGTCCATACAGTGGGTGGCCTGCCCACTGGGCCATCCTGGGGAGTGCAAAGCCACAGTCCATACAGTCCATACAGTCCATACAGTGGGTGGCCTGCCCACTGGGCCATCCTGGGGAGTGCAAAGCCACAGTCCATACAGTCCATACAGTGGGTGGCCTGCCCACTGGGCCATCCTGGGGAGTGCAAAGCCACAGTCCATACAGTCCATACAGTGGGTGGCCTGCCCACTGGGCCATCCTGGGGAGAGCAAAGCCACAGTCCAGACAGTCCATACAGTGGGTGGCCTGCCCACTGGGCCATCCTGGGGAGTGCAAAGCCACAGTCCATACAGTCCATACAGTGGGTGGCCTGCCCACTGGGCCATCCTGGGGAGTGCAAAGCCACAGTCCAGACAGTCCATACAGTGGGTGGCCTGCCCACTGGGCCATCCTGGGGAGTGCAAAGCCACAGTCCATACAGTCCATACAGTGGGTGGCCTGCCCACTGGGCCATCCTGGGGAGTGCAAAGCCACAGTCCAAACAGTCCATAACAGACCCCACTGCCACTGGAGGAGGCATGTTGGCCAGAGGACATCCTGCAGCCCTGCCCGAGACAGATCCTGCCCTGCCACGTCTGCCAAAGGGCCAGCGGTAGTTGCCTGGAAGGGCCCAGTTCAGCGCTTCTTGCCTTGAAGGGCCCAGTTCAGCGCTTCTTGCCTTGAAGGGCCCAGTTCAGCGGGTCTTGCCTTGAAGGGCCCAGTTCAGCGGTTCTTGAGACGGCGGGGCCCAGCGGAGCGGTGCTTGAGACGGCGGGGCCCAGCGGAGCGGTTCTTGAGACGGCGGGGCCCAGTTCAGCGGTTCTTGAGACGGCGGGGCCCAGCGGAGCGGTGCTTGAGACGGCGGGGCCCAGTGGAGCGGTTCTTGAGACGGCGGGGCCCAGTTCAGCGGTTCTTGAGACGGCGGGGCCCAGTTCAGCGGTTCTTGAGACGGCGGGCCCAGTTCAGCGGTTCTTGAGACGGCGGGGCCCAGCGGAGCGGTGCTTGAGACGGCGGGGCCCAGTGGAGCGGTTCTTGAGACGGCGGGGCCCAGTTCAGCGGTTCTTGAGACGGCGGGGCCCAGTGGAGCGGTTCTTGAGACGGCGGGGCCCAGTTCAGCGGTTCTTGAGACGGCGGGGCCCAGTCCAGCGGTTCTTGAGACGGCGGGGCCCAGTTCAGCGGTTCTTGAGACGGCGGGGCCCCGCGGAGCGGTTCTTGAGACGGCGGGGCCCAGCGGAGCGGTGCTTGAGACGGCGGGGCCCAGTGGAGCGGTTCTTGAGACGGCGGGGCCCAGTTCAGCGGTTCTTGAGACGGCGGGGCCCAGCGGAGCGGTGCTTGAGACGGCGGGGCACAGTGGAGCGGTTCTTGAGACGGCGGGGCCCAGTTCAGCGGTTCTTGAGACGGCGGGCCCAGTTCAGCGGTTCTTGAGACGGCGGGGCCCAGTTCAGCGGTTCTTGAGACGGCGGGGCCCAGCGGAGCGGTGCTTGAGACGGCGGGGCCCAGTGGAGCGGTTCTTGAGACGGCGGGGCCCAGTTCAGCGGTTCTTGAGACGGCGGGGCCCAGTTCAGCGGTTCTTGAGACGGCGGGGCCCAGCGGAGCGGTTCTTGAGACGGCGGGGCCCAGTCCAGCGGTTCTTGAGACGGCGGGGCCCAGTTCAGCGGTTCTTGAGACGGCGGGGCCCAGCGGAGCGGTTCTTGAGACGGCGGGGCCCAGCGGAGCGGTGCTTGAGACGGCGGGGCCCAGTTCAGCGGGGCTTGAGACGGCGGCCGGTCTATGGCCAACTGCTCATTGCCTGGTGGTGCCCTCCTGGGCAGCGGGGATGGTGCTCCTTCAATGCCCACCTGGGCTGTGGGTGGTGGGGCCCTCCTGGCCAGCTGGGCTGGGTCCTCCCTGGGCAGCGGCTATGGGGGTGGTGGGCTCCTCCTGGGCAGCAGGCCTGCTGCCTGACCTCTCAGACTTGCTGCCCTTGCCCTCCTTAGTCGGGAGTCTGTGGCCCTTTCCTCCCTTTGGAGCTGTGGCTGGTGACTGTCTCTGGGTGGTGTCCGGGGGGGATGTAGAAGCCGGGCTCCTGCGGCGCCCCTTCCGCCTTCTGCTCCTCTTCCCAGGGGGTGGGCTGGCTGTCCCCTTGCTGCTGGGCGAAGATCCAGACATGCGGGCTGGTGGGCTCCAATACCCCTGCACCCTTGTCAAGGGGGCTGCAGGGCTGGTGGTGGCTGAGGTGCTCTTCTTACCCCGACGAGAAGGAGGGGGGGGCTCAGGGTCAGGAAAGAAGTTAGCAGTGGCGAGGAAGAGTTTCTTGGGACAATGGAGAGTGGTAGGTACAGTGGGAATGGGAGTGGAGGGAGAGGATGTGGTTGTAGGTGAGTCACGTTTGCTGTCTTTGGGTGCAGGTGCAGGAGGGATAGGCTGTCGTGAGGTGGATGGCTGTTGGGTGGGTGGGTGGCTGCGTTTGTGTGGTGTGGAAGAGGGGGTGACAGACACAGTGGGAGAGGACACAGGGGACGTGTAAATGGCAGTGGGGGTGGTGACTGCACGTGTGCGGACTGGAGTGGAGGGTGTGCTGGTGATGGAAACACTGGCTGATGGTGAGGTGAATGGAGGTGTGAGTGTAGACGTCACAGGGAGGGAGGAGGGAGACGAGGAGGTGGGGGTCACAGAGGTGGTAGTGACTGTTGGCATGTCTGCATCGGAATGTTGCGTGTGTGAATGTCTGCGTGATCTGTGGTGCTTATGTTTGGATGAGCTTCTCTTGGGTGTTGAGGTGTGTGCAGGCTGGTCTGATGGTGTGGGTGGGACAGGCAGAGGAACAGGAGACTGGGAGGAGGGAGTTAGTAGAGGGAGGCAGGAGACAGGGACAATGGCTGCCGTCAGTGCTGAGGCCAGAGCCTGGAACGATCGCTGATGGGCAGCCTGACCCGAATGAATGCCCTCCAGGTACGCATTGCTGCGATGAACCTCCCTCTCCACCCCCTGGATGGCATTCAAAAGGGTAGTCTGCCCAACAATGAGCGTTCGGAGGAGGTCAATGACCTCCTCACTGAGGGCAGCGGGGGTAACAGGGGCAGGGCCTGAGGTGCCTGGGGCGAAGGAGATGCCCGGCTTCCTGGCAGAGCGGGCACGGGGCGAACGCTGAGGGGCTGCTGGGAGGGCGGAGATGGTGCGCTGGGTGGCGGCTGTATCTGTAATGGCGGGGGGCACGGATGGTGCCACCCCCGCAAGGGAGCTCCCTTCCGAGGACGTGTCCGTGTCGCTGCAGGGTCCAGTCGTCCCCGTTGAGGAGCTCCCCTCGCCCTCCGTCTCACTGGTCCAGTCTGACTCTGTGGCATGGCCCTCCTGGGCCATGTGAGATGCAGCTCCCTCCTGCCCCGATGCCACTTCTCCTCCGCCTGATGATGCTGATGCACACAAGCACAGAAAGACAAACAAAAAGGGGGGGGGAGAGAGAAATAAAGGGATATTGAGTACATGGATCTCCGGTACAGTTAGCGGACATGACAGACACAGATGCCCCCTGCACTAAGTTGCGCACTTGGGGTCCGCTACGCATTCCGTGGAACATGCCCTACACGCCTAGAGTTGACAACTGCACCCATGGATGACACGGCCCAGGGATGGCTGTACTGACAAACTACTGAGGGTGGTGGCTGGGGACACAGGGGCTTATGGGGGTGCCCAGCCTACAGATATCGCCCTGGCCTAGGGGGACCCCCAGCCCTCCTCCCCCACCCAGACACCTCCCCTGCGCGACAACAGAGTAGATAATGCTTGTACTCACCCCCTTGTGTCTGCTGTGCTGCCCTCACGCGCCCATCCAAATCAGGGTAGGCCACCGCCAGGATCCGGAACATCAGGGGGGTCAGTTGACGGCAGGCACCCCGCCTACGTTGGGAGGCCATCCCCAGCAGAGACTCGGCGGTCTTCTTGGTCCCGCGGCGGATGTCCTCCCACCTCCTGCGGCAGTGGGTGCCCCGTCGATGGTGGACCCCCAGGGTCCGGACTTCCTTGGCGATGGCACGCCAAATCCCGATCTTCTCATGGGCGCGGACCTATGTGACACGTACAGGGAGGGAGAAATACCACGTTCAAGTTTGTCTGCATTTTCGTTGCCAGTGGCCCAACGCCCCCCATCCCCGCCAGGCCCCCCGCCATGCCCCCCACCAGGCCCAACATGCCCCCCATCCCCGCCAGGCCCCCCGCCAGGCCCCCCGCCAGCCCCAACATGCCCCCCATCCCCGCCAGGCCCCCCGCCAGCCCCAACATGCCCCCCCATCCCCGCCAGGCCCCCCGCCAGCCCCAACATGCCCCCCCATCCCCGCCAGGCCCCCCGCCAGGCCCCTCGCCAGCCCCAACATGCCCCCCATCCCCGCCAGGCCCCCCGCCAGCCCCAACATGCCCCCCCATCCCCGCCAGGCCCCCCGCCAGCCCCAACATGCCCCCCCATCCCCGCCAGGCCCCCCGCCAGGCCCCCCGCCAGCCCCAACATGCCCCCCATCCCCGCCAGGCCCCCCGCCAGCCCCAACATGCCCCCCATCCCCGCCATGCCCCCCGCCAGCCCCAACATGCCCCCCCATCCCCGCCAGGCCCCCCGCCAGCCCCAACATGCCCCCCATCCCCGCCAGGCCCCCCGCCAGCCCCAACATGCCCCCCCATCCCCGCCAGGCCCCCCGCCAGCCCCAACATGCCCCCCCATCCCCGCCAGGCCCCCCGCCAGGCCCCCCGCCAGCCCCAACATGCCCCCCATCCCCGCCAGGCCCCCCGCCAGCCCCAACATGCCCCCCATCCCCGCCATGCCCCCCGCCAGCCCCAACATGCCCCCCCATCCCCGCCAGGCCCCCCGCCAGGCCCCCCGCCAGCCCCAACATGCCCCCCATCCCCGCCAGGCCCCCCGCCAGCCCCAACATGCCCCCCCATCCCCGCCAGGCCCCCCGCCAGGCCCCCCGCCAGCCCCAACATGCCCCCCATCCCCGCCAGGCCCCCCGCCAGGCCCCCCACCAGGCCCAACATGCCCCCCCATCCCCGCCAGGCCCCCCGCCAGGCCCCCAAGCCAGCCAGTGGCCCCAAATCCAGATTGAATTAAACTCACTTGTTGGTCTGGAGGACCGTAGAGTAGCGCATACTGGGGGAGGACCCCATCCACAAGTTTCTCCAACTCCTCTCCAGTGAAGGCAGGGGCCCTTTCCCCAGGCGCAGCAGCCATTGTCCCTTCCAGACCGAGGTCACAGCAACACTTGCAGTATAGGTCCTCTCCTGTGAAAGTTCAAGTCGCAAGTGGATAAGTAGATAGAAAATGGCGGTCACGTCCGCGGCGGTGCGTACCGCGGCGGTGCGTCCCGCCACCGCCGGCACCCTTCGCTATTGGCTCCTGAAACCCATAGGCTTCAATGTTAACCAATGCGGCTTCACGCCGCGGTCTTCGCCCGCCGCCCGCCGCGGTGTGCCACGCCAGCGCATTGACCTCACATCCCATTGTCACACTTCACAGGTCAGGCAGCCGCCATTTCGAGGGTCCACATGGCTCAATTTCAACTGCGTCACACAGGCCTAGGCCTTGCATAGCCACTCAGACACGCCATTCACTGCATAGGGAATCGTTTACTGTGCTAGCTGTGAGTACGTACCTGTGGGTTGCTTGACTGTGTGCTCCATGTTGTCCTTCCCAGGCACCGTCCGCTGGGTTTGGCAAGGAGACGGATGAATCCTCCCGTGTACCGACCGCTGGTGGACCTGTCGACAATGGAAGAACGCCACATTATCCTGACCTACCGTCTTAACCGTGCCACTATACATGAACTGTGTGCCCAGCTGGAGCCCGACCTGATGTCCCCCATCCGCCAACCTACAGGGATTCCCCCTCTGGTGCAGGTCCTGTCAGTACTCCATTTCTTGGCAAGTGGGTCATTTCAGACAACAGTGGGAATTGCTTCTGGGATGTCTCAGCCCATGTTTTCGAAGGTGTTATCCAGAGTGTTGTCTGCCCTGATGAAATACGTGAGGAGCTACATCATTTTCCCTGAGGTGGGCGAATTGGCTGCAGTGAAGGGTGATTTCTACACCCTTGGACATATTCCCAACGTCATTGGTGCCATTGATGGGACCCATGTGGCTTTGGTTCCCCCAAGAGACAGGGAGCAGGTGTACAGGAACAGAAAAAGTTACCATTCAATGAACATCCAGGTGGTGTGTTTGGCTGACCAGTACATCTCGCATGTAAATGCCAAATTCCCAGGGTCAGTGCATGACGCCTACATCCTGAGGAATAGCAGCATCCCTTACGTGATGGAACAGCTAGAGAGACACCGTGTATGGCTATTGGGGGACTCTGGGTACCCCAACCTGTCGTGGCTACTGACCCCAGTAAGGAATCCCCGGACCAGGGCAGAGGAACGGTACAATGAGGCCCATGGGCGTACTAGGAGGGTGATCGAACGCACCTTTGGCCTCCTAAAGGCCAGGTTTCGGTGCCTGCATATGACAGGTGGATCCCTAATGTACTCACCTAAGAAGGTGTGTCACATCATCGTGGCCTGCTGCATGCTTCACAACCTGGCTTTGCGCCGCCAGGTGCCTTTCCTGCAGGAGGATGGTCGAGACGGTGGTGTTGTGGCAGCGGTGGAACCTGAGGAGAGTGACGAGGAGGAAGACGACGGGGCTGAAACAGACAACAGGGACAGAATCATTGAACAGTACTTCTAATAGGACACAGGTAACAATTCAAAGATAATTTAGTAAATGTGAACTACTCTCCTGCATCTCTGCTGCCTGTCTATTTGCCCCAGTGTATGATGACTGAGTTGTGGCTTTTCCCTCCCTATTTCAGATCTGGGGTCCCCACTACGAGTCCTGTGCTTCGTTTCCCCATGGACTACAGCTTTGTGGCAGCTGTTTGTTGACTTCACTATGTACAAGGACATATTTGCACTGTCATGTCAATTACAATATATTGAAATCACAGCCAGACTCCAGATAGTTTTGTGAAAAATAGGTGTTTATTTAAGTGCTCAAAATGGGATGGGTGGTTTCAAGTGGGTGGGGGCTATGGTGAAGGAATGTCCATGGCAGAGTCCAGAGTAACAGTCACACAGGTGCATTGTCCAGAGGCCTGTGGAGAGATGGAGCATGGGCAGTTCAAGGATGGACAGGGTGACAATGTGGGACAGTGGGATGACATCAGGTGGTATCCTTTGCTGGCGGGGGTCTTGACATCCTACTCTGTCTTCTTGCGAGATCTCAGGGCCCTCTTGCGGGGTGGTTCTTCTCCTGCAGGAGGTGGGGGTCTGGTGGGCTGCTGCTGTGCGGGGGCCTCCTGTCCACTAGCGCCGGCGGAGGTGGTTGGCTGTTCTTGGTCCATGCTAGTGGCAGGGGCCCTTGGGTGTTGTTGAGTGTCCGTCCTGGTGTTGATGAGGTCCTGCAGCAGCCCTACCATGGTAACCAGGGTGGAAGTGAGGGCTCTGATGTCCTCCCTGTACCCCCGATAGTGTTCCTCCTGCAGTACCTGGATCTCCTGGAACCGGGCCAGTACCGTCGCCATCGTCTCCTGGGAGCGGTTGTATGCTCCCATGATGGTGGTGAGGGCCTCGTGGAGAGTGGGTTCCCTGGGCCCGTCCCCCCCCTGTCGCACAGCTGCCCTCCGAGTTGCCCTGTTTCCCTGGGCCTCTGCCCCCTGGCCGGTGTGCCCACTACCACTGCCCCCAGGTCCCTGTTGTTGTTGGGGTGGTGGGTTATCCTGGGTGCCCTGTAGTGGTAGACACACCGCAGATTGACGCGCCCTGGAGACAGAGGCATGGGCCCGCTGGGTGGGAGCTGTGCTGGTGTTCCCAGAGGGGTTTGGGTCTGTAGTGGCCTGGGCCTGTGTGAGGGGAACCGACTGTCCAGAGGTCCCCGATGGTCCGGGCTGGTCATCGGTGTCCAGGTCGACAGAGCTGCTGTCATCGCTGACGGCCTCTTGGGTGGGGGGTGTGGAGAATTCTGGGCCCTCCGCGGCGGTGTGTTGACGGTCGGGTCCTGCAGGGGTATAGAGGTATGGTTATAGTTTCAATGTGTGGCATATGGGTGTATTTGTGGGTTCCCGTGTCCCCAAGTGCTGGCATTCGTGTGTGGGTGCTTTGGTGAGGGTGGCTTGTGGGGGGGATGTGTATATGCATTGGGCATGCTTTGGTGATGGGTGTCCATGCTTAGTGGACGCATGCAGGCCTAGGTTTTTGGATGTGTGGGTTGTGATGGTGAGACATTGGCAGGGAATAGGTGTACTGGGGGTGGGGGTGAGGATGGTGGTGGGGGTGAGGATGGTGGTGGGGGTGAGGATGGGGGTGGGGGTGAGGGTGGGGGTGAGGATGGGGGTGGGGGTGAGGGTGGGGTTCGAGGATGGGGGTGAGGGTTGGGGTATGATTTGGCATGCAGGTGGGGGGGAAGCAGTAGTGAAGCTTCAACTTACCAGTATCCATTCCTCCGCCGACTCCTGCGAGGCCGTCAGGATGCAGGATGTTCAAGACTTCCTCCTCCCATGTTGTAAATTGTGGGGGTTGAGGTGGGGGTCCTCCGCCAGTCTTCTGCACGGCAATGTTGTGCCTGGATACCATGGAACGCACCTTCCCCCGTAGGTCGTTCCATCGCTTCCTGATGTCTTCCCGATTTCTGGGGTGCTGTCCCACAGCGTTGACCCTGTCGACAATCCTCTGCCATAGCTCCGTCCTCCGGGCAATGCTGGTGTATTGGATCTGTGTGCCGAACAGCTGGGGCTCTACCCGAACGATTTCCTCCACCATGACCCTGAGTTCTTCGTCTGAGAAGCGGGGGTGTCTTTGGGGTGCCATTGGGTGGTGTGTATGATGTGTGGGGTGGAGTATGTGTAGTTAAGTGTGTTGAGTGTGGTGGTGTGTGTTGTTTTGTGTGTGGATAGTGTGTGGGTGATGGTGTGGAGTGGCTGTGGCTGCTAGTTGGTGGATGGTGGTGTCTCGCTCTGGCCTTCTTTCAGAATTTTTGGTCGAAGGGGTTTGTGGGTGATGTGGGTGTGTGTTTTATATTGTATTGGGTGTGTGGGAGTGGTGTGTGTATGTGTATCAGGTGTGTGGTATTCAAATCGGCCAATGTGCTGAGTTTTGTTCGTTTGTGTGTATTCTGACCGCGGCGGTGTGTCCCGCCAATGGAATACCGCGTTTGAAAGACCGCCGCGTGGATTCGTGGGTCGTAATGGCATGGGCGTATTTCTGTTGGCGTGACGGTGGAGGTTTTGTCACCTCCACTTTTCCGCCGACCGCTGGTCTGGCGGTCTGTTGTGGCTGTCGGATTTTCAGAGGTTTGCCTTCTGCGGGTCAGAATGACCGTGGCGGGTTTCCGCGACCGCGGCGGGATTATGGAGGATTTCTGACCGGCGGTAGGCGCCTTTTACCGCCGAGGTCAGAATGACCACCATAATGCCTCTAAAGTTCCGTCAGTACAGGAGCATAAGTCATTTGTCCGATTTGCAGTACACATAACCTACCCCACATACTGGATGTTTATGTGATACCACTCTCCTTGCAGGATGCACCCTAGGTAAGTTTTTTGTAATTTGTGTAATATAACTACAGTATTTAGATGTAACATAATGGCAGCTTTAGCTATTTAGCGAGAGTTCATGATATCAAACAACGCATACCACACAAAACACACAACACAACATATAGCATGCACATGTATGCAGATTCAGAAAGGATCCTTGGGCAACCCTTTCAGCCACTGGCTACCGTGATTCAGCTGTGGTTCGGCTGGCACCTGCACTTTAAAGCAAATGAGTGTCTCACTGGTGTGGTTGAGTTGGTATTTTTTTCCTAAGTTCTCCTGAATGATGTTGCTACATAAATAGGTAACCTTCTGTTTCATTTGTAAAAATTATGTTAATGTGTCAGGCTCCAGCACACACATGTCTACAATATTTATAAATAGCTGGTCAGTTTGTCATGTTTACCATTTGATATTATTAATAGGACAATGTTTACTGATTTATTATTCATGTTTGTAACGACTAATATATCAAGTGAATGTGGTGGTAATTTCTTGCGCTATGGTTTTATTCCACAAGTACCTCAGGATAAACTCACTATATATACCCTATATAGATTAATCATAAGTAGGGATCCCGCTTTTATGGTGTGTATGTTTTTAACTTTTCTGTCTGTATTTAACACTATTTATTTATTTATTTATTTTTTTGGTGATCTTATTGGTATTTATCCATATTGATGTTGTTCTTTGAGAGTAAGCGGAGTTGTAAAATGGTATATTATTTAACTGATGAACATGAGTTCATATTTGATGCTTCTACCATTTTCGCAAATTAAGCAGCGCTTATAAGGCACACTACACCTACAGGTAACTATTATATCTTTTATATTAGATGTATATATATACATAGTTAATGAAGGAAGTGAAAGTGTGTTGTGTTTTAGAGCCAAAATAGCCATGAGGCTCCCCCGCTGCAGTCCCATTACATACTGGGTGCCCTGGGGGGTAACCAGGACAGATGGCTGAGCCCCGGTGATAGGGTCCCCAGGGCTCAGTTCAACCCTGGGAGGGGGAGGCCACCCAGCCATCCTCCTCCATTTGTTTAGAGCCGAGCCCCCTGGGATGGGTTCTCTGGGGCTGTAATCAGCCCAGGCAGGGGGGGCTGCTTGGCCCCCTCCCCCTGATGAATGAAGGCAAGGCCCTGTCAGAGCTCCCACCAAGTCACAGCAGACAGCTATGTCCTGGGGTGGGCATCCCGAGATATAGCAGGAGCCCGACCCGGGGGGTGTTGGACCCCAGGGCCATCACTGGCTCCTCGAAGGGGACCTCCCTCTAGCATCAATAGCCCCACAGAGGTGGTGGTACCTGGAGCTGTGGGAGGTGCTGGGACCAGGCATTTACTTTGTCATTAGCCCCAGTGAGGTGGCAGTCCCTGGGCTGTGGGAGGGGAGCAGGTCCCCCCGCATTTACTTTGTTATTAGCCCCAGGTGGTTGCAGTCCCCAGGACTCTTGGGGGGCCCCCTCCTTTTACTTGGTTATTAGTCCCAGGAAGGTGGAGGTCCGTGGGGCTGTGGGGGGCAGGCATCCCTATTGCTTTCAAAATATGAATGCCTCTAGGACCAGGCCCACCCGGGTTGCAGTTAAAGCAAGAGCAGGAGCCCACGTTCATTTTTTTTATGTCACCGGATTTGCAGATCCGCCACAACTCTTATAATGATAAATGTTCTAACAACTTGAAAAGTAATGTATTTGACAAGTAAAAAGAATGCAATCACCTTTCTGTATATACCTGAATTTTTGAAGTTGAAAAGAATTTAAAGCTGAGAAATTGAGAAATGACAACTGACAAAACCCTCAACTTTCTGTTGGAGGGTTTGTGACTTTAACCACTGGTCCACAGATGACTCCTTAGTACGCATTGTTCAGACATGTCTATGACATTCAATCCAAAGATGGTGATGGGAAAAAGACATAAGTGTCAGGAACGGAGGAGGAGCTTCAAGGCCCCCCCGGTCCTGGCAGGCTCCCCGCATCCTGCAAATAGCAGCACCTTACATTCATGAGCAATGTTTTCATCTCTTTCCCTGCCTGCATGACTGCTGGCAGGGAAAGAGATGAAAAATACGCTTTCAGCAAACAGGAGCAGTTTGACAGCTCCTGCTTGCTGAAACTGGAGTGTTTGCTTTTGCTTGGTGGCAGCTGTCAGTTCCACCAAGCAAAAGCAAACAGCTGTCTCCGAGGGTAGGTACCTCGGGAGGTAGCAGGAGCAGGCCCTAGGGGATGGCGGTCCCAAGGACCATGTGAGACTACATGAGGGAGGGTCGCATGGCCCGATCCTTCTTCAATTCTTCTTCAATCTGATGCAGAGTCTCTAAATGGCTGCCAACACTTCCTGGTTGAAGTGCTGGCAGCCAATCAGGGATTGGGAGGATTTGCGAAGCTTTCGCACCTCTACATATAACAATTTGGCTTTCTTTTAAATTCTCCTAAACTATTGAACAGATTTACACCAAGTATCTTGCTGCCAAATTTGGTGTAATTCCTTCCAGCAGTTCGGGCTGTAATCATGTTCAACATCCCTATGGTCATTATATTGGGAAATGCACTTTTTTTTACCCCCCCCCCCTTTTTATTGGTCCTTGCTTGACAGATCACCCTAAAACTTTCCAGGCACAACAAGATCCTTAGACAACTTTTTCTGATAAGTTTCCTGAAGATTAGTCAAACGGTGCCAAAGATATAGCCAAGTAAAAAAACACAGCAGTAATTCTTGTGCTTACTAAATTGGATCTGTGTTCAGTCCCACTGACCACACCAGCAGATAGAGCGCACCACCTTTGCTTTTGGATTAAATATTATAGTGGCAGCACATGGCACGAAAAGCAATTGCATATTCATTATCTACGGAATTTGATACTTATGTGTGCTTGTTTGTACTTAAAGCTGGAAGGCTGTCGACCTGGGGAGGTCAGAACTTCTGAAACATGTGTGTGACTCCGTAGAGAGAAGGCCAGCTTTAACTAACAAAAGTGAGGAGCTGGTCTGTATGCATCTGATATGCTGATGAGGCTTTGGAACTGAATTGGCTTTCGGTAGGAACACAGCCCAGAAGCTTTGGATATGACAATCAGAGAAAATGTAGCAAATCACAAATGTGAACGCAGAGACAGGGAGTGTGTTATCAAAGACTCATGAATATGTTTGTGATTAAGATTGGAAATGTCAAAGTTGAGTTGTTACATGAAATTATGAATTATTCATGTGTCAAAGTAAGAGACTTACATCTGGTGAAGGATATCAAATTACAACTCATATAATGCCCCATATGAGTATATAAGGGCAGAAGAGGCAGATCCATGTTTTTGATATGTCCCACTCTGAGGAAGATGAACTATTGAAACGCGTTAGTGGGGAAAGATGGAATAAAGATGGTGTTTTGCTACAATAAATAGAGAAACTAAAACTTCTGGTAGTGTGGCTGTGCACACCTGCCTGTTTACCCAATAAGAGTCCACAGTTTTACACAAAATGTTCACCCAAATGAAGTATTTTCTACTGGTTAGTTAATAAGTGCTACCTCACTGGGTAAATATCCAGTGTGTATGCTACACTAAAGCTGTGTAATCGACCAAAAGGAACTGTTTTCAGTGACCTTGTGTGTTTTTTGCAATGTGATTGTTCTTTATGCGTCTTTCTCCAGAATACTGTGATAACATGAATCTTCCTATAGTGAGGCCAAGAGGACTACAAAGACGTAAAGTACTTCCTCTTAGCTGTAGGATGTAAGTGCTTCTTTGGTTTGTGGAGATGTCCTCATGTTCCTCAGTATCAAGAATGCAGCATCAGAATTGGCAAGAAATGCACTGGGGGGCTCTGTACATCATCTTAGAAAAAGGTGGTAAGACACATGCATACTTCTAATGTGGGTTGGCAAGTCTGCCTAATTATTAGAAGGGGAGGGGACCGTGTGGCTCCCCTCCCAGGGCCGCTTTCGACCAGGGGGATCCTACCTTGTGGTGCCCACCACAAGTCAATGGGGGAGGGTGGTCATGCAGCCCCCCTCACTGGGCCGATTTCAGCCCTGGGTGCCCCAGCTCCTGGGTCCCAGCCATGTGTCCCTGGGTGCCATGGTCTGAGCCTGGGCTCCCAATGTGCTATACGAATACAGAGGGAGCCTGAAGGCCCCATGATCACAGCTGCTCCCTGCCTCCTGTGGAGCCGGCATTGCTATTGCACACAGGGAGCTGTCTGCAGGCAGGGGAAGAGATGAAACCTCCACTTCCAGTGGGTAGGAGAACTTTGACAGCTCCCCCGCTAGCAACTGAGTGTTTGTCTTTGCTTGGTGGGAGTCGTCAAAGCTCCCACCAAGTAAAAGCAAACAGCTATGTCCCCTAGGTGGGCACCCCAGGATATAGCATGTGCCAGCCCCTTGGGGTTGCAGTCCCCTGGGCCATGTATGGCTCCATGAAGGGGGGCCATGGGGCCCTCCTGCTTCTCTTTTCATGGACAAGCCCTAGGGAGGTGCCTCGTACCTGGGGCCCTATTTGGCCCAGGAGGGCGTACATCCTTCTTTTTTTTAAATAAAGGAAAGCCTCAAGGAGGTGGTCGTCCCTGAGGTTCGGGAGGTCAGCGGCCCGCTGCTCCATATTTAGCTTAGCCCGATGAGGTGATGGTCCCTGAGCCTCGAGGGGGGGTCCTTGTGGTCTAGTCAATTTTATTATTGCCCCGGGAGGTGGTAGTCCATTGGTCTTTGGGGGAGTCCACGGAGCACCCCCATATAATTTTAAATTTGTAGCCCCAGGGCGGTGGTGGTCCCCAGGGCCTGGGGGTCCTTGCATCCCCTCACTAACTATTAAAATTACCCCAGTGAGGTGGCAGTCCCTGGGGCATTTTTAAGCCCCTAGAGGGGTTCCCCCATGCGCCCACTCCATTTTTTTGCTAATACCTGAATCCCCCCGGGACCTGGCCCACCCAGGGGCTACAATTAAAATAAGCATGGGATATTTTTTTATGCAAATTTACAGCAATTATTTTTAAAAATGCTTTTTTACCCTGCCTGGGTCCCTCTGGAACCCCAATAACAAGGCCTGGGGGTCGGGGTATTTCACCCTGCCCCTTTTCTTTTTTTCCATTTTTTCCATGGAAGTTGCTGGTTTGACTTACACTGTTTCAGGAAAGCATACCATGGGCGTTGCAGTGGGTGTTCCCACGCAACACCTGCAGATTTTGACACATCCCCAGAGTTACAAAAATCTGTCAACCTGGGAATGAATCAAAACTGTATGCCTCCTGACGGCAGGCATAATGAGGAGCAATATCTTTATTTCTCCTAGTTTACTCTTAATTTGTGTCCTATATTCTGCAGCACACATACAAACAGGAAAATGCCTCCCAAGATTGTTTTATGCAGGAATGTGTCCCTTCCTCCACAAAAACAATCCTGCTGATGACGCAGATATCATTGCACCATGGTGCAAGGGTGCCTGCATTGGCACTAGGCAGCAATTTGTTCATGAGTGCAGGGTGAAAGCACATAAATGTACTGTATCTTGTAAATACGGTGCATTTCTTGCCTTTCCATGTGGTGCAGGGCAGCGCAGCAAGGTCTCTTGCTGCACTGCCCTATGCACTGGGGCTTGTAAATATGCCCCTAAGTCTACCCCTAGTGGGTGGGGGCATGAAAAATGCTCCTGCCTACTGGGAGGGAACTTTGGGGGTGATTCCAACTTTGGCGGGCGGCGGAGGCCGCCCGCCAAAGTTCCCCCAACAGAATACCACTACGCGGTCAGAAGACCGCCGCGGTTATTCTGTGTTTCCCGCTGGGCTGGCGGGCGACCGCCAGAAGGCCACCCGCCAGCCCAGCGGGAAACCCCTTCCCACGATGAAGCCGGCTCCGAATGGAGCCGGCGGAGTGGGAAGGGTGCGACGGGTGCAGCAGCACCCGTCGCGATTTTCAGTGTCTGCTATGCAGACACTGAAAATCTTTTAGGGGCCCTCTTACGGGGGGCCCTGCAGTGCCCATGCCATTGGCATGGGCACTGCAGGGGCCCCCAGGGGCCCCAGGACACCCCTCACCGCCATCCTGTTCCTGGCGGTCACGACCGTCAGGAACAGGATGGCGGTGAGGGGGTCGGAATCCCCATGGCGGCGCAGCAAGCTGAGCCGCCATGGAGGATTCCTCAGGGCAGCGGAAAACCGGCGGGAGACCGCCGGTTTTCCGTTTCTGACCGCGGCCATACCGCCGCGGTCAGAATGCCCTTGGGAGCACCGCCAGCCTGTTGGCGGTGCTCCGCCAGGGTCAGAATGACCCCCTTTATATCTGTTTTCCTGCCAGAACTGAAGAATTTTTAGCTGCTCCCTGCGGGCAGGAGCAATGTCAGCTCCCACTGGAGGCTGGGAGCCAGCTAGGGCCGAGGGGGCATTGGGGCTCCCCAATAAAGATGCAGTGGGTTACCTAGGTGGTCTAGAGGGCACCCAATCTTTTTTAGCCAGGCCCCAGGGAATGGGGTCTCAGGCTAATATTGCCCCAGGGAGGTGGTCATGCGCCTCCTCTCCATTAGTAATTAGTTATTATTGGTCCAGGATGGGGGCTTTCTCTTGGGTTGGCTGCCTTTGTGTTGTTGCAAAAACAACAAGGTTATGGATGGAATGCTTGAATTTATCACTGCCACTAGAAATCGCTTAAGGCTGCATCCCAATCTATCTTGTTTCGCCCTCCATGCTTCCCCATATAAGCAAACCAATCTTGACCCTGCTTCCATGGGAAAAGTCCAGCCTGAACTGCCAGGCCAGGTCCTCCCTAGCCTGGAAAAAAAGCATCCTGGGACTGGTTTTGGGGTATCATCCCTCATCAGTGAGGCTAGCTTGAATTCAGTGCCACGGTGAGCTGGGGACCCACATTTGGGCATACCCAGACCATTTAGGGTGGCAAATGAAAAACAACAAGGTGATGGATGGAATACCTGAATTAATCTCAACCACTAACAATCGATCATACTGCACCCACTGATGGAGCACGCCGTCCCCCCTTGCATGTTAAGATAACAACCAAGGTGCAATCAGCCTAAGATGCAAGCAATTGAGACAACAACCCTTGACCCACCTGGTATCACTCTGACAAGATTGGGGAATAGTTCCTAGTCTTCTCCCGATTAAGCCAGACATTGAACAGAAAACGACTAACCATAAATACAATCAGACCAGGTGCCCCATATGTAAGCATGTGCTGTGCCTCAGAACAACTGTTCATCCCCAATGCTAGGCAAAGAGGGCATAGTCATTTCCGTCGTGAGCCAAGGTGCCCTAGAGAAACAAACAATACATGATCTACTGTTTTGGGATCGGCACTGCAGGCAGGAGAAAGGGCTACTTCCTGATCATCCCTCCAGTTGCTACAAAACGTTCTTAGAGGAAAGCTACCATATCTAAATCAAATGTATACGTTTTTAGCCAGGGGTGGGGTAACAATAAATAAATATATATTCACTGAAAAAAAAAACAAAGGTTGGAGGGGCATTATAGTTAGGAAATAGAATGTAAAAAAAACATAGAAATACTATTAAAAACCCAAAGGTTACGGGGACGCAATATATATATATATATATATACATATATATATATATATATATATATATATGTATATATATATATATATATATATATATAGTTAGGACCTAGTTTCTATAGAAAGTGTTTTTTTTGTTTTTCCTATAACTTTGGTTCTGCTTGACAAATCCTCCTGAAATTTGACAAACATATGCTTTGTTAAGTTCATCTTCTGTCTCAAAAATTTTGGGGTGATATGTCAAGCGGTGGCTGAGAAAAGGGTAAGTCCCAAAATGCATTTTCCCCATTCATTTTTCCACAGGACCTTTAGACAAGCCTACAGCCCAAACACTGAACGGAATTACACCAAATGTGGCACAAAGCTAGATTCTGATATGCAGATCACGCTTTCTGTCATTTAGTGCAAATCTCTTTAGTAGTTTTGAAGAAATTTAAGGCCAAGAAATATAGATATATAGGGGCGCAGATCCTCCTGGGCAAAAATGTTTGAAAGTAAGTGGGGATGGCCAGATGGCCTCCCCCACAGACCCGGGTACCACCACCAACCTGATGGACTTTTTATTTTATTTGATTCTTTTTTTTAAATAATAACTATATTTTTCAATTTAAATTATACACAAAAATGTCATTGTAAGTATATCAGATATCAAACACGAAAAAAACTCTCTCTCCCTCACCTTCTTTCTCTTTCTGTCTCTCTTTCAGTAAATTTTTCCTACTCACACACCCACTCAGACACTTATGCACCCACTCACAGACCCACTCAGACACTTCTGCACCTACTCACAGACCCACTCAGACACTCCTGCACCTACTCACAGACCCACTCAGACACTCACGCACTCACTCACAGACCCACTCAGACCCTCATGCACTCAGTCACAGCCCTAGTCAGAACATCACACAATCACTCACAGACCCACTCAGACCCTCATGCACTCAGTCACAGCCCTAGTCAGACCATCGCACACCCACTCATAGACACACTCAGACAGTTACACACCCATTCACACATCCACTCAATCTGGCACACACCCACTCACAAACCCACTGACACCCTTATGCACCCACTCACAGACTCACGCACACTGTCACACCCACTAAAACACTGATGTATGCACACTCACACCCAGACTGGCAATCTGACAGCCACCCTCGCCCCTATATACATCCTCTCACACCTTATCTTACACCCAGAGAGTTTGCGGACAGCTCCTGCCATGCATGGCCAAAGGGCTTTGAGCAGCATGAAGTTGGGTGGTTAGGAAGGTTGGGCACAAGGTCTAGCTGAAGGCCAGGTCTTGCGGGCAACCTCTGCTGCACATGGATGCATGCTGTGCACAGTGTAAGGTTAGGTGGTTATAGGGGGTTAGCCAAAGGGCCTGGCCGCAGGGGGTGGATGGATTAACACATAGTAATCTCGCCATGCACTGGTAATTACTCACAAATTATGGCACTTATGATTACAACATTGATAATATCAATGTAATATTTGAAGTAAAATTTTTGAACAAAAAAACTGTGCATGGCAGGGGAGCAAGTTATAGCTACCTTGCGGCACGAGTTATAGTTACTTGAAATAACTCTAACTATATCTTGCAAAGTTCCGTAGGTTTAAAATGTGAGCCTAATTATAATGTCCCTGTAACCTTAGGCTCTTTCAGTAAATTTCTCTCTCTCTGTCTGCAGCATACCTGAGAGCCACAGAGCCCTGCCCAGTAGTGGATGCCCACTCTCTCTCTCTCTCTCTCTCTCTCTCTCTCTCTCTCTATTTATATATATACATTTACATATAGATGTATGTATAGATTTTGCAATTTTTAAATACAACTACAAGCCGAACCGCTGAACGGAATTACACCAACTTTGGCAGAAAGCTAGCTCTTGGGCCAGAAAGAGCTCTTTTTGTGATTTGGTGTAAATCCATTCAGTGGTTGCAAAGTTATTATAGAGAAAACAAAATTGTATATCTGGGGACACGCATCATTCATTGATCTGTTGCAGCCCTGTGTGAATCCACATGTCCACATCAATGCCGTGATTGGCTGGCGGCAACTAGACTGGAAAGTTGCCCCCGCCATTTTATGTATTGAGGAACGTTCCTAGGGCCTCAAAATTTGAGTGCATAGTGATTGAAGAGGTCATGGTACCTGTACCCTGACCCCATGGGTTTGTTAGAGAGGTCGGAGAGGGGCCCATAAAGGTTAAGAAATTGCCTTAAAACATTTTTTCCACATGCAGGAATCTGCGGATCTGTTGTAGTGTTCAGTGTGAAGTTGCAATGGATCCACAAATCCTGACATTATTTTTAAAAAATGTACTCAAAGTCCCACTCACAGTGCCATACAGGCACTCTGATACACACACAGGCACTCACACACCCATGTAGGCACTCATACACCCACTCACAAATCCACACAGGCACTCACACGCCCAATCACAGACCAACATAGGCACTCACACACTCACAGTCCCACTCACTCACACACCCAGACCCACTCAGACTCTCATGCAAAGACCCACTCACACACTCACTTACAGACCCACACACACTCACAAACCCACTCACAGACCCACTCAGACATTCACACATCCACTCACAGACTCACTCACACATCCACTTACACACCCACCCACAGACCCACTCACACACCCACTTACACACCCACTCACAGACCCACACAGACACTCCCACACCCACTCACAGATTCACTCACACACTCATACACCCAGTCACAGACCCACTCACACACTTAAACACCCACTCACAGACTCATTCAGACACTCATACACCCAATCAGAGACTCACTCACACACTCACTCACAGACCCGCTAACACACACACACCCACTCAGACACTCATGCATCCACTCACAGACTCACACAATCACTCATGCCCACCCAGGGACTCACTGACACACTCATACACCCACTCACAAACCTACAAAGGCACTCACACATCCACTCACTGACCCACTCAGACACTCACACACCCACTTAGGGCCTCTTTCATACAGCCACTCACAGACCCACACAGACATTCACATACCCACTCAGAGACCCACTCACACACTCACTCAGAGACCCACTCACACACTCACACCCCCACTCGCAGATCCACAATAGCACTCAGACACCCACTCAAGGACCCATACAGCATATCACACACCCACTTGTTGTGAATTTCTTTTAGTGCCTGGATTGGGCACCCATATTTTAGCCCTTTGGCCCATACCCTGTGCCTTCAAGACATTCACACATTTTATTCACTTTTATTCATTTTGTTACATTTTAACACAGCTAATTTTTAGCTTGTTGTTTTATATTTTTTCTACTGCCTTTCTTAGAAAACATGCTTGCACGTGTTTCACAGTTATCTGTCTCTTGCATGTATTTCACTCAGTGCTCTGATCAAGGCTGTCATATTTACACACAATATTTTACTGGATTTTGCCAATATAAGTGTTATGGAGTCAACCTTCTAACCATTTACCTACCATCACGTCAGAACCGTTCTCACAACATTTTGTTAGACAACTACCACACAGGTCGAGGAATGGTAGAGGAGACATTCCAGCCAGCCATCCTATGCTGTGCTCCACTTTGTTGACAGCATTGCTGATCTTGGCCTTGTCTTTCCAGCCGACCAGGAGGCCTGACAGCAGAACCAGAGGCAAACCCTCCTTTTTATAGACTGGGACAAGTAGAAGACTAACACCGCTGTGCTTTCATGTTAGACATTAGTACGTAAGTAGGAATTCTAATTCTTAGACTCATGATTATGTCAGGATGTTGGAACTGTTTATATGTTTTACTCTAATGGTCATAATCATCACTGTATTATGTTTCATCTTCCTAATGATTGCAGCTCATGCCTTTTAGCATAAAATGCTGTTTCTTCAATAAATGCATTGAAACTTATCCTGCATTTCTTTGTCTGCTTTTGCATGTGTGAGACCTTGTGCAACTGAGAGAAAGGGGTACGATCTGTGTTCCACACATGCTGTAAATTTAATCTGATTGAACGTAGACTAATACACAGTAACAGAAGTATTGTGTCTAACATACTCAAGGAAAGGTTCTAAAGAAAGTATAAACAATAAAGGAGAATGTGGGCATCCCTGTGCAATGAAATTCCATTAACACAAATTGAGGTTTTAGGGGAGGAATATAATTGTGAAATATAATGGATTATATTTGGTCCAAGGCCATTTCATTTAATAGCACTCATCGTAAAATTCCAATTTACTTAATCAAAAGTATTTTCAGCATCTTCTGTTGTAGCAGCAATTGACTCTGTTTTATTAGCAGCCCAATTACTGATATTTAAAAACATCCTTGAATTGTCAGAGATATTTCTGCCCCTAACAAATCCAGATTATTCAGGTTTAATTACATCTCGTATCACATTTTCAAGGCAGATCACCAGGATCTAAGCAGAAGTTTTTAAATCTATATTGATAAAATAAATGAAATTATAGTTTTTCCATGCGGAAGGATCTTTATCTTTTTTGGGAATTAAAAAGAACATCAACTTTGTGAATTTACATTCATCTTTACCAGCAGAGACAAAGTAATTATAAGGAGAAAACAGAGTGAAAATTAAAATATTGAAAACTGTTTAAAAAGTCTACTGTAAAACCATCAGGACCTGGTGCCTTGCCCTTGGAAGTTTGGTAAGGGCATTATTAATTTCTTAAATTTCTAAATTACCATCAACGACAAATCCACCACTGAACATTCTTTCATCCCCATCTCTTGAAAATATTCAGACAACTTAGTGTCTGATATCATTATGTCTGGGTTTGAAAGCCTCTTATAATATTCCACAAAACTGTCTGAAAAATCTCTGTCTTTGAAAACCTTAATTTCATCTTCTTTAATATTAATTTTAATATATGAATTTTCTTTTTTCAATTTGAGATAATTTGGGACAAGTTTTAACCAATCTATTATGAACACCATATTATCTAGTGTGGATCTTTAATAACTATCCACAAGCTCTTTCGATGGAACTCTTATTAAACTAAATTTTTGCTGCCCATAATGTATTCAGGCAATCTGTGTTGTTTTTAGAAGTATAATAACTGTGTTTTAACATGATAATCTCTCATAAAATATTATCTAATACACAGATTTTTCTTGTTTTTAGCTTAGTTAATGATAAAACACGGTGCAGCAGTTTTAAAAGAGTCCCAGATAATGTTAATTTAAGGGTCTCCAAAAGAATTAGGTTCAGAAGACTCTCTGAAGAATTCTTCAAACTTATCTAGAAATACTTCATTCGACAATAACATGTTATTAAATTTCCATTTGTTTGATGTGTGTTTTAATAATTTTAATCTGAATTAAGAATCGATTGAACTAAATCCTTACACTGAAATTTATGGTCAGGGCCACTGGAATTATGTGATTCTGTGGCTGCAGCCTTTTCACACAATTCTGGATTTGCCACATTTGCAACATACTCCTCTATCTGTTGCATAATCTATATATGTTTCAGCTCAGACGGATCAAAAGTTGCTAAGTGGGTTCACCCACAGTAAAAGGCCTTTTGCACAGTTTAACTGGTTCTCTTTCAGGTTTTGTTTTCTGTAGATGGTTGTTAAATTTGTACCAATGAGGTCAAATCCTTGTCTGACAGTACTATCATGTGTTGAAATAAAAAATAATAAAGTAGTAGTGTAAATAAATGTGCTGCATTATGGTGCATAATTAGCTTTTTCTTGCTGCTTAATTTAGTCAACCCTGCTGCATGATTTGGTGCCCTTTTGCTGCATAATTCCAGTGGCCCTGGATATAGTTTATACTGGTTTACATCATGTGTATTGAGGAAAAGATGGTCAATGCTCTGCAATCAAGATTACACAATCTCCATGCATCAGGCACTGCTCTCTTCTCAGACATCTTCTCAAAAGTCTATTGTGCAGCATTTGAGCATAGCGTATATGGGAGTTCCTTTCCCAGAAAGGGACTAATACATGTTTACAATCTCCTTCCTTAATAATATAATTATTATGAATTCACATTAGTTTAGAAGCACATTTCTTTCAAAAGAATACATCTGGGGAATTGGCACCGTGTGCATTCATAATGAGAATTAGTAAACCCTGTATTTTTAGTTCTACTACAACCCATCTACCATCTGAATCAGATTCTTGATAAACAATGTCTAAGTGGAAACATTTATGAAACAATTTAACAACACCATTCTGGTTATTTAACACTGGTGAACAAACTTCTTCTCTGACCCATTGCTTTTTAATTTTACTCAATTTGTCCTGTAAAAAATGACTCTCTTGTAAAAGTACAATTTTAGCATGAAGTCTAGCTAGATGAGATATAACTTTTTGCCTCTCAACAGGGCTCATAAGACCCTTTGCATTCCAGGTAACACCTCCCAATTGAGACATAAAAAGAAAGAAATACTATTTATTAGAAATACTATATTTAGGAATTACAGGGTAATTTACAACACATTAAGGGATATTTTTATAGCTACATGGGAGAGTAAAGCACCAGAAAAATGAGGATTGGTTGTTCCACATACCAATATAATCTAAAATGTTAAGTAATAAACAAACATCAAGTAATGATATGAAAGAGGTAAAAGAGGAGAAAATAATGTCAAACAATTAACCTCACAAAGGAAAAATAAAGAAAGATAATAACAAAAGGCTCACCACACAGGGCCACTATAGAAGGATAAGAAGGGAAGAAGGAAAAAGAAGATAGCTGGCAGAAAATATAATCTTCTGAGGTAACACAGTGGGGTAATGTATAGCAGGGGGGAATATAATTAATTCTCAACACAAAAATGTAGACCTACTGAGAAAAACAACCATTAGTATATAGAGCAGATTATCAACAATATCAAATAAGACCCCATGAGGGAAAAACAATGCCAATATGAAAAGTACAGCCATGAACATCAAGAGGCAGCATTAAGCCCTGAATCAATTGATGGTGTCTTATTTTGCTAGGGTCTTCAAAAGTGAACAATCTACCCTCTTAAGTAATTCTGAAGGTAGGAGGGTAAATTATCCCATATCTAGCATTCAAGTCCTTTAGTTGGGTCCAAAATATCTAAGAACTTCTTTGGTCTATTGGCCACAACTCTTGAAACATTCTGTGAAATGAAGACTTTATTATTCCTTCAAAGAATTTGTTCCTATTCCTTTGCCAGGACGAGCAACAAGTCCATTATTTGATCACAGCTGAAGCTTTCTTGGGCTTCAAACCTACTCCATGCACCCTTTGGATGTTAATTGACAATGTGTTCGATAGGCCTAGCATAGTAGGGTGCAGTGGCATGTAAAACAGCAAAATATCTGGTCCCCCCAATCCCTCCGATATTCCATAAATGCAAAATTGTTATGTCTGTTCCTGTTTTCCAAATCCTCTTTACGTTTCTTGAGAAAGTTTAGCTCTTTAGCCAAATTTTTGTGTTTTGTAACATCTTCCAACACCTGACCTACCGTGTTTTCTACCTCTCTAACACATGTATCCAGACCAGACAATTTGTCTTTCACTCTCTCAAAAAGTCAGGTTAGTATCAACTATGAATCTCCTAAGAGCTTTGATCTCTTCCATCAGGTTTTCCAATGCTAGCGGAACCAAAGAGTTTGCCTCCCTCCTTTCCGGTCTACAGCCACCAAGACCATCTGTGGGGTCCCCCAAGGATCCTCCCTCAGCCCCACCCTCTTCAACATCTACAGGGCGCCACTCACCAACATCATCCGCCCCCATGGCCTCATCATCATTTCATATGGTGATGACACCCAGCTCATCATCTCCCTCACGAGGAACCCATCTACTGCCAAGAATAACCTACACGCCGGACTCCTTGTCATCGCTAACTGGATGACAGCAAACCACCTCAAATTGAGCTCAGAAAAAAACAGAGATCATTATCTTCGGTCCCAACAAGACAGCATGGAACGACTCTTGGTGGCCCACCACCCTTGGACCACCCCCAACACCCACCACCCACGCACGCAATCTCTGCATCATACTGGACTCATCTCTCTCCATGACTCAGCAAATCAACGCCATATCATCCTCCTGCTTCAACACCCTTCGCATGCTACGCAAGACTTTCAAATTTCTTTCTTTAGAAACCAGAAGAACGGTCACCCATGCCCTCATAAGCAGCAGACTGGACTACAGCAATGCCCTCTACACTGGGACCACAGCCAAGCTTCAGAGAAAACTCTAGCACATCCAGAACGCAGCCGCACGTCTCATCCTCAACCTCCCTCACCACAAACACATCTCTGCCCACCTCAGATCCCTACACTGGCTACCAATCAACAAAAGGATCATTTTCAAAATCCTTGTCCACGCTCGCAAAGCCCTCCACAACACCGGACTGGCCTACCTCAACGAACTAATCAACTTCCACAAACCAACTTGACAGCTCCACTCCACCGACCTCGCCCTTGCTACAGTCCCCTGCATCCAACGGAACCACCTCCGGTGGCAGATCCTTCTCCCACCTCACCGCCAAAACCTGGAACTCCCTCCCCACCAACCTACACAAGACCCAGGACCTCCTAACCTTCAGAAAGTACCTAAAAAAATGGCTCTTCAAACAGTAACCTCCCCTCCCCCAGCGCCTTTAAGACCCTACCGGGTGTGTAGTGCGCTTAAGAAATGTATTTGATTGATTGATTGATTGAATGGGAGATTCTGTTACTGAAGTTATATGTTTTTATGCATTTTAATTTTCCCACATAAATCTTTTTCTGTGATAGCCCCTATACTATGAATGACAATTTCTATCTCCTTTGGTAACTCTATATCATCTGAGCTGCTTAACATGTTATTTATCTCAAGTTAACTGAACCTAGAAATATATTGTTTTTATTTGGGACCAGTACAAACATTTTGAAAGAAAAAGAAGAACCCTTATTCACCCCCTTTTTCCTCAGAATTCTACCTATGAGTGACCGAAGACCATGTAAAATTGGGTAGCACCAAAAGTCGTCAGATGACAGTGGCCAATGACATGTGACATAAAACATAAAAGTTTGATCCCAAAGTTATATTATTCCAAGCAGTGCATTTAAAAGTATTGCTTCTTCAAGAGCCATATTCTGTGAAGCAATATTTGAAGTAAAAAAAGTTAAAAAGAAACCATTCATACACAAGAACGAAAAATAAACATTATTGACCTTATGTGAGCTTTCTTACTCCTCACTTCAGGGGTGCTAATCCTCTGGCAGCCCAAGGCCCTGGAGGATGACTTTAGGGGATTCTGAAACCAAGCATCAAGTTTATCATTAGATGGTGAAAAAGGAGCATGGGAGCTGGCAGAAGATGGCAGACTTGCAGTGCATGAGGCGTGTCAAAATTAAAAAAAAACAAAAACACCTTGCATCTCACTGGACTCTTGGACAGACTCTAACCACATTTCAACATCAATAAGCCCAACATGGACTTAATGATCAGTCAAGAATGCCGATCACATCATCAGCAGGATTCACCCATCTTCTTTCATGGATATCCATGCCTTGACTTTTCAGGAGGGCTCTATTACTATAAGCTCTGCCACATCTCAGTACAAAGCATTTACTCTAGCACATTCAGTACCTGAACTTCCTGCCATTCATTTCAAACATTTGTATGACCTTGTAAACTTTGTAGAGGTAACATGTAGAAATAGATGGTATTCATGATTTCCACCAGCTTTCCAAATCTTACTCTTAACACTTGATTTAGATCTTGGTGGTGTTGCCGCCAAAGCACCATGACGGCAGACCCAAGAACATCGTCTAGTCGATGGTGTTCTGCCTGATGTATTTAAATGTTGCAGTCCTGAAGGCGGTGTACTGGCGGTGGTTTCTGCTGGAGGGTGGGCTCCACTGGACCCAATGGACAACAGACAATGGCAGTGACTGTAAAAATACAGGTAAGTCTTACTCAAACACACTGTACCTTTGCCACATATGCCCCCTTGCATCACACAACACACCACACACACACTATTATTCATTGTCATTCCACCACAACATGTACATGCCGCAAATACACATTGTCATACATCCATGACATAACATACACACACAATTGATGCTGCACCTACACACAACAACCAACACAACTACACACTCATCTACACAAACACCCTCACACAACATCCCAAATAACAAATCACAACAACAGCTGCCACAGAACAACTCTCACCTTAATGTTGCACAAAGCAACACAACACAACATGCACAACATCAATGCCCTATGCAAGTGGCACACAAACTCACACACCACAACACCCACTCCAGCAACCTCCACCTCAACCAGTCAGTTGCATCACACACACATACATGTACTGACTCACACACAACTCGAAGCATAACATGACAGGTACAGGTCCCCTTGCAATGTCCACACATGGAGACAGGTGTGATTGTACCGTGATTGTGGTGCCAGCATTAATTTGCCAATGAATACTGATACCAAAATGACAGGGGTGTGTGATATGCGTTGTGTACCAGTGTGCCCTGTCCATGTCTGACCCACTTGTGTCCCCAATATATGCATGTTACAGTAATCTAAAAAATGACTGTGACATGTATATCTCTGCACTGGTTCTGAGCTCATGTGCTGTGACACCCTCCAATGTAAAGAGCCAATGAGGGTTTCTTTGTGTCCAGCCACGGGAGAGGGGGTGGTCATGTTTTCTCCACGGGCCAGTGACAGCAGCGACAGAATGTCTGGCCAGACACAGAAGTGGAATTAGGAAAAAAGATGAGTTTTCACTCCTTATCCTCCCCAATCTGTCAAGGCAGAATTCTAGGTCAGTTCTGCCGCCAGCCATTCTTGCCTATGGCGATGTGGTGGCAGATGGGAATCCTTGGTGGAGTCAGTGGGACTCGGGTGGGCTTATCATCTATGGGATCGCCAACATCTAAATCGGGTAGGTGGACGGCCAAGCCAGTAGACAAGATGTCAGTCGAAAAAGTGGCGGCGGACCCATTACCGCCAACATCTAAATCAGGCCCTTAGTACCTTATACTTGAATTTAAAATACACTTTCATTAAGGAGAATACTTGGTAAATCAATCATGCACCCTTTGGACCAGTCTGCCCTTAGAGAGTGAGTGAGTGATTGTGTATCTGAGTGAGTTGTCTAAATTTCAGGTTTTCTTTATGCCCTGTTCTGCTGTTTGACCGCAAACGAAGGAAAAAAGAAGTGAACAAGAAATAAGAATAGAATTTAGATAAATGGGACAACATGTGAACTGAGCACACAAAATAGAAAGGTAGATTAGTAATGACTGAAGACTGAAAATATTCAAAAAGCTTTTAAAGGCAGGCAAGGTATTAACTGACTATATAAGGTCTAGGTAGCCCCCTAATCTTTTAATCAAACTGCAGACATGCGACGTGACTATGGACAAGGGTAATCTTGTTAAAAAATACTTTGATCACATGACAAAATTACCCTCTGTTAACAGATGAACCTTGTTAACTTTGGGTAACTGGGGCTGTTATACTATTATTAGATAGAGATCTTTAAACATGAGGCTGTTCATTTAATTTAGTTAGGAGACATGAATACAAATATTGTTTTAACCAACGAATAATGGCTACAGTGTCATGAATGAAAAAAAAAAACAGATTGGTGGCTTTCTCCACCAGAGATTAAAATCTGTGGACTTAGTTAGGAGTAAACTCAGGGGCCAATTATGAATACGGGGTAAGAAACCAGAGAACAACATGTGAGGGGATTCATAAGTCGAGGATCCACATGTTAATGTCATTTTCAGGACTAGAATTTCAAGATGCCTGAAAACTGGGGAGAGAGATTCTGGTTGGGAGGAGATACTGATCACATTCACTAACTACAGCCCTGTTTTCTACCACTCTAATTACCAAAAAATCCCATAATGAGGACCTCAGTGAAATCAAACAGTAGACTTTGAATCACACATTTATTAGTTTTAGCCAAGTGTCTGAGTAGGCAAAAATCGTAAGCAGTAACATTTTGTCTTATCATATGAGTGAAATTACAGACTGTACCCCCTGTGACATCTAAGAGGGTTTGCATATAAATTGAATGTATGCATTTATATAATATCTATAGAATGACCGTAGTGAAATGGTGTTGCAGAGGGTTAAAGATGAGCATAAATCCTACAAGTGAGGCAATAGCTGGATTTTTGATGGTTAATGCATCATGATGTAGTGGTCTTTTAAGAGATGCGTCTTCAACTCCTTCCTAATTTTGAACAGCATTGGGGTGGTCCTGACAGATACAGGAATGTTGTTCCAGATTCTGGATGCATAGATGGAAAAGGCCTGCTTCCTTGTTTTTTTCTTTCAAGCCCTTCTTAGTCTTTGGTCTGTTGGTGTCCTGGCTGTGGGTTTGCTCAGAACCACAATTGATGGTGAGCTTGTCTTCAAGATTAGTTTGGCCATTAGCTGTGATGGTATTAAAGGATTCAGTTGGTTTTGAAGATGGTGTGGACCAACAAGGGGAATAAATAGAGTTCCACAAGGATGGGGTTGATATGATGGTATTTCTCAGGCCCTGGATGAGACGTGCTGCAGCATACAGGATGCCCTTAAAGAATTCCAGTGTGGAGTAAGGGAGGCCATGTAGCAGGCATTACCACCATCCTGATTCAAGAGTACAAGGTCTTGAACAGCAGTTCTGAAGTCACTTTCTGAAAGTAATGCTTTCACTTTCTTTAGAAGAAAAAGCTGGTACCAAATCATCTTTGTTTTTTTAACAACAAATTTGTTGAGGTTGAGAGATTCATGTCCAAGGTGAATCCAAGTGACTTGACCTTTGGTGAAAGTTGCGCTTCAAAATCATCAGAAGTGTTGCCATTGAGCCAAGTTTGTACTGTTTCTTGTTTGTGGCAAAAAACATCAACCCTGTCTTGCTTGAGATGACCTTCAGATATGTGTTGGAAATTCAGGTGTGGATAAAATGCATGCAGTTTTCAAGGCTTTGGATGTCTTCAGCAGAGGAGACTTTCAAGTAGAATGTGTATCTTCAGTCGAGGTGGGTGAGCCAAAAATGAACAGGAAGATCTGAGCCATAGTCAAACCAAAGCACAGTGCTAGCTCTAGGAGCCCATGCACAAGCCAAGCATTAAACATGTTTGACATGCAAATCATACAGAAAAGTTTATTTTTCTAACAGGCAGAAGCATTTTCATCTTAGTTTACAGATTATATCCTTGCATTGACTATTAATTGAAAGTGAACGTTTTCAAACATGCACCGAGAATCCTCCCCAGCCCTAATGAGAATGCAATTAGTGAACTAATAAGTAATTCATTTGTTAGGTGCCTGAATTCTTGATATAGCTAGAGCAATATGTTAGCCTATTAAGTCAAATATCAGAGTTTTTGTACAGTGCACATCCTGAACTCACACACTCGAGGGTGCTTTCATATGTGATAATGAACAAAAAAGCAGCAGCTCACTGAAAAAAATGATTTGCTTAGGATCACACATTTTTCTCACACAGGCAAACAGGTACTGATCTTAGATTTTCCAGTCAGACACTGCAGATCAGCCACTTGATAGATATCCCTTTCTGATAAAAAAGGTTAATCTTTTGTCCTTATCGGCCGAGATTGAAGCATGGCTGAGAGCCAGAATCCACATTCTATTCTTAGCAATTTTACATAGCAGGTATTTTGCACAAACACATAAGAGCAGAAGAGAGCTTCACAACAGACACAAACTACATTATACCTTTTTTCTGCACATTGATGTTTGCCATGATTCACAAGATGCTGGGCCCAATGCAGAGAGTCAAACCTGGTTCCGCATGTTGCAAGGTCAGCAGCTTCAACCACTAAACCACGTCCCCTCCCATGAAAGCTCTGCACGTTTTGGGCTCAAGGTTGCAAGAGGTCCTGGATCAGACCCAAATCCAGGCTTTTGGCTTGAGTCTGGCACTGGCTTTATTCATTTGCCCTCCTCTAATCATCCGCATATTGACCAATCTTGATGTTGTTATTTGTGAATAGAGCACAAACTGGGTCTATGTAGAGGTTAAAGGTGACAGGAGGCAGTATAGAACCCTCAGGGACTCTGCAGGTGAAAATGTTCTTTTGGGGCCTAGCGGTGTCCATGTGAACAAACTGCTGTCATTGGAAAGATGGAAGAAGAACCAGTGGAGGACATTGTTGGTGAATCACATTAGAGACTCCAGGGTGCGTGTGAGGATGGGATGGTTGACTGTGTCAAAGGTAGCTGAGAAGTCCTGCATTATTACAAGTTATCTTCATCTTGGGTCTGAAAGGCATTTTCTATGATGTGTAAGGTAGGGGTCTTCTTGCTGCTGCATGATCTGTAGCCAGACAGTCATGCAGGAGATGGTTGATACTGATGTGTTCTTGGAATTGAACTTAGACTGCTTTTTCAACGATCTTGCTAATGAATGGTAGTGGAGTAGTAGGCCAGTCGATGGCAAGACCATATGGGTCTAATGTAGGTTGTTTTAAGAGTGGGAGGGTATGACCTGTCTTGAAAGCTTCTAAGAAGATGCTTTGAGTGAGGAAGGCTATGAAAATAGTGAGTAGGGTGCAAAGGTGTCCACAGAGAGAGTTTTGGTGAGGCACAAGGGTGAAATGACGGGCTTAAATATGGTAGACTATTGCCAGTTGATAACTTTTTCCTTCTCTGTCTGCCTGATTTAGATATCGGCAGAGGAGTTACTATGTCACAATCCTGTCTGCCGAAATCTAAATACTATAGAAAACAATGTTATTTACATTTTGGTGGATGGGATATCCGTCACCATTGTGACAGAATAACCCCACCACTGAGACCTAAATCAAGCCCATATTTCCTAAACAGGTACACATAGCAATCACACAAACATTTGTTAGTATTACATGGAACAATAGCATGCATTTACTAACTTTGTGCAGTTGGGTTTACAAGAAAATATTTCTGTCTTGCATCTAATATATATAATTATGATCTCTGAAAGGCCTAGCCACACATGGCATTGACTTTGCCCATTCATCACAAAGGCAATATTTTAAACTTCGCCCAAAAAAGCTTTGACAGTCCTTAAATAGGGACCACCAAGTGAAAAGATCTTTAACCCCTTCTGTGCCCAGGACGTAATGGTTACGTCCTGAGGCACAGTGCTCATGTGCCCAGGACGTAACCCTTACGTCCTGGGCACAGACCCCAGAGGGAGCGCTGGCAGAGGGGGTCAGAAACAACTAGGCACCGGGGATTTTTTTTTGCGCCAATGTCATGCAAGGGGAGCGACCCTGTAGGCAAGGGTCGCTCCCCGGAGGGGTTGGGGGGGCAAATTTATTTTAGGCCATTTCTGCCCCCCCAGGGCCGGCTGATCTAGAGGCCAAAATCCACAGGTAGGCACTTTGCAAAAAACACCTCTGTTTTCTGTTAAAAAATGTGATGTGTCCACGTTGTGTTTTGGGCCATTTCCTTTCGTGGGCTCTAGGCCTACCCACACAAGTGAGGTACCATTTTTATCGGGAGACTTGGGGGAATGCTGGGTGGAAGGAAATTTGTGGCTCCTCTCAGATTCCAGAACTTTCTGTCACCGAAATGAGTGGAAAATGTTTTTTTTTGCCTCATTTTGAGGTTTGCAAAAAGGATTCTGGGTAACAGAACCTGGTCAGAGCCCCACAAGTCACCCCATCTTGAATTCCCCTAGGTGTCTAGTTTTCAAAACTGCACTGGTTTGCTAGGTTTCCCCAGGTGCTGGCTGAGCTAGAGGCCAAAATCCACAGGTAGGCACTTTGTAAAAAACACCTCTCTTTTCTATGAAAAAATTTGATGTGTCCACGTTGAGTTTTGGGCCATTTCCTTTCGTGGGCGCTAGGCCTACCCACACAAGTGAGGTACCATTTTTATCAGGAGACTTGGAGGAACGCTGGGTGGAAGGAAATTTGTGGCTCCTCTCAGAGTCCAGAACTTTCTGGCACCAAAATGAGAGGAAAAAGTGTTTTTTTGGTCAAATTTTGAGGTTTGCAAAGGAATCTGGGTAACAGAACCTGGTCAGATCCCCACAAGTCACCCCATCTTGGATTCCCCTAGGTGTCTAGTTTGAAAAATGCGCTGGTTTACTAGGTTTCACCAGGTGCCGGTTGAGCTAGATGCCAAAATCCACAGGTAGGCACTTTGCAAAAAACACCTCTGTTTTCTGTGAAAAAATTTGATGTGTCCACATTGTGTTTTGAGCCATTTCCTTTAGTCGGCGCTAGGCCTACCCACACAAGTGAGGTACCATTTTTATCAAGAGACTTGGGGAAACACAGAATAGCAAAACAAGTGTTATTGCCCCTAGTCTTTCTCTATATTTTTTCCTTCCAAATGTAAGGCAGTGTGTAAAAAAGACGAATATTTGAGAAATGCCCTGTAATTCACATGCTAGTATGGGCCCTCCAGAATTCAGAGATGTGCAAATAACCACTGCTTCTCAACACCTTATCTTGCGGCCATTTTGGAAATACAAAGGTTTTCTTGATACCTATTTTTCACTTTTTATATTTCAGCAAATGAATTGCTGTACACCCGGTATAGAATAAAAACCCATTGCAGGGTACAGCTCATTTATTGGCTCTGGGTACCTAGAGTTCTTGATGAACCTACAAGCCATATATATCACCGCAACCAGAAGAGTCCAGCTGACGGTATACTGCTTTCAAAAATCTGACATCGCAGGAAAAGGTTACAGAGTAAAACATGGAGAAAAATGGCTGGTTTTTTTCACCTCAATTTCAATATTTTTTTATTTCAGGTGTTATTTTCTGTAGGAAACACTTGTAGGATCTACACAAATACCCCTTGCTGAATTCAGAATTTTGTCTACTTTTCAGAAATGTTTAGCTTTCTGGGATCCAGCATTGGTTTCTCACCCATTTTGGTCACTAACTGGAAGGAGGCTGAAAGCACAAAAACTAGTGAAAATGGGGTATGTCCCAGTAAAATGTCAAAATTGTATTGAAAAATTGGGTTTTGCAATTCAAGTCTGCCTGTTCCTGAAAGCTGGGAAGATGGTGATCTTGCCACCGCAAACCCTTTCAGGGAAAAAACCACAAGCTGCCTTCTGCAGCCCTTTTTAAAAAAAATTGGAAAAAAACAACATTTTCACTGTATTTTGGCTAATTTCTTGGTCTCCTTCAGGGGAACCCACAAAGTCTGGGTACCTCTAGAATCCCTAGGATGTTGGAAAAAAAGGACGCAAATTTGGGGTGGGTAGCTTATGTGAACAAAAAGTAATGAGGGCCTAAGCGCGAACTGCCCCAAATAGCCAAAAAAAGGCTTGGCACAGGAGGGGGAAAAGGCCTGGCAGCGAAGGGGTTATCTATTTTTGTGTCTAGCTTTTGGCAGAAGAATTACTGTGACATCAAAAGTAGCGTCCAAAAAGCATGCAGAGCCGACTTATGAAGCCATACAGTGAGCACGTTTGAGAGAAAATCTGGCTCCTCTGTGGCCACTAAGTTATCACTTCAGATAGTAAATTAATGTAAAGCAAGTGCAGAAATCGTAGCATACATTGATTTTAAATATGAATGTTGTAGCCAAGAAAACTACCTCAATCGGACAGAATGCCCCCCCCAGAGAGGTTCTTTCTGATGTACCTTTTTATGCCAAGTGATTTTTAAGCATTCTCCTCTGAGAGATGGTTTATGCTCCTGTATCTATGTATAAGCTTTCCATTGGAGTACCTGTCACTGTAGGAGTAATGCCGGTACATTAGTGGTGTGCCCATAATATTGAGTCTGACCAGATTTTATTGCAGCTTTGTGGTATTTACCAAATAAGAGCTGCCTGTCGTGGGGTTTCATTTATCTCTTCGTACAGTTGTCAGCATGTTAGATGTATGTGTGAATGATGCTGTGCTAAAGATTCCAGAAACAGACAGTGTTGAAAAATCTATGATGTGATTAATAGAAGGTTGGTGCTGTTTAGATAATGTGAAGCAGGTGGAATTAGGAGGCTGAAGATATAGGAGTAAGGAGTAAAAGCAGAAAAGTGCAGAAGCAAAGCACATCCGATTTTAGAAGTGCAAACTTTCATACAGATAGCAAAATGGGGAAACGCCCTGACGGCCGACTCCGGAACAACGAAGTCGTGGGCAACGAAAGTTGAACTACGCTTTCCTTAACCACGACTTCGTTGTTTTGTGCCTTAACCACGCATGTGCTGAACAACGCACATGCGTGGTTAAAGCACAAACAAGGGAGTTGGGTGAGGAGGACGACGCGACGAGTCAGGTAAGTGGGGCGGGGGTGGGGGGTTGGGGGTTTTAGTTTTAGGGGCGGCGGTGGGAGGTCGGGTATTTTTAGTTATAGGGGCGGGGGCAGGGGTGGGGGGTTTGGGGTTTTAGTTTTAGGGGCGGGGTGGGGGGTCGGGTCAGGTAAGAGGGGCGGGGGTGGGGGGTCAGGGTATTTTTAGTTTTTTGGGGTGGGGGTTGGGGTTTTAGTTTCAGGGGCAGGGGTGGGGGGTCGGGTCAGGTAAGAGGGGTGGGGGTGGTGGGTCGGGGTATTTTTAGTTTTAGGGGCGGGGTCGGGGGTTGGGGTATTTTTAGTTTTAGGGGCAGGGGTGGGGGGGTTGGTGTTTTAGTTTTAATTTAGGGGTGGGGGGTCGGGGTATCTTCAGTTTCAGAGGCAGGGGGTGGGGGTGGGGGGTTGGGTTTTAGTTTTAGTTTTAGGAGCGGTGGTGGGGGGCGGAGTATTTTTAGTTTTAGGGGCATGGGTGGGGGGTTGGGGTTTTAGTTTTAGGGGCAGGGGTGGGGGGTCAGGGTATTTTTAGTTTTAGAGGTGGGGGTTGGGGTGGTTTTAGGGGTGGGGGTTGGGGTAGTTTAGGTTTTAGGGATGGGGTGGGGGTTGGGGTTGTTTTAGGGGTGGGGGTTGGGGTGGTTTTAAGAGTGGGGGTTGGGGTAGTTTAGGTTTTAGGGATGGGGTGGGGGTTGGGCTTGTTTTAGGGGTGGGGTTGGGGGAAAAGGGGGACGCATGCCAGAACAATGCATGCCTATCACTAATGCCTTTACCAGGAATGCCTTTACAACGCAAAATCGTTGTTAAGGCATTCGTGGTAAAGGCAGTAGTGTTAACAACGAGGTCGTTGTTCTGACCTCGTTGTTCAGGCATGCGTTGTTCCGGTAGGCGTGGTTCCGACATACATTCAGCAAGATGAGCATCTCTCAGGAGTTATAGCAATATGAAAAAACGCATCTTGGCCAGAGGAGACACCAGCCTCGGCCGTTTTGCTAAGAATGTGATCCCTTCCCCTTGCACGGAAAACGAGAAGGGAGCTTTTCCCATTCAATATAGAGCTCTAAGAATAGTTCTTGTAAACTGTGAAGCAGCACAAGTGAGGGACCTGCTGCATGTCGTGCTATGAGCAATTGCTTTACAAGAAAGATGGATGTCATAGCTTCTGAAAACTATCAGGCCACAGTGCTATAGGATATTAAAAAATACTCCTCTGTGCTAATAATAATACAACAACAGAAGGAAACCAATATCTTTTGAAGAACAGATGTATAATTGTTTATTTCTAAAGGATATGCTAAGTTGTTTGGCCAATAGCAAAATTTTAAACCCTCCTTTTTACGGAATATTTGTTTTTGATGTACGAACGCTGCTTTCACACAAAGGAGGATTTGGATGCGTTTTAAAATCAAAACCAAGCGTATTATGAGAGCGAGAAGCGCAGTTGCATGCTACAAAAAATGGATATGTGTCACTGAGGCTTTCCCTGTGCCTGTTAAGCAGTTCTGAAACGTGGAAACAATGTTGACACAGATCTTTCAATTGTGCCTCAAATAAAGCTTAAGAATAACTTTTCTTATCCCTCTATGGACATTCTAGAGAGTCAATCCATCCTCTGCATTTGGAGAACCGGTAGTAAAAGTCCTGTATACGTAGGGAAATAGTGCAATTCACTTTAGCCAACCTCTGACTTCCCATTCGCCATAATGCCGTCCATTGTGAGGCAACATGTGGAGGTAATGAAATGCTGTAACTTGATGATTTTGAACCTTTTGACTTCTGTAGACCCACACTCTATCATTACTGGAAACTGGGGGCCCCGACTCAATCATTACTGAAATCCTGAGACCCCCCCACCCCGAGTCATTACTGTAAGCCAGGGACCGAGGCCTAAACACTGTTGATGATTTGAATTGCAAAACAATACACAAATAATACTGAAACAAGCATTACATCGAACACATACACAAATGATAAAACATTTAGTTTAATTTGCAAACCAATCAATTCAAATTTTAATTTTAATAGGAAGGTTGGAGCTTTTCTAAATTCAAGCCACAAACTGAAGCCACACATCATCCATACTATATTCTGTTTAATACACCCGCACTACTCCCACAAATCAATTTGAGAATACTATTTACATTTTTAGCCTCAAGTTTCAAATTCCTTGACATTTACAGTACATTAAAAAAATGTTTTTATACATTTAGCCACTTTATTAATCCACACTTTATTAATCCGCTAATATTAGATAATTTACCAAGCAGTCATAGATCCCCTGAGGAGGCTTCATGGACCCCAGGGGTCCTCGGACCACAGATTGGGAACCACTGGTGTATCTTATTGTCATGAGAGGATGTTGTGTACGTTATTGGTGCTGGGGTGAGAGAAGCTGCTGAACAGGCAGCAATGACTGCAAAGAGACATTCTTGCAGAACAGATTTTATCTTGTTCAATGCTTTAGCACTACAACCTAAAGAATTTCATTTTTGTTGCTTTTCTGAATAGATTGAGGCACACTTCTAAACAATATTTTATTCAAAAGCTTGCACTAATTAAAAAGTACGCACAGTTGATTGAAGCAATATGTTTACTATTTACTATAAACATGTATTGCATATTAGTTTTAAACAATATAGTTAGATTTTTAGCGAAATACAAAAAGAGGCATTACACCTCATGAATAAGTCAAAACAAATTCTACCAGGGATTTGTAGGAAACGCCTCAATTTCAAAGCACTTTACATTTTTATTTCATACTGCAATTACCAAGATAAGGCAATATACTTCTTCACGTATGATGAGGCTTTGCTCATGTTCACCTTCTTGAGAGCAATAAAGATCCTATTTTCTGTCATATTATATAAGCTACAATAAATACCATATGATGTATTACCGTGGAAGTTTGCAAGTGGGTCTTAAGTTAGCATGAGAAACATATGTCTATCCCTAGGATAGATACTGTATATATTATCTACCATTCCAGTAGAATTTGAAAACATTTCAGTGTTATGTTTCTACCCTCAGTATGACTTATTAACACACTAAAACCTCTCCAGTGAATTAAGAAAGTAACATTGAACTAAGAGCCAGATTTATGGAAAAAGCTAGTTGCAGATAATTGTTGCATTTTGCACACTGGCTTTTTGCAACCTCTCAGATCACTTTTTGCAATGCAAACTATGCACTAATGGGCCACATTGCAAAATACCCCTTCAAAGGGGGTCACAGAATCCAAACTAATCAATCCAATGCGGGGAGAAAGGCCTGAAAGGCACTACAGATCTCAGTTCCTGCATTCACAATTCCGCATTTTTTTAAAGCAGCTCACCTTCCTTAAACAAACAAGTGCTGCTATCAAAAAATCTAGTTTGGAAAGTTATTGGAGTGAGCAGGCAGTGATCCCCTGGACAATTGACTACTTCCCTTCACTGCCCCTTCAAGACTGACTGACATGACTCCCAAAGGAGAAGCTGTCCCTTAGATCCAGTTTCCCTCGTGTGAATTAGTTACAACGATATTTGAGCTGCTGGTAAAACTGGCACAAAAGCAGTCAGGCTTAAATTAGAGGCAACGTGTAAAGTATCTATGCAGCACATAAACAGTAATGAAGTGAACACACAAGAAAATCCCATACCAAATAAAAGAAATATAGTAAAATGTAATAAACTATTTGACATCAAAATGAGAAAAATTCAAACAGTAGAACCAGATATACACAATTTTAAATATTTAAGGTAAGTATAGTGCCTAAAAGCACAAAGCACCAACTGTGGTAATCTGGTTGCACCAGACCAGGACAAAGTCAAAAGTTCAGGCCAAGGACAGATAGAGGTACCAAGTTTAAGCCAATGAGAACTGTACCTTATGTCCTTGATGCGAGACTCAAGCTGCATTGGTTCCAATGAGGGATTGTGCTGTATTGATTTTGAGGAAACCCACAGTTGGGCCAGGAGGAGTAAATTCTGATGCCAGCCAGGGTCCAAGACCTTGGGGAACCTTATCAGGATCAAAGCTCACTCCAACAGAGGCCAGCAGCATGGCACAGACGGGTTCAGTTGAGTCTGGGCAGATGCATAACAGGTCTCTGTAGCTTATTATGTCCCTATAGCACAGAGCAGGACATCAATCAGCTAGCCCTCAGAGTCACTCTCGTGGTTCTGTGTTCAAAGAACAGGTACAGTCTTTTTTCCTCAGGCAGCAGAGCAGCAGGACATTCCGCCTTGCAGCAGGGTAGTTCTTCCAGGAGCAAGGCACCACAGCAGTCCTTCTTTTGAATCTTCAGCAGATCCAGAAAAGATCTGAAGAGTGGGTCTTTGAGTCCCATTTTTATACTTGATTCTCCCTTTGAAGAGGGAGAAGCTTTCAGGATTTTCCACCCACAGGGATGTCTGGAATTTCCAGGCCTTCCTGCCCTTAACCCCAACTGTTTGGGGGCTCAGTAGGGTAGTATGAAGTCCTGTGTGTGTGAAGTGGGTCAATGCCTTTGAAGTGCAAGCATGGTAGGTGACAGGTCCATCCCCATTAAGCCAGGATGGCTTATGTTGCCAATACCCAGGTCCTCTATTGTGATGCTGTCTGGGAGGAATGCACAAAGGCCAGCTCCAACTACACCTAGTCATGTGACTCAGGAAACAGACTGGAGGGATCAGACAGTTGGAATAAGAAAAAAAGGGCCACTTTTAGAACTGTGACTGAAAATTAGGCTATTCTTTTTCAGTGTTTATTTTTTGTGGGTTTTAGAGGTGTTTTTTCAGTGCTTTACGAACCATTTGAAATCAGTGCATATCAGTGTTATTCAGCTGCCTAATACTAAAAATAGACATAAACTATGATTTTCCAGTGTTTACAATCGTGTTGTTTTTTGCAGTGATTGTTATAAGGCAGATATTTAATTTAAACGAAAAGCAATACAGGATATGTAGTGTCTTCCTATTCTCAGTTTGTCCACTGGACTAGACAGGTTTAAGTATACAAAATCTGTGTATTGCACTCTCACTCACATCTCATTACCCTATCTCACAACTTATTACCTCTCACACTCACTCTGTCAGACGGATGGTTTGTAGGACTATAAATGGATTAACAAATCAGGGTGCTATATTCAAATGTTTTAACAAATTTCTAGGCACAGTTGGGAGTAATTCATCAACTCCTCACCAAATCGTATGGCATTGCTGGGGTAGTCAACCTTGCCAACAGTAGAATACCATGTGATACCTTTAAAAGTTTGAATTACACCAGATTAACTTGTACCCTGCATTTTAAAGCACCCAAACTGTAATGATTTAACCATGCTCACCCCAACTTTTTTTGCACTTTTTGATTGACTACATTAAGGTGCTGCTTTTGTGCAGACATTCATAGCTGCCAAATGTCCCCATTGCAGGACTCATTTCAAGTCATTCCTAAGCTTTTAACAGATAACATATTGTATTCTTAGGCATGACATTTTGTTGTTAACATTGCAGCTATGGGCTCAAAAACACCAGCAGTAAAGTACAGTTGTGTGAAAAGCCAGGATTAGCAGAAGGTATCACGCGTAACAATGGGACATCTAGAAGCCATGAATTTGTAGGTAGGTAGAAAGTCTTGTGTCATGTTTTCACCGTTATGCCATGTGCATGGTGACAGAACTCTCTTCACAGGCATCTACCAATACACCTTGCAATGATGTATCAAAGGATTTTGCACATTTTGTGTGTGTGGGTAAATATGATAGTAGGGGTTATCAAATATCCGTGTGAGCCAGCCATTTCACCAATCAGTGAAAAATTAATCACTTCAAGAAGATCAAAATTAATTTTAATATTTCCAGAGTCTCTACAGCATATAAAATATAAAATAGTTAGATCTGATCTACAAAATGCTTCTAAACCTGAAGCTTTAATAAAAAACACACAAACTGCAGGAAACACAAGGAAGAAGAGAACATATTTTAGTGACATCCCTAAATATCAAAACTCAAGCAGAATAATCTTGGAGCTGCATTCATTTCTTCATACTTCCTTGTATAACAAAGTTCCATTGTGCTGGCCACATACCAAAGATAAAGAAATGACTCATTCTCTCTTGCTTTTCTTTCTTTGAATGGCATTTTAGTTTGTGGTTTAGTCTCTCCTACATTTCTTTCTTTCAATGGCATTATAGTTTGTTCTGTGCAGGTGTTTTCAGTGTTTATATGTTTACACTGATAAAGGCTGTTTCCCTTTGGGTGGGGTTTTATCCGTTATTATTGCTTTAAGCCTGAAACGGGACAGCCTATTTAAAATCCATCTTTACCATAAAAGAGGATTTTAAATTACAGTGCCTCAGACACCAAATATGAGAATCCTACCTTCTATCAAACAAACATAATCATGTATTTAATGTAATATGTAACCCAAATGTAATGATATGGGGGGGGGAGCTTTGCAATAGTAAAAAATGAATGTAAGAGTTTTTCACTACCAAGAAATGCAAAATGTAAAAATGCATGTCTAACTTTATAAATTTATAAACTTTATAAATTCAATGTCTCCTGCCCAATGAGCTGTTTAGAGGCTGCCTGGAAATGGCTTATATGTAATAAAAAGGAATGTCTAGGTCTTACAAAAGGTTTACTTGCCTAGTTGAAATGGCAGTTTAAAAGTTTAAAACTGGACACAGATTGCAATAGCAGACCTCAGGCAGTTTTCTAAAGGCTACTTAAGTGGGTGGCACAATGAGTGCTGTAGGCCAACCAATAGCATTTAATTTAAAGGCCCTGGGTGTATGTAGTATCATTTAATAGGTTCATGCATGCAACTTAAGTTTGCCAATTGAGTGTAAGCCAGATTTGCAATGTTTGCAGAAGCAAGCAAAAGCAGTTCAGCACTGATTAGCAGTGGTAAAGTGTGCAAAGTCCTAAAGCAAACAAAATCTGCAAAACAAAAGACATGAAGATAAAAAGCTTGGGGTAAAACCATGCCAAGGATGTCAGGTGTAATACATGCGTAGCTCACATTTTCTTTTAAAACTACAATACACATGTTCTATATTGTAAATCTATATATAAAAGAAATATGGCAATGTCCCTGAACAGACTAAAGCTAAATCTGCTTGTTGGAAGCTGACACTGAAGCTTTTTTAGGAGTTTTTTAAAAAAGATCTACAGAGTGATTAAATATCACAGAGAAATAAAAGTAGAAACAACTTTAAATGGATAAAGTTTAATGAAGGTGATCAAGGAATGTCCTTCATAAAAAGTTTACTTTTGTTCAAAGCTTTGGCTACTCCATGGAGCAAATTATTTTAATTGCACCAGTTTGGCCCCATCAACATTATCTGAAAATAAAATATTTTACTAATCTTATTGCCAATAAGTAAGACCCCAGTCATTGCATATGAAATGAAGATGTAATAGGTTGATTTTTAAGCATAAAAAATTACCTTACTTAACATTCCTGCCGCAGGAAGAGCAGACCATTTGTTGCTATTGTATTTAGATTTTGAGACTTCTGCTTTTACTACCTATATATGTTCACACAAATGCATAATAATATATAGATTCGAATTTTGATTTGCCAGATCCTTAAATTCCTAATAGCTTAGTATGTTGACCCACAATTGCAAGTTTAGTTCAATGCGATTTGTGCACCACTTCAAATCTCACAAATGACACCCAATGCTTCCCACACAGACCACAATATAATCCTCAACATATTCAACACATGGGCAGCCTACTCCTCAATCTCCCTGAATCACTTCAGGGACTCAACAGAACTATGAAGTGCAATATATATTCTGGATAAAAATACACCAACTGTGAAATAATCAAAAATAAGCAAGAGGTTCAATGCCATGGTGAACATCATTTTCCCTGTGCCTTCTCAAGAAGTATTTATGCTGCAGAGCCTCAAGCTGAAACTGAGCGAGCTGCATAAATGTTTATATATGTAAATTGTGAGAAATTGAATTCTGACTCTCCTTAACCCCACCTAGATATTTTGACTGTGGACCACACAGCTTTTGAATGTCTGCTTTGGGTGCGTCTCATAGAGTCTTACTCTCTGTAAGCTCTGCTGAAATGGCTTTGAGTGCTATGCGCCATGTGACCCAGTTTCAAAATAAGAATCTCTGTGCTGGTTGCCTGCGATCATGTATGATCATGCTTGTGCACTTTGTGCAGGTTTAGTGAGTGTCACCACTGTCTGATATCTGCACACAGGTAGCCTGTCACAGATAGGACTGTCACTAAATTTATTGTATCATACACCTGCCTTATAATTTAATTAGATGCCAAAAATTTAATATTCTCATTTCCTTTTTACTATAGTGTGAGTTTGTAGTACTTTGTTGTGAGTCTGTAGTACATCACTGTAAGTCTTAGTTGCTCCATTCCAACACTCCCAGCTTCTCTCTTCAGATATTTCTGGTAGTATCCGTGATAATAATAGTATGGCTTTGCTGAGTGAGAGGAGAGTTATAAACAACACAGGTGTAATATATTCAGTGTTTGTTGTTTTTCAAAGTCTAATACTGTTTCTTTGTATCTCTCTCTTGAAGATATTTGAATAGTGATTCTCTGACGATACTAAACAGCTGTCTGCTTCATTAGGAACCAGTGTCTTTTTACTTTGATTTTCCACAGGTTCCTCGTGACTTAATATTATTTAGTACTTTGGTTGGGACAGGCAGGGGATTGAGGTTATTGACTATATTCCTTTTAGGTAATTAAACTATTATCCTTAAATACTGATAGAAGTGGTATACTGTACTCACAATATAGGCGAAAGCTGCATTACCATACTAACTTTGCATTGGCTAAACCTAGAAAAAGATTAACATCTCTTTCTATAGGTTAGCAAAGTCTCCAAGTGGAAATATAATATTATTTTGGTTGTATTTGTACTACGTCATGTACTTTAAATGTTGCAGTATTTTCCAGAGTGTGATTCATGCTTTGAACAACCGTGGTGGACCAATTTAGATAATCTGCTGAGTAACAAGTGAATCAAAGCCTTACCCACACAACAAACCCATATGGAGAGTATTACATCTGCTCCTGGGAAAGAAAGAAGATGGGGTGAAATCTGCATGGGCTACGTAACCCATACTTTCTGAAAAACATGGACATGCCCTTCTCACAAGAAGCAAATTCTATTAGAATACAGTGTAAGTTACATTGTATAGTATGTACTCAATTACTATATGTATGAAGAATATCATAACAGAATCATATATTTAATGATGGTAATGTCACATATCTCCACACATGGACCACAACACACTAATATATCAGTGCCTCCACTAGAGAAATTCAGAAGCACTTAAACACATAGACAGAAGATCCCTTGAGAATAGTGTTATGAAGGTAACTGGTCTCTGGTTTCTTCACATCTAATGGGACTGAAACAAATTGTTTCTATGAACAGTTTAGTTGTCCGTGGAATTGGCAGCGAGCAATCCCACACTGACAACATTAATTACACTGATGATCGTTCTAATGGTTTTTATTAACAAATGACAAAAAGTTGCCTTCACTCACTGCCTTCATTATATAGTACCAAAGTATTTTGTATCCCCCCAAGGCTGACCAAATATAGATTAATCAGCAGGAGCCCATCCTTAAGGGCAGAGGTGTCCTGCCCCTCACCTTTTGGTAGACATGACGAGTGTCATTCAGGCTGGACAAAGGTCAGCATGACAGACACTTTTTATGTTCAGGTGAGACAGCCAGTCACTATATATCTGCTAAATGTGCAGGTGTTGGGCTTTCTGAGCTGACCTTTGCTGGGCTGAAGATGTCACAGCCCTGTCGGTGTGACCTCCTCAGCCTGGTAGAGAGCTTGGTGGTCTGCCCCTCATTGTGATGGGGAGCGTCAATAATAGCGTCAGATCTGATGGCTTCAGGTTTAGGCCCTACGTGCCCCGGGCTGAATGGCATCCGATTACATCTTGTTAGAGAGTGGGTGGGGTCAGCAGTCTCACTGACCCCATCTCACTCTGTGACAAGTAAGGGACTTCTGCCTCCTCTCAATGAGGAGGCATGAGTCCCAATTCTCCAGGGACCTCAGAGGCTTTCCACCCAAGATCACCCCTGCAGCTGGTAAGATGTGTTTTTAAATTCTTTGGTGTGTGTGTCTGCGTGCATGCATGTGTGTATGAATTACGTATGTATACATGTGAGTGCATGTTGTGAATAGGTGTGTTTGTGTGTATGTGGTTGTGAATGGTGGGTGTATGTGTGCACGCTTGTAAATGCTTAGGGACATGAGTGAGTGCGCATGAGGATGGGTGAGTATATGTGTGTGCATCTGTGGCCCACCTGTTCCTACTCCTGCTTTAATTATGGTTGCCACTGTGAGTCATACTGTTGAGAATGGTTCATGTTACAAAACATGTGGTGATTCAGACCATTTAAGAACCATACTGTATGTGCATTGTCTATTTTTTCTTCAGTATCCCTATTATCACTATACCAGATGAATTTGTCATGATGCTAACATGGCGATACTCATGTATACAGCCCCTTTTACACTTTAATTTATCTCCATCATCATGCACACTCAAATACATATTAAATCATGCACATCAATTAAAATTAAAATCAGTGCAACCTGCTTCTATGCAACCCTCACCATAGGTAGGCAAACCATTGACAATTAACATTGACCATTTACCGTTGAAAGTGATCTCTCTTACCTCAATAATGCAAGGGTCACATCTCTCAAAAACAGCTACAAATTAATTAACCGTACGATCTGGGAAATAGTTATCCTCAGCGGTAAGACCTAAGTATACATTGGCATGGATTCTGTTAAATGGTACTTGGGAATTGTGAGAAATTGGGTAGTTGGTTGACTGTGGTGTGATACCTCGTCAAGCAACAGCCACAATCCCTAGCAGGGTGAACCACAAAAAGTCACTAAATTAGCCTGTGCTTAACCCTGGGTAGCTTGGCACAGAATGTAATCAGGCTAAACATAGAGGCAATGTATAAAGTATTTATGCAGCACACATGCAGTAATAAAATAAAAACACAAGAAAAATCCCACACTGATTTAGAAACTTAAAATAAATTCTAACAAATTATTTGACCCCAAAATGACAAACATCCAATCAGTAGAGCCAGAGTTATGAATGTTTATTTTTTTTTAAAGAAAACCACCACTTAAAAGATCAACGCACTAACAACGGACATCTAATCGAGCGAGACCAAGTCAAAGTAAAAGAATATGGCTGACTGCGATGGAGCGTGGGTTAGATAAAAACCCTAGCTCTGTTTCTCACTGAAACTTGGCTGGATGAAAGCTCTGGCCCAGATATTGTTATGACTCTTCCTACTGGATACAAACTCAGCAGAATTGATAGACCCAATCGAGGTGGTGGTATCGCAGTTGTCTATAAAGATATATGTGGGATAACAATAGCCCCTACAGTAATTAAAGGAGGTGAGAGCATGTTCTTTTCTATTAATGTTAATCCTCATTATACAATTTCTGGTGTCTTGGTCTACCGACCACCGGGTCCTAGTGGAGACTTTGTGACCTCACTTGCAGAGATTATCTCTCAATCGGTTTTTACTAAATCTAACTTCCTATTGTTGGGAGATTTTAATTTACACACAGAAATGGAAGATAAAGCCTCGACCAGGATGATAATTGCAGACATGAAGGCCTGTGATTTAGTGCAACTGGTGCAAGGCCCTACGCATAACAGGGGCCATACCCTTGACCTTGTTTTTTCCAACATGCCAGATTTCGAATTCTTATCCTCCTATCCGCTAGCCTGGTCTGATCTATTTTTGATAGAACTAGAGTTAACTATCTCTCGGCAGAAATCCTGGTTTAGCAATCCCCCACTTCTTAGAAGAAAATGGCCCAAATTAAAGGCCGCAGATTTTATTTATGCATTGGGAAAGATGAAACCAGGAAACTTAGATTCTAAAAATATAACTGATCTCAGCTGCTCTATAAACAAATGGATAGAGGATAGCTTGGAAGCAACCATACCTCTCTCTACTTCGAAAAAACTGCCTCGAAAGAAATCAGCTCCTTGGTTCACCACAAGTTTACTTGAGATGAAAAGAGAATGTAGGAAGCAAGAAAGAAAATGGAGGCATTCCCCAGATGATTCATTGAAAAAAGATTATAAGAATATGATTTGAGTATACCATTTAGAAATGAAAAAGGTTCAGGCAACTTACTATACTGGCAGAATTGAAGCCGCTACCAATTCCCCTAAAGAAATTTTTTATGTCCTAAAAGATCTTATTCATCCTAAGGAGGAGCCAGAAATTTTAGAGTCTCTGCGGCAACATGTGGAGAATCTTGCAAGTTTTTTTCTAAGTAAAATTCAGGACATTTATGTCTCTTTTCCTGACTCCCTGATTAGTGATCAGGTGGTGGTCAACCTGGAGGCAAGGAAGGAAACCGAAGTCGCCTTAACTAATTTTACCCCGATTAGCTTGGACATAGTGACTAGACTATTAGGTTCAATTAAATCAGGCTCCCCACTCGATCCTGCCCCCCCCTCAGATTCTTCGTCTGGGAAATCCAGTGTTAGGTCCGGCAATCACAAATCTTATTAATACCTCGTTAACCTCTGGTACCGTACCCGATTCCTGGAAATGGGCTATTGTTAAGCCTCTTTTGAAAAAAAACAATCTGGACCCAAAAATACTGTCCTATTATAGACCGATCTCTTTGCTACCTATAATGTCCAAAATAACAGAAAAGTATATACATACTCAGCTATCTATTTTTCTGGAAGACAAATTTTTTTGCATCCCACTCAGATGGGTTTTAGACCACAACATGGGACGGAAAACGCCTTGGTCGCGATTACAGAAGAAGCTAAAATGAGGATGGATAAAGGAATGTAAACCGCCATTATCCTATTAGACTTAAGTGCGGCGTTTGATACGATTGATTTGAACATTCTCAAAGATAGATTACAACGATGTGGCATTTCGGGAGTAGCATTGGAGTGGATTCTTTCATTCCTTCATGGAAGATCCTTCCAGGTCCTAGACAGATCATGTACCTCTAGGCGCACTCTCAGTAACTGTGGAGTTCCACAGGGCTCTGCCCTGAGCCCACTACTTTTTAATGTCTACATGCAGCCTTTAGCAGAAATTATCGAATCATATGGACTCAAGCTCGTGTCTTACGCAGATGACACTCAACTAATTGTCTCCTTTTCTGATTCCTATCTGGACATGGATACAGCAGTGGGACCATGCCTGAAAGCAATTGCGACTTGGATGTCAGGAAGTAAATTAAAACTTAATGTTGATAAGACAGAGGTCATGTTCTTTGGACCACAAAACGCTTCCTCCACCAAGCCAAGATCTTTAGTTGGAGATCTTACTCTTCCCCCCCCTAAATCTATTATTAAGAGTCTTGGAGTATGGTTAGATCCTCAACTTTCTATGTCACAACATGCCAATAGATTAGCTGGAACTTCCTTTGCCCTGCTTAGAACCCTGAGGAAGGTTATAACAATACTTCCACCACTTGCTAGGAGACTGGTTATTCAGGCTCTGATAGGCTCTCGTCTCGACTATGGCAATGCTCTCTTGGTAGGAGCACCAAAATATGTTACCCAGAGGCTGCAGAGGGTGCAAAATGCGGCAGCACGTCTACTCTTAAATACCCCTAAATATCATTCTATACGGGCTGCAATCTCATCTCTACATTGGCTCCCAGTGGATAAAAGAATTCAGTTTAAGACGTTATGCCATTTTCATAGATCCATATTTAATCATGGCCCTGAAATGCTCAAAACCCTGGCATCGGTATATACTCCGACCAGACTACTGAGATCCTCTTCAGCTATGCTGGCCACAGTACCCACAATAAAGAAAGTAAGATGGGGAGGAAGATCCCTAGCCTATCAAGGTGCCATTCTCTGGAATAGCCTTCCTTTTAGTATTAGATCGATACCCCAAGAGATTTTGTTTAGAAAGGCCTTGAAAACCTGGCTATTTAAAGCCTAATTTCTATCGGAACTCAGATGGTGTCACTTGCCGTTATGTAAAGAAAGCACTACGAGGCCCCCGGGCAGTTTTTAGGCGCTATAAAAGCAGTTATAACATAACATAACATAACATAACATAACATAACATAACATAACAGATAAAAGAAGTGGTTTGGACCTTGTAAGTGCTTACCTTCAGACTTAGAAGAATTTTTAAGAAAAGTGTTCTCAGAAAGTTCAGCAGGGCAAGGCTGCAGGTGGTGTCTGCGGAGGGAGTGTTGTCGTCCAGGGGCAGCTAGACTAAGTTGCAGTGAAGATATCAATATTTAGGTTTGGTAGCTCTTATGGAACTTGAAAATCTCCATAGGAACGATGTAGAAGCCTTTAGCTTAAGACAATCCCAGGAGCTTGGACACCCCTTTGATGAAGGACTGCTGAACAGGATTTGCTGCTGTGGAGAAGAACATAACAAGATCAGCTGCAATGTCAAGCCGATCAGTGAGGCACATTGGGCAGGTCAATAAGCAGGTTGCCCCCGGTTTTCCCTCGCTTCTCAGAGCAGTTTTTAGCCAAAAAGTCTCATGTTTTGGATTTGGGCTTTCTGGGCTTCTTAAACATCACAACCAAGGGTTCAGCACTGGTGGGACACAACTTGGGGGTTCAGGACTTACTAAGACTGGGGCTAGGTGCAAGTTCAAGATGGTGAGACCCTTTTATGTCCCTGTGGCTCTGAACAGGAGGCCTGCAAACTAGCCCTTTGACTCACTCTGGTAGTCCTAAGTCAAGATGAAGAAACAGGGCTCAAACATCAAGGCTGCCCTGTGAGTGTTCAAGGCAGGCTTCAGGGAGCAAAGGTGTTCTTCCAGGTGTATGCAGAGTGCACAGCAGGCAGTTCTCTGAGAATCCTTCAAATGGTCCTGAAAGTGAATTGAAGAGTAGGTCTGAGGGCCCTATTTGTATACCTGAAGCCTTATTTGAAAATGGGTGAAGTTTCTAGAGGTCTCTCTTTGAAGCACTTAACATTTCTGAACTCCCCTGGCCCCAATGTTTAGATGAATTACCCTTTGTGCGAAGGCAGAGCACAGACTTTTTAAGAAAACATTTCTCAGAAAGATCAGCGGGGCACGGCTGTGGATTGTGTCTGAGGAGGGAGTGTTGTCATCAGGGAGTAGCTGGACTAAGTGGCAGTGAAGATTTCAATGTTGGGGCTTGGTCACTCTTATGGATCTTTAAAATCTCCATAGGAACGATGTAGAAGCCTTTAGCTTAAGACAATCCCAGGAGCTTGGACACCCTTTTGATGAAGGACTGCTGAACAGGATTTGCTGCTGTGGAGAAAAACGTAATGGGAGCAGGTGCAATGTCAAGCAGACCGGTGAGGCACATTGTGCAGGTCAACAAGCAGGTTGGTCCCGGTTTTCCCTCACTTCTCAGAGCAATTTTTAGCCAAAAATGTTTCCAAGTTCCAAGTTTTGGATTTGGGCTATTTGGGCTTCTTAAACATCACAACCAAGGGTTCAGCACTGGTGGGACACAACCTCAGGGTTCAGGACTTACTAAGACTGGGGCTAGGTGCGAGTTCAAGATGGTGAGACCCTTATATGTCCCTGTGGCTCTGAACAGGAGGCCTGCAAACAGGAGGCCTGCAAATTAGCCCTTGGACTCACTCTGGTAGTCCTAGGTTGAGATGTAGAAACAGGGGTCAAACAGCAGGGCTGGCCTCTGAGGGTTCAAGGCCGGCTCCAGGCAGCAAAGAAATTCTTCCAGGTACAGCAAAACAGTCTTTGCAGAGTGCACAGCAGGTCACAGAGGCAGGTAGTTCTCTGTGAGTCCTTCAACTGGTCCAGAAAGTGAATTAAAGAGTAGGTCTGAGGGTCCTATTTTTATACCTGATGCCTTATTTGAAGATGGGAGAAGTTTCTAGAGGTTTCTTTTTAAAGCACTTGACATTTCCTATCTTCCCTAGCTCCAAGCTGGCTGCAGTGGCAATGTTTAGATTAGATCCCCTTTGTGTGAAGGCAGAGTACAGCCTGTTCAGATGCACGTACAGCTGTTCCCAACTCTGCCCCCCATCCTGCCAGCCAATTGACCACTTAGGCATACTTAAACCCTCTATTGTGTGATAGTCTGGGAGAAATTCACAAAGTCTAACTTTCAGTTGCACCCAGTCATGTGACTCAGGGGAGGCCTCAGGCACTAAATAGCCAAGTGTAGGAAAATTCCTACCTTCTGAAAATAACATTGTTTAGAATTGTAGTTCAAAATCCAATTTTATCATTAAAGAGGCTTTTTCATTATAATTCCATAGATACCAAACATGAAATGCTTACCTGGTCCCAATCAAAATGTAGCACCTATTAAATGTAATAAAGCAACCCAATGTTATCCTATGGGACAGGTGGGCCTCATAGTAGGTAAATGAAAAAATATGGGTGTTTTCCACTGCCAGGATATGTAAAACATGAAGGTACATGCCCAACCTTTTAGTTATGATGCCTCCTGCCCTTTGGGCTTCCTAAGGCCTACCTTATGAGTGGCATATACAATAAAAGGGGAGTTTACGGCTTGGAAAGGGGGTTATATTGCCAAGTTGAGTTTAAAGCTGCATTCAGGCTGGAATGGCAGGCCTGGGATATGTTTTAAATGCCTGCTTAAATGGGTCGCAGTATAAGTGCTGCAGGCCCACTGATGGAATTTAATTTACAGGACATGGTTATATGGCATACCACTCTATAATGGGCTTAAAGTAAAATTAAATATGCCATTAAGGTGTAAACCAATTTAACCAGGCTTAAGGAAGTAAGCACAAGCACTTTAGCAATGGTCAGCAGTGGTAAAATCCACAGAGTCCTAAGACCAACTAAAATGAATTTCAGAAGTAAAATGGAGGCAAATAGGCAAAATCCTTTGGGGAAGACCACCCTAAGGCTGACAGGTCTTACTGGAATCATCAATGTTTTGACGTTTTGGCTATTGTGATGTAGTTTCAGATCCCATATACTGAATAGACCAGTACATGTTTGCAAATGCAAGTGACATGCTTTGATTGCCGTGACAAGAATGCTAGTCATTACTTTGAGGGTGGTGTAAGATAATGGTGTCTAGTTTTCAAAAACACTCTTTCCTCATATATGGACAGAATTAGAACTGTGATGTCTCCCAACCTAATATACATTGTCTCTAAATGTTTTCAGTACTCTCATTACATCTGAAAGTAGTCAATCAATATTGTTTTTTTTGGATTGCAAATCCATAAAACACACAATAAAATACAACAAATTACCTCATAATGAAAACAATAAAAAGTATATGCTCCAGCTAAGAACTATTAAGATAAAATCAATTGTTAGTACATCCACAACATGCAAAGTTGGAAATACATTAACTAACTTTTACTAAGGTGCTTTCCATTCACTGCCATACCTAATCCTGGAAACAAGAAAAAAATGTAACACTTTAAGTCATAACGGCAGTGTTGAAATGTGTACTCCAATATTTATAAACAATTAAAAACAAAATCAGATTGTTATGCCTCTACACCATATAAAAATGTAAGTGTAGCAATGTCCCTAATATTCTTTTCCGTTTAGTGCCAAGCCAAGTTTAATGAGACTCATTAAGGTTTAAGAAGTTAACAGCCACTCCATCAGGGTCATTTTGACATGGGGAATATTCCTGATGTTTCTTATACATCATCGAAAGGTGGGCTCATAGTGGTAATGGTGGCCGACACAAAAAGGAAGAACACAACCGCTAATTGCGTAATCTAATTAACCTTATGAGTCCTGTTTCCAGGGGCCCAAACATGCATTGTTAGATCTCCTAGTTGCTTGTCAATGAGCCAGGCAGCATGGAGAAATTTGGTCATGCCAACCACAATCACTTCCCTTGTGTTGGACCTTAAAATCCTGAGGGCTGTCTCTAGGGACCCAAGACCCAGGATCTTGCACAATGGGATAATCCACTTCTTTCGTGGGGATTGATAAGATGCACAAAAGGATACAAAGTGGGATATAGATTCAGGAGCACAGTTGTATGCTGGACAAGGTTTGTTGGGCCTATTGCAATCGTCCCATCTGGCAGTGAACTCAAAGATTGATGGCATCCCATACCTAAACTTCAGATAAAGCTGCCTAGGGAAAGAGCCTTGCATGGCATCTAAAGAAGCTTTATATAATGGCATAAGCGTATGGTCAAAGAATTGATCTGACAGGCTACCTGACTTATATTTTTTAATCATTTTATGCTAGAGGTAGTCCCTACATCAGTCCTTGTTAACTTTTTGTGAAACCCGGGAATCCTCCTCTAGGTTTACCCAAGGATTTGCAATGGACAAAACATGGAACATATTTTTTATATAGGACATTTAGCTGATCCTTTGATGATGAGGTGTAATTAAAAGCACCCTGAGCGACTGCCTGTAAGGTTCTTACTCTGGGGTTGACCATTGCCTGTGCCCGAATGCTTATGGTCTCAGCATGATTGTAAAAGAGAAAGGATACAAGCCCAAGTCTTGGAGCATGGGAAGGGTAGGAGTGCTCTGCAGGAGATTAGTTAAGTGTCTAAGGAATCTATTTTCTACTGCATTCAGCTCTTTAATACTTGAAAGGCCCCAAAGTTCTGCGCCGTAGAGAGCAGTGCATTTTGCCTTCACTTTACAGATCTCTAGGGCAGGGGTTAGGTTTCTAGATTTCAACTTTTTAGCCATCTTTAAGGTGGCTCCAGTCTCCTGCTGCAGATTAAGCACACTCTTATTTACTTTGGCCTTCCTGCTGAAATTGTGGGACAATCTCACCCCAGGGTAAACATAATCATTAACTAAATTGAACAGGGTATTGTGGACCTGTAATATGGTTTGGGTAGACCTATAAGGGTTATACACTATGGGCCAGATATACTAAAAAGTGCTGTAGCGTTGTGCTCACCAAAACTTGCAGCGCTGTAATGTGTCACTTTGGAAAAGCAGGGATGCGCTGTATTTACTAAAATACAGCACACTCCTGTGTTTCCCCTTGTGCCGGTGCTAAATTTAGCTGCCAACGCAGGCACCCATGCACCATTGAGCAAGGGTGCCTGTGTTTAGGGAATTGATTGTTTCTGAGTAGGAAGATGTCCCTTCCTGCATACAAACAATCTACAATGGCAGTTTGGCCCTTATATGTGTGCTGCAGAATGCACTTGGATAGAATTGGACTAGCCTCTTTCTGGCCTTTATTATGGTTGGCTGCCCTCTCTGTGTACCAATCAAACTCAGCCACATTATTTAAGTTGTTGGTGGCCCAAGTGTTCTGGTGGTTGCTGGACAATAGATTCCATTTAGTGGGGATAGGAAAAGAGCATCTGCAGCAGTATTATTTGGTAAGGTGGGGGATATGACTTCCTTTTCCAGAAGGACCTGCAGGAGAGCAATGTGACCAATTACTAGATTCTTGGGGAAGAGTTATTACACTGCTCCTAGTATCACATAAAGAGCCACTTCCCATAGTTGCGTGTTGATGTGGTTCATTATTCCTTTGTGTTTGTGAACATCCTTTGATATCTCCTGGGATTCCCTCACCACTCACTGGCTCTGGAGCCACTTTGAATTGGATACATAAATCCTGGGGGGGAATTATTGTGCTTTTATAGCCAGAAGTCCATCGACTATGGTTTGATCTCTAATAACCAGCTGAATACTGTAGTAGGAGCACATATTTAATTGCATGAATCGAGCAGAAATTATATCTGAGCGGATGAAGGAGAGGTAGTTACGTTTAAGGAGAATCCAGTGTGCTTCTCTTGATTCTTACTGGCAAGGTGTTACTTTTGAGACCTTTGTCATATAAATGGTCCCCCCGCTAGTTAGATTTAAAAAGAGTAAAGGTATGCCTCTTGGAATGCCAAGAAGGCTCGTTAGAAGCAGAATTCTATCTTGACGTGTGGTAGGGTTGGTAAACATCTGGCTGGGCATTAGAATGGAAACCAGGTGCGATGGACTGTAGGTGCTAAACATTCCTATTGATTAGTGATCCCTGGGGGTTATGGTGTACTGGGTTGGGAGTAGCTATGAAGATGGTAGTGTTAACTCCTCTAGTTGTCAATCAACAGTCAACACCACTAGTTTCCATAATGGTGTTCTGGGAGCTTTGATCACCCACATTTGGGTGAAGTTTGATGGAATTTGAGAGGTTTTGATGGGTAGATGATGCTAAATATGTCCCCCCCATCCTTCACATCTGCAGCAGCAACTGCACTGCTGGCAACATACTTGCTCAACAAAGCTACCATAAAAATTAGAGAATTTGGTGGTCTAGTTTTTAGCTCTGTAAACCAAGGTGGGGTTGCTTGGCCTCTCTGCATAGTGCACATCATTTTTGTACACTATATAGAGAGCCAGCCTTCTACACACTGCACTGGTTCCTTCTTTATCAAGGCGGAGCACGGGGAGGTGGGGGTGTGGGTAAGTGGGAGGATGAGTAAGAGAGGGGTAAGTTGTTATTCTTCTTTCTCATGTGATATGGTAATTTAATCTAAAAGGTGCCTAGTGATAAAAGTGTAGCAAATCTTTATAGTAAGGTTTGTCAGATTTATATCACTTTAAGCTAGAAAGTTTAACTCTCTCTTCTTCTCTTTTCCATTTATTACTGGACACTCATTGTTCTTTGCCTTTTGTTCTTTGGGTGAACATTGCTGGCATTTCAGAGGGATGATGCTTTTCTTTCCTGGGGAGTCATCCTTATTTGCACATCTGGACAAAGTCAAAGCAGTCTTGAGTCCCATGTTGCATTATATTGGGGCGTCAGGTGTTCTGTAGATTCCGAACTACATACGCTCTTGAGAATGCCTATTTTGACCATGGGGTTGCCCCAGGTAAGCCTTTGTACATGGCCACTTGGCATACTGGGGCTACAAGCAGCAGAAATAAGGATATGTTCCTCTTCAGGCACAGCACTGCACAGGGTGAGAGGCTCTCTCCTGTCACAGCGTGACACCAAGGCAACGGTGCTTCTACTTAACCGCAGTCCACACCTGGCTTACAGGGGATGCATATTGCATACACAGTCATTAGCCTGATCAGTGCAGCAATCAAATATTCTTCACAGCCCCCGCTTGGCATATGGAGTTCAAAATAGCACACATGGGTAGCCAACCGGATCAGTGCACTGATTGAGATGGAACGGAATCCGACACTCAGCTTCCCGAATCGATTTGGCAGGATCCCCACTGGACCCCCTTCCTCCAGGCGATCTCCTTTTCCTCACAGGGTTATTGGTCTTGGGTTAGCAGAAGATGGTGCTCCAGGCTTCCAGCCAGACTACTTGATTTACCCGGGACATGTTTCCTCACCCAGCAGGAAGACCGATAGACAGTGCAGTCCTGGAAAAAACAGGCAGAATTTGTACTGAGTTTCCCCATGCTGATATACGGCTTCAGTTTGACAGTGTCTGAGTCTCAAGTTTCCCTTTGATAATCCATTTTCCAGATACAAATCTGATTTAGGGCCTGATTTACATTTCAGCAGACAGGATAATACATCACTAATGTGATGGATATCCAGCTGCCGATTAATAAGGGCACTATATTCTATGGCACTTGGTATACGGCAGACAGGATACCTGTCATGTTTGTGACAGAGTATCCTGTCAAAAATATTTATGAGTCCTAATATCTCTGTCTTTGAAGCTCATGTTTTAGGATCTTCCCAGTTTGAAGTGTCCATTCCTCTTTTCGGCTCTTTCCCCAGGGGACAGTGTGTCACAACAGGAAAACCTCCATTTCTGATAACCCCAAACACAGGCCACCCTGGGAGTGTCTTAGGGATCACTCCTGGAGGTCATCTTCACTGACATATGTTTTTCAAAAGGTTAAAAAGGTTCCTTCCTGAGATGTGTCCATGCCCCCTTTGACCTGTGACCTCTTTAAGAATCAAAGAGCCCTTTTGAAATGCACCAAAAAGGCCAGCTCCTCCTTCCTCCAGTATGTGTCCCACCCAGCTATCAGGAATGCAGCAACCCACAAATCTGTATAGGATCTTCTTTTCTTTCACATGCTCCTCCAGCAAGCCTTGGATCTCTGAAAACAGAACACAGGGACTTATGCTTTTAAATAGCACACATCTATCCCTGGCTGTATGCACCCATCACATGCACAGGCTCTCATGTAATGTCCCCTTTTCCAGACACACATCTGCCTCAGCATGCACACGGAAACATGTGAGCTGACCTTAATGTACTGTACCATTCACAGACACACATACACCCCAGGGCACACTCAGACACGCTGGTTGACTTCCATGTATTGCACCACTCACAAGTGCACATACATCCAGATAAGCAGACATGCCTGCCCTCTTCTGGGGCTACATTCAACCTGATGTAGGCTGTAGGGGTGCTAAACATATAGCAGCAGAACATTTAAATGAAGGGGCCAATAGACCCCACTTTCATGATACAGGTATCAAGGTATGTTCATATTACTAATTGCTTACCAGAAAATGGCATGATGCCACCACTGTACTCATTTTACTTAGCTCTGGTTAAGGGCAGTATCCCTTCACTTCTATGAGTGTAGTGAGTTGTGCACCCCTCCTGGTCTGAAAAAGACCATAATCCATGGACAGGCATAGGATATAATGTACATGCATGACCTGTGTTCGTCCAGGACCAAAAATGATTATCAACGATCCAGATAGCATTGCACCTGAGCAGGCATTCACACCTATTACCAGGTGAGAGACTTTTCCATTTCATCAACACACTTCAGGACCTCAAAATGTCTTCACGGACATGGGCCACTGAACAGGCCTGATGTTTCTCCATGTTTCAGACTATAATCCATACATATTGGTTATAACTGTTTGTAAGGTGGAGCAGCCATCCACAAGCTGTCAGGGACTCCGCTTTTTTTCTTAACACGTCACTAAACTGGTCATATTCTGCTAACTTACAAAGATTGAAATCCGAAGCACTTTATCTGCAACTAATTGAACTAAGGTTGTGTGGATTATTTTCTTATGCAAACTTCATGAAAACTATTGCAAAAGTTTTAAATCTTTACAAGCCTCAGGAAGGTTCTGAAGTTTAAATTGTGAAAGCAAATTCAGCAAAATTGGGTTTCATGATCTACCTTTTTTTATAAATGTCTGCTAGTTCTTTCTGCATACAAACCTGCACTGGATAGCCACAAATATGAACTAAATATGAAGGTTTTCAGAGGAGCCTGGACTGGAAATATCCTATTTCTACTTACTTCATTGTTGTTGTAACATAACCTTTATAAAATGTTATATTCGTCTGCACCTGTGATCTGTTGAATTAAAACAAAGTATGTCTGGGGAAATTAATTTATATTTTAATTCTTTTAAAACCCAGTTCAAGTACTGTCCATGGAAAACCATTTGCTTTGTGCAGAAGTGTCCCTAACCAGTCCTTGTCCTGCAAGCCTTGAGAGATTGGAAACTGCAGGAGCCTTTCCATTGCCAATCTTTTAGAAATGTATATCACTACCCAGTGGCACGGGTGCTCCAGATGAAGCCACTCTCATTATAGTGCTTGGGCTGTTAATCTATCCTGTTGACTGAAGTCATCCTTCCAATGCTACTATTCTCAAGACAACACTCCAAAAACTGCCACAGAACTTTGTTCACTCATCCCTTGTACTGCTGTTCACACAATAACTCCACAGTAGTACACACTGTTACAATTTTGACCAATTTCCCCACTGATAATCATTTACATCAAGAGAGAAAGAGATGCTCCAGAATATTGAAAGTAGTCTAGGAATTGGGGTAAAGAAAGTAAACAGGAGGAGCCATGGGATCAGAGAGAAAGGACTACGTTCAGGAATTTAGTAGTAGACATTCTAAAAAAAGAATATATCGTTGATTGGAGGCAAGTGTATTGTATGTCTCATGAGTCACTTCTCCCGTTCACATGTATGTTTTTATACTTTGTTGGATTTTGTACAGTAAAGCTGTCGTATATAACATTATAAAGAGATAATGGGGCCAAAGTCTTCTCCGTCAACATGTTGAGATTTCCCATGCATTTCAGGAACAACTTTCATATTTTAAGTACAGCCTGGGTGTCTTCAAACTCCATATGCTAGATGTTAGACTGTAGCGCCATGGAATGCCTGCCCACTTTTCAGGTGCGTGGGCAGGATCTTTCTGAGTGTCGTACCACATTGAGTAAGGACCACCAGGCGAGAGGCCCTATAACAGGATTCTAAGCCTGCTGTAGCAAAGCCCTCGCCAAAGATAGATTTGAAGTATTTTTATTGGGTGATGTGTGGGAATCCCTGGTTCCAAAAGGAAACTTTGAAGCATGGAATGTATCTTTTGAAAGAATGAATCAGGAATTGTGTACATGTAGTTCTGCAATTGGCAAAGAAACTGAGGGAGTGATAACATTTTAAAAAGGCTGATCTAACCAGGAGCGACATAGGGAGCGCCAACCACAATTTAATGTCTGTGACCAAACTGCCAACTGAGGGCTGGATGTTCAGTTTCCAGGTCATTGTAACATTCAAGGATACTCCCAGGTATCCAAATCCATTTGGCGCAGTTTGCAATTCCGATGCCTAGACACAGTTTTAGAGGTAGGAATTGGCGGGGAAGATCACAGATTTGGTGGTGTTGGATTAAAGACTGTAAGTTTCCCTGAATACCTTAATGATCTGGAGCTTTTATGGGCTGGATGACTCAGGTTCCATCAGCGATATCAATACATCACCCACATAAAAGAACACTTTATTTGAGGTACGGGTATCCACTTTAACCCCCTCACTTGTGCATATGTATGGAGCCACTCCTCTAAGGGATTTATAGCCATGGCAAAGTGGAACAGTGAGAGTGGGCAACTCTGCCTCATCCCTCTCTTAATGGAGAAGGGTGCTGATGTTTTACTGCTTACAGCAACATAGGCAGGTTAAGTCTTTGTACAGCAGTCAGAAATATTTAATGAGTTTGGGCCCGAAGTTCACTCATCTGAGGAGAGCAAATAGATACACTGTCTCCATTTAGTCAAATGATTTTTCCATGTCAGCTAAAAGGACCTCTACCGGCCGACTCAGTCTTTCCGCCTGTGCCAGAGCGTTGTGTACCCTTCCAATATAATGCCTGGTTGTCCAGCATGTCATAGAGTCAGTCTGATCTAGGTGAATCACTGCACGAATAACCTTTAGCAGGCAATTGGCAGCCCTTTAGTGATGATCTTCCCTTCAATATTGAGGAAGGAGATCTGGAAGTAGGAAGCACCATGTTACAGATGTTTCCCTGGCTTGAGGATTACCACTATTGCTGCTATGTGGAAGTCCTGGTGCAGTATTGCCATCCTGGTTGCTTCCTCCACCACTCTTTCCAGGGGTTGACCTTTTTTATGCATTAAGGATTTAAAGAATACCATCAGAAATCCATTCTGGCCTGTGGTCTTCCTGGTGCTAAGGTGGCCCAAAGTTGCTTAGCGCACCCCTGCAGTGGGTTCAGCTTACAAAAAGTGTAGTTCAGACATTGACAGGTCCCAAAGCAGCAAATCGTTCACAAATCTGTCTATCATGGATTGTGTCAGTGAATCATTGTTAGTGTGTAGGGCCCTGTAGTTTCTGTGCAAAATAACTAGCAACTTGCCAGTCTGTGAGAGCCATCGGTGGCAGTGAGGCATAGGATTGGCATGTGATGCATGTTGTGTATAGACAGTGGAATATCCTTCTAGATTTGTACTCCCAGTGATATAGTCATGATTGTGAGGCCAAACATATTTTCCTGGCCTTCTCTAGGACTGTGTGTCGGAGGGTTGGTTGGATGTGGGCGATATTGCTATGGAGTACTGAGTCCAGATTTGTGTGGCAACATTGCCCATTACATTAAGCTTGTCCTCCAAGTCAGGGATTAGCCGGATTCTGTGTGCATTTTTTGTTTATGGAATAGCTTATGAGGTTGCTCCAAAGGCTCACCTTTAAGGCTTCCTATAAGTTGCAAAGGGAGTCCACCGACACCTGATTTTGGGAAAAGTAGTGGTCACTAGCCTCCTCAATGTGCGTTCTGCATGACACATCTTGAAGTGATCATGTTGCCAATCTCCACAGCATCGGGGATCTAGAAAGTTTGCTTTTGATGTGGATTCCTACAGAGGAATGCTCTGAGAGACTCATGGAAGAAACATGGGGCATCAACACTCTGTGGGCCTCCTCGGTGGGCTGCATGAAGCAATCAAAACATGAGAATGCACAATGGGTAGAATATGTAACGCCCTCCTGTGGGTGAAGCAATTGCCACAGAGAGTCCTAGGTATGATACAAATGAAGCTATCATGTTTTGGCCACCATCACCACTGACACTGTTTGGAGTCCATCCCTAGTGTCCTCCACCACTCTGTTCCATCCTCCTTTCTGGGAAGATACCCAAAAGTGGCATAAGTATTTCAAGGAAAAAGATGGTTAGAGGGCAGGGTGTAGACATTAACCAGGGTCCATTGCTCCCCGTAGAAGCAACCACTGACCACCACATGTCTACCACAGTTGTCCACCGATACCCTCTCTACCACAAATGGTACCTGATGCTTAATTAGGATAACCACATTCCTGTAGCCTCTCTCGAAGTCAGTATGGAATACTTTTTTGAACCCATAATGGGCACGGAAGAGAACCTTGTTGCCCATAAGGTTTCCTGGGGTAATAGTATTTTGGCCTGAAGCCACTTAGCGCCTGAAGAACCACAGTTCTCTTGATTTTGTGATGAAGGCCATTTATGGTCCAGGAGACCACCTAAAGCTGCTGCATGGGGTATGTTTCACCGATGTCAGCCATCAGGGGAAGAGTAAGAATCATGGTCATGGAGGAGGTTGTTGTCCTGAGGGGTTCAGTTGGCCTCAGGAATAAGAAACAGTAATCACAAGTACAGGAACAACTTCCCCCACCCCTCATCCCATACATGAAACATCTACTGCAACATCATTGAAACTGGGTTCCAAACTGGCATCCATACAACTATCTTCCAACTGTTACCTTTCCCAACAAGGGGTATCACCTCCTGTGGCTCAGGCTCGAGTGACATTCTCAACAGTCTGTAATGGGATCACAAGCACCAAAGAGAAGAGGTCAGCAGTTGATGCTTGACTCCGGCCATCTGTCTCAAGTCCAGTATGTACAGTGCCTCTATACTCAGGGCTGCACAATTGTTCGAGCAGACTTGGGCCAACTGCCGCCATCTCCTCCTCCTGCCTCAACACCCGCTGCATGCTCTCAAAGATCTACAAATGGATACCCACTGAAACCAGAAGAACAGTTACCCAAGCCCTTGTAAGCAGCAAGCTGGACTATGGCAATGCCCTCTATGCAGGAACCATGGCCAAACTTCAGAAGAGGCTTCAACACATCCAGAACGCCTCCACACGCCTCAACCTGGATATCCTTCACCACTGCTACATCACAGACCACCTGAAAAACCTGCACTGGCTCCCAGTCAACAAGAGAATCACCTTCAAGCTCCTCACCCACGCTCACAAAGCACTGCACAACACCGAACCAGAATACCTCAACAGACGACTCTCCTTCTACACCCCGACCCGACATCTCCGCTCCGCTGACCTCGCCCTTGCAACCGTCCCACACCTCTGCAGAACTACAATCGGCGATAGATCATTCTCCCACCTCATCGCCAAAATGTGGAACACTCTTGCCACCCACCTGCGCCAGACCAAAGACCTCCTTACCTTCAGGAAACTTCTCAAGACCTGGCTGTACGAGCAGTAGCAGCACCTCCACCCCCCTCCTTCTCCCCCCTCCCATCCTCAGTGCCTTGAGACCCTCATGGGTGAGTAGTGCACTTTACAAATTCCTGATTGATTGATTGATTGATTGAAGAGGACTGTGTGATTGAACGTGGCGAAAGATAACATCCCTGTCAGAGTAGTTTGAGAATCGGGCTACCAGGGGCCTGACAGTAGCCCCAAGTGTCAGCTTGGGGCCAGGGCTCTGTGGGCTTTATCAATAATAAAGCAGGTGAGAGCGAGTCTGGCAGGAGGAGGAGGAAGGGCAGCACGTCATTCAAAAAACTTTCATGGGAAGCACTCTCACAGCCCTCTGGGAATCCCACAAAGCAAAGGTTATTTTTCCTGGCCCTGCCTTCTGCATCTTCCAACCTTGCAGCTAATTCTTTCTGCACTGTGATCATAAGGGTGGTTGTTTTCTTCATCTCCACCACTGTGTCCTCTAAACCGGAGACATGCACTTCTACCTCAGAAATTCTGTCCACCGCCTGACAGAGACCCTGTCTCAGCAACATGACATTTTCCCCGACTGCCCCAATCTTGGCTTCTAGGGCATCACATGAGTGATAGCTTGGAGCATCCTTAACATCAACTACACTCTAAACCAAAACACATATGTAAAAGACATTGGGGGTCATTCCGACCCCGGCGGTCAAGGACCGCCGGGGCCGGGGATGCGGGATCACCGCCAACAGGCTGGCGGTGCCCCGCAGGGCATTTTGACCGCGGCGGTTTGGCCGCGGTCAGACCAGGAAAACCGGCGGTCTCCCGCCGGTTTTCCGCTGCCATGGGGGATTCCGACCCCCTCACCGCCATCCTGTTCCTGGCGGTTCCGACCGCCAGGAACAGGATGGCGGTGAGGGGTGTCGTGGGGCCCCTGGGGGCCCCTGCAGTGCCCATGTCAATGGCATGGGCACTGCAGGGGCCCCCGTAAGAGGGCCCCACTTTGAATTCCAGTGTCTGCTTTGCAGACACTGGAATTCGCGACGGGTGCCACTGCACCCGTCGCACATCCTCCACTCCGCCGGCTCCATTCGGAGCCGGCTTCCTCGTGGGGAGGGGTTTCCCGCTGGGCTGGCGGTCGCCCGCCAGCCCAGCGGGAAAGCCAGAATGGCCTCCGCGGGAGCGCCCATATGGCGGCTCCCTCCAGGCGGGCGGCTCCCGCCGCCCGCCGGGGTCAGAATGACCCCCATTGTCATTTACAACACCAATAGCTCTCTTACAAATGCCAGACTAATTGCATTTCAAATGCTTGATTAGAATAAGGCGCTCAATCGAAGAGAAAGATGTATGTGGCTACTACCATGCTGTATTTACAAATAAACTGTTGTGTTTGGTAATGAGCTCAACTGTATTTATCACAAACATATATCGAAAAAGTTTGCATACCTATTGACCCACGAATCAGGGAATATACCTTGTTTGATTTGTGGAGAAACTGGAAAATCTTCTGAAGAATGGGATACTTTAAAGTACATGGCATCTGTGCTACTTGAAACGTATGGTAGTCTTCATTAATGTTCGTGTATTGAAGGCACCTGAATTGAAGTATAAGACTGGAACATTCAAGTGCATTTGATATGATATATTTGTCCTCAGCATACCATAAGGTAACTATCGATGCTGAGTGCTGATCCTGAGCATACGTTACAGGACTGAGAACTTATTGTTTTCAATGTACATCATTTGAACTAGCCTCTTCAGTTCACTAGTGCCTCCAGAAAATAGTGTTGTCAAAGGAGCTCTGTTCTTTCAAGATGATATACTGATAAACAGAGGCCATGTGTGAGTGAATGGCTTAGTGTTAGGGCAGGTTGTACTGTGGTGACCAGTCTACCGGCTTTCGGGTGGGGTGCATACCATATATGAGTGGTTCAGCATCTTAAACAGGACATTCATTGTCCACAGAATGTATTATGTTTAAACATAGCCTGATAATTATAGTCAGGAAAGTTCCAGGGCATGTGAGTGAAGACTAGTTTAAGTCCTGCATGATAAGTGTGGCAGTATGTGATTGATTTCCCATGGAAGGTCGCACTGAGGGAAAACAAAAAAGGTGATATGATAAGTACTTGAATTAATCTCAGCTACCGGTAATTACTCTGAGTCACGTTCCAGTCCATTGTTGGTTCACCCACTATGCCAAAGTAGACCAAGACCATGCCTGTCTCATCTCAAATAAATCAATGCTGTACTTGTCATCCTCCCATACATCCATCTGACACTCCTCCAGAGTACTCTGTCTAATGTAGTGTACCTCATCAAATGGCTTTGTAAGTTCAACTGGATGACTCCAACACTCAGAGCTCTTGTCTGGCCTCATATTCCTCCTGCATCATTTGAAAGACCTGCTATATTATTGGCAATGCAGTGCATTATGTCACCCCTTTTCACTTCTCATCCAAGCTCAAGAGGGCTGTGTAATACTTGAAGCAGTTTTGCCAGACTAGTCCGTGAAATTAAAGAAGACCAGTTGCATGTTTTTCATTCTTTACACTCCAAAGGTGCAGAAGTCCACTGCTTTTGAAACCAGCCTAGAACAGTCCCTTCTCCATTTCAGATTTTTTTTAAAGTCCTACTCCTCAAAAATACATGTTATCTGATCACTCAGACCCCCCACCCCAACAGGTCCTGCTTACCCAATCCTCACAGCCAGAAAATGCTTCTCTGGAACTCACCACGCCCCACAGCACCATCTTTTACTTCCTGGTACTTGTTCTCCTTCCCCACTCCCTAACTTACCTCATCTACCATTCTTCCATCTCACACACTCACCACAATCCTATCCTCCTGCAGCCCTGATGACCCTCTCCTTCCTTAGCAAAGTAAACTATCCCATGCCCCAGCTTCCCCGTCCCTCCTTCCTCTTCCTATCCCACGCTGCTGTATTCATGTATGTCACTTCATCGAGGTGAAGTAATGTAGCATCCTCACTGTTCTGGTTGTATTATGGCTTTCAGTATCCACTCTCGTACCTCCTGCCGAGCACCAAACCTTCTCTCAATCTTCTTAGCACAGCACCTCTCTCCTTTCGAAGTACTCTATCTACAATGCCCTCCTCCTCTCCTTCCCTTTCTTCTCTTACTATCCTCGGTATTGAGTCTGCGAGTTCCCGCCCTCGCCTCTCCCCACCTCCACCGTCTGTCGCTAGCTGCTACTACTATGTAGAACTCTGTTGCTTTGCAGTTAGTTTTGAGGTATTCCCAATCCAAGATCAAACAAGATCGTGTTTGCGCAAGTGGAAAGTGAGAAACACAGGATAATCAGGAAGGCATTGTTAGTGAGTCAGCTGAGGTGCACTGTTCGCAGTATGAATTGTTGGGCTCTTTGAAAGAAAATGTCTGAAAAGATGGTCCTCTCCGTTTTCTGCCAAGTCACAGAGCTTCCGTCATTGGCTGCAAAACCGAATTCAGGCTGTCTCGTTAGCAGTTCGTTCTACAACAACTAAACGTGTCAGATTGATTCATTGAAGTAAGATGCATGTATTCGTACGTTCCGCGAATGCGAGAGATGCGTATTCTTTTTTCAGTCATAAACCCTGGTATGTGTGGGGTCAGTTTATTATAGCAGACAGCGCGCGTCGATTCGTCTGTGTGAAATACATTAGTTGCAACTTTACCCTACAGCTCCTCAGTCCAAGTTCATTTGGTGCAGGTGTTTAAAGGTTGCTCTTGTAGAATGATCTAAGAAGGACGAAAAAAGCAACCAGAACAGCATGCTTGCGCGCTGGCAGTTCTAATAACGTTTTCCTTCTGCGGTTAAACAGCATGGAGAGCACATTAGCAACAGAAACGCTGCCAGCTAGTTCCACGCTGCTAGTGTGAACTGGAAGCCAAAGCAAGATAGCTTTACAATAAATAACCTTCAGCTTGGCCAGTGACCAGCGACGGGAATGAAGGGTGGATAAGGTCAGACAGGAGGTGGACTGAACGACCTGCGTTGAGAGGGACCGGATGAGTTTACAAATTGGCACTGTTTGTGTTCTCAAATGTGTTTGATGGAAAGAATGTCTGACACTTTCTCACGTCTCTGTATGAAAACATAATCGCTATATTGGTGCAACGAAATCTACACATTGTACACCAGCCTTTCAAATGTACGTCATATATCCCATCAACCATCTGCGTGTCAGTGTTTGTTGCATGGCACAGAGGTACACGTTAAATGCATGGTATCTAGGATTAAATCATTTTGGCTCTTTTGTCTGGCAGAATCAAATTAACTATAAATAATTCGTGATTCATGAGCGCACTACACACTCGCACAAACTTTTGGTCGCTTCTCTGTGTTGCTTTTAGTAGTTAAACAGGCTAGAACTAGAAATTGGACAAATACTTTTATAAGAGAGCTGCAGTTGCAAAGCAGATGAGTTAAATTACAAGTATCATGCGTGGTGAGGGAGTGTGTGTAATTGTGCAGTATGCTATTTATTATAATTAATGCACGTAGGGAGGATTACTGAATCGGCCAATTCCTGGTCACGTATGTTTGCCAACAGTTCTTCCCTATGTCCATAAGGACTTAGGGGCTGATTTAGATTTGTTTTGTGGGGGTACTCTATCATTTCGTACCGTCTCCACCAAACTGAGGGTCCACCTGTCCGATTACAGATGGGCGGAGCTTAAGTATGTCAACAACGGAGAAAGCCATGTCTCCATCACTGACATACTCCTTTGACGGCCGACAAAGTAAGAGCCGTTGGGAGTTTGGCTATTTGACTGCCCACCCGATTTTGATTAGATTTGATTGGGCAGTTTTCACTGCCTCTTGGAGCAGTGAAAACTTCAAAGTGATCCCCCATGTTATAGGAGAGAACTCCCATGTTGTGGGGGTCATTAGTTTTTGCAGTACTAAAAACAAAATACTGCTTTGGAATTTTGTTTTTGAAAACAGAGCCGCCTGTCAAACTTGACACTTCCTGCCAATGTTAAGAGATGTCTGCTGGGCCAGCAGCCATCTATAAATTTAGTGGGCGAAGGACGTTTCAAATGGCGGGAGTGAGTACTCTGCCATACCAATGGATCGACCTCCATCCACCAAAGTATAAATCAGGCCCGTAGACAGTTTTTGGGACCATAATTGTAATAGTATCAAACACTGACACAGATCGAAACAACAAAAGCAACACCCAAAACAACAAAACAGCAGTATAATGGAATGCAACATATTAACACAACACAGCTATATATCACCACAACATGATGCATCACAGAAAATCTCACAGTTGAAGCAAAGTTATGGTGGCTACAACGAGTGCCAGAAACCCTTGAAATAGGCCAATTACGACTATCTACACAAACCAGAACTTGCACCCCCGTTCTTGCAAATCATAAATTGCCACTAGTGACCTCACATATGATGTGGCAGATGACACACAAATGACATGGATGCCATTACATATCACCTTAATTACTGACATTGTCAATGATATCACTATGGATAAATTATCATTTTTATCACTGTGTGTTGTTATTTAATAATGTTGTGTTGTTAAATCCTGTTATTGGTATAGATATTGTGAGGGTGTTAGCAGTGCCTTGGGTGACAAGTTATGACATACCTCTTACCTCATTGCTTCATCTAAACTCTGTTGTGTAAAGGCAAATCCACTGAAGAGAGCAGGGATTGGCCACAGGCAACCAAACTCCTGTGTGGTCAAGCCCCTGCAGAGCACAAAGTGCCTGGAATCAGGTAAACTACGAGGCCGACAGGCCCATTGTTGATCCCATCCTTCCTAGTTATCCTCTGATTTAAACAATATCAGGTTTTAATGACTCCAGGGAACCAGGGGGCAAAACAGGTGAAGAGGGATGGTAATGGGATGCTGGCCACCAAAGAAGGAGAGCTATAAAACAAGACACACAGGGGATTACAAATGCGGCCATTGCCAATATAACATTTTGGAGTGCACAGTCATGTCCACAATCAAGAAGTGCATTCACCTCTCCTTTTCTGTCAAGAGGCAAAGAAGAATGCAAAAAATGCCTCCAACTCATTGTAGACTAGCAGCAGATCACTAGTAGAATGTAAACACAAGGGAACAAAACAAAAAGTAACACAAGCACATATACTGCTGCAAAATGAGGAGTCAGCTGGAGCAAAAACCCTAAAGGAGCACAGTCGAGGAAGACTCAGGCCCATATTTATACTTTTTTAGCACCACATTTGCATCGTTTTTTGACGCAAAATCAGTGCAAACTTACAAAATACAATTGTATTTTGTAAGTTTCCACTGCTGTCGCATCAAAAAATCGCGCACATGTGGCACTAAAAAAGTATAAATATGGGCCTAAGTGCAAACTTGAACAAGAGTCAGTTAAACCCACCCACATGTTACCAGGCAAAGCCTGAAAGGAACTATTGCCTTTCTTTAACTGTCACATCCATCCATGCCCAGGAATAGAAAGTGAATACATTGGATATGGAAGATATTTACAAATCATGATGATTTTGCCAGAATTAAATATGGATAACTGGTGCGCAGCATCCCCCTTGTTTTTCCTGGCTACCATAGTCTACGAACACCATGCACCTCTGTCTCCCAGTAGGGGCTTTGCTACACAGTATTCCAAATAAATAATTATGGGGCTGATTCACAAAGATACATTTACACATGCTGAATTACTCACATTTAAATGTACTATTTTTTTATTATTTTTTGATTAAGAGTTTCTAAAGCAGGAACATGACCCAAAGGTATCAGAGCACTGTACAGGGTAATTGTTTCACTATTGCAAAGGTCTTCACATGGAGATATTTACACACCTTTGTTACATATTTATCGAACTGTTTGGAGTACATCAGAGTGCTTTCCAAGGAAATCATGTTAGTATTGCATTGCTCTACAAATATTGGAATTACAAAGTCTGCCAGTAGTGAATATTTACCGGCCATCGTTAAATAGGTTCATGTAGTCTGGAAAGAAGCATTTGCTTTTAGGAGTTCAGTAGTCATTAAAAAGGTTGAGGCCAACGCCCAACATAAATTGGTGGATTGACTTGGGTTGTGGATAATATTGCATCATTCCACCTTCCGTCATCATTAGGGTAGGGATAGGTCCGTTGACTTGCCTGCAGGCCTGTTTTCTCATGCCTGACCCAATTACCTTTGTGTAGGCTGCACTGGGGACCCCCTCCTTGGTGCTCTCTTGTTGAGTTTTTGCATGCTACTGGGACTCTCACAGTGTTCAGTCCATTGTGATTTGTTCATGAGGGAAGACTTTTGTAATCGGTATTGTTTGCACTCAAAGCAGTCAAAGCAAAGGATTGGTTTGAGCCTCCAGTGGGAGGGAGTCCCAGATTGTGGGGGCTGCTCCGGAGAACATTCAAGTGTAGGTTCAAGGTGTAAATCTACACATGTTTGCTATTCACCATTTCTGAGTGTAGATTTACACTTAAGTGTAGACTTACATGTCTCTGATCCCTGGTGGATCCTCCTACAACAGAGGTTACGAGTGCAAAGTTGCTATAATAAATGTTATATATGTAGGTGGAGATCTTGGTCATGTCTTGGCATAGACACCCCTATCGGGAAGCATAGGAAAAAGTATTAAAGTTAAATCTTCTTTAAATTTTTAAAAAATATTCTAATATAAATTATACATGCATAATAGCATAAAATATTTATTATAGACCCAAAATTATCACAACATAATGCTTCAGCATATTAATTGATCAAATTAGATGTGTTTTAAATAAGTAATAAATGAACATTTTCACATTTTTTAAAGTGGATATTACATGTTATTTCTTAAAAATTAATTAGGAAAAAATCCCACTCAGTATCAATTTTGTCTTCAATATGTATTACATTTGGTTAAACATTATGGCCCTCATTATGAACTTGGCAGCAATCACCACCGACCGCTGTGCTGACGGTGAACAAAAGACCACCAGTCGTGGTGAACTGCATACCGCTGTATAATAATGTCAAAAAGACAAACCTCCAAAAACCTTGCAACCTCTACCCACCGCCAGGGCCAACAATAGTGGAAAGGCAGTACACCTCACCCCGCCACCACCATGCAGACAAATCCCCCACCCACCAAATAATGATGCACAAATCAGCTCGGCGGACAGTAAATGTCGAACGACCATTTGCAGTACGGACCACCACGGCCAGCAATTGGACCCGTCAACAACAAATGTACACATTGGCAAGTTCAGAAGCACACACCTGACACACATCTACAACACTTTAAAACACACACATACACACCCCACAATCCTTTGCAATGCCAATAGCAAAACATATTAACAACACAACACACATACACTGAACTCACCATCACACAAGTCACACACACAAATATACCACCAAAATGCATACATTGCTCACCCACCATCACAAGCCACACACCCAACCACACAACAGCACCCTCACCAATACACCCACAACACATCACCCACAACACACACCATGGCACCCCCATAAGCACCCACGCTTCACAGACAGGGAGCTAAGGACCATGGTGGACAAAATACTCAGGGTCGAACCACACCTATTCGGGGCACAGGTGCAGCAGACATGCTTGGCCAGGAAGATGGAGCTATAACAGAGAATAGTCAACAAGGTCAACGCCATGGAAACCATCCACGCACAAGGGATGACATCAGGAATAGATGGAACGACCTGCGCTGGAAGGTTCGTTCCATGGCATCCAGGCACTACATGGCCGACAGAAGACTGGTGGTGGTCTCCCACCTCCTCCCCCCAAATACACTGACTGGGAGGAGAAGGTCCTGGCTATCCTGCACCTGGAGGGCCTCACTGGACTCACTGGAGGACTGGACTCGGGTAAGGCAACTACAATACCTTAACAGTCACCACACCTGTAATGCATGTATCACCCCATCCCTCTCACTACCACAAGGACCCCACCCCCTACCCAGTCCGCAACACCCACACACTCACGTCCAAGTCACCTGCATGCCCACAATCCCCCATAGAAATCACCAATCAGCCCCCTGTGCACAGTCACCAAGCCATGCATGTAATCCCAGTAGCACTACAACACCCACGATGCACCACCACCCCTCAATAAATGCATCAAAATGTACACAAAGGGACCTTGCATGCCAGTACATGGGAATTCAACCACCAATTACTGCTGACCAGTGCTGCAACTGACAAGAAAGTACAGGACACCCACATCTCTATTCTCTCACACACAGGCACCACTACCCTTGCCACCCGGACAGTGACGTCAAGGAGTGCCAGTCCTCCACCTGAAGACAGAGGCCCCACTCAGGAGAGTGCAGAGGAATGTCTGGACACAGAGGAAATCCCTAGCTCATCCCACAGCGCTGGACAGTCACCCTCAATCAGACCTACCCAGGACACCAATGACACCCATACCACTCAGCGACCACAATCAGCTCTGGCAAAACTACCCCACACCAGTGTCACCAGGCCACGGACAGGCTGCCAACATGTACAAAGGCCAGAGTCTCCACCCACCACCAGGCAGGATGATTAAGTGCCAACTGCAAGTGGAACTGCCAGACCTGTGCAGGGGACACAGGCACAGGGGGCTAGGGCCAGTAAGAGGGCATCATTGGCTCAGGGGGTGGCCCAAGGAGGGATGCTGCTGCCCAGGAGATGTTTTCTGAGGTCCGGGGAGCATACCACCATTCCCAGGACAGGATGGGACAGATCATGGCTACTTTGGAGCAGATTCAGAGGCTGCAGGTAGCACACCACCAGGAGGCCATGGAGCAATGGAAGCAGCTCTATGTCACCATGGCCTACATTGCAGGGGTGCTGCAGCATCAGACAAACATCCAGCCTGAGGCCTCCACCCACCTGCAGGCCCCTACCACTAGCCAAGTTACTGCCCTGCCATCTACATCTGCAGCATCCACTGGACTGGTGGCACTGCCAGAGGACTCACAGGACACCAGCACCCCTACCCCTGCAGCCCACCTTCACCTTCGCAAACGTGCCCTCAGATCCAGACATCCCACTGAAACACCAGCCAAGACCAAGCCCAGCACCAGGAAGTGACTCTGCCCTGATCTGTCTCCCTTGCGTGCCACTGAGCTACCTCATTGACATGCCACTGCCATCTCACCATCTTCCAATGGCCCCATGGACGATACTCTTATGCAACCAACAGCTGTGCATTTGTACCTGTGTATGTTGTTCACCATGTGCCCACTCCCTTCTACTGTCCCAACTCTCATGGATGTTTTGACTTGGAATAAATGCACCTGTGCACTCAAAATATCTGTCTTTAATCAATATTAGCTATCAACTGTGAATGTGAATACATTAGCCAGTTACTATCATAATGCCACTTTTATTGCAGGAGGTGGTCTAACAGACTGTAGTCTCTGAAGTATTTCACACTGTACTTTCCATTGCGTGCACTGGCATCTGCCACTTCAGTCATGATTTTGCATTATTACTGGTAAAGGACACCACAGTACTTACTACATGAGTCAGCCTGAAACAATGCAGTGAAGCCATCAGCATCATAGGAAATGTACCTGAGAGTCACTGGAAGTAAAGCCGGATTAGCTGGGTCCTGGTGTTGATATCTTCCCCCCTCTTCTTCACCATCACTCTCATCCCTCCTCTGAGGTGGCAGGGCTGTTTGGACAGCATCCTCCTCTTCCAGAAGTGGGATAGCTTTACTCACAGCCAAGTTGTGCAGCATGCAGCAGGCCACACACCTTGTCAGGGACATGGCACATGGATCCTCCCGAGAGATGGAGGCAACAAAATCTTGCTTTCAGTAGTCCTATGGTGCGCTCAATCACCCTCCTAGTATGACCATGTGCCTCATTATATTTCCTCTCTGCATCTGTCCTGGGATTCCTCACAGGTGTGAGGAGCCATTGCACGTTGGGGTAACCAGAATCCCCTGCAAAAATGGGTGAAAGAGGGTTGAAACACACACATTTTACTTGCATACAGCCTGGCTGTCAGCTATGTCACTGATCCAGTGTCATACCCACTCACCTATGAGCCAAGCTCTGTCCCCCTGTAGTTGCCCCATCACGTGTGGCACACACTGCTGTTTCTCAGGACATATGAATCATGGACTGATCCTGGGAACCTTGCATTGACATGTGAAATATACTGTTCAGCTGTACACACCAGTTGGACATTCATGGAGTGAACGTTTTTACCATACCAAGACACCTGTTCATTCACTCTTGGGGGTATGAGATGAGGGCTATGTGGGTACCATCAATGGCACCTACCACATGGGGCATACTTGCAAAGGCATAGAATCCTGATTTGATGGCGGTGAGATCGGGCCTTTGGGGAAACTGGACATAACTTTGGAAGTGTTGAACGAATGCATTCAGGAAATTGGACAGAATGAGGCTGAACATTGGCTGAGATACCCCTGCAGCCATGCCCACTGTCACTTGACATGAGTCTGTGGACAAAAACTAGAGCACAGATAGTACCTGCACAGTTGTAGGTATGGCATGGTGATTCCTATTGGCCGGCTTCAGATCAGGATCCATTTCTGCACAGAGGTCAAGGATTGTAGCTCGATTAAGTTGGTAAGTTATGATGATGTGATGTTCCTCCATTGTGGCCAGATCTACCAGGGGTCTGTAGACAGATGGGGCTCTCCCGCACCACATGGGTGAGTACCTATGGGTGATGAAGGAATACATCTTGAGTTTGGATATACACTTGCATCACATGGTAACACAATTCATTTTTTCAATGCGACACATATGAAACGCACACAAACACAATGAATTAGGTAGTCTTGTCAGGCTAACATGTGGTGAGGTGTCTCAGTCATAATGGCATCACAGTGTAGACACCCTTCCAACCATGATTACATGTGGGGGACCAGTACTCATGTCAGTACTCGAAGAAGGGGAGAGGGAATGGGGCCATGGATGAGGCCCCCGGCCAGGCTATGAAGACATGGTGGATGCAAAATGGCAGCCTCTTGCATCCAGGTTATTGTAGTGTGGAAGTGACTTCATTCCGCTGGTGTAACTCGTCATGGCGGTAGGCGGCATTCACTGCCGTGCTCCTGATCATTGGATTACATGGTTGCCAATGGCGAACCTAGGCCAATCATGATCGCCGCCGTTGGTGACGGTGCACACCACCGCGGCATCTACTGCCATTTCGACAGGCCCTTGACACTTGACTCCTGCACTACGAGAAGGGAAGAACTCTACTGCGTGTGCTGCTGTGTCTTGACTCTGGTCCCTGAGATGGCGAGTGTTACAGGGGAAGGGCCCCGCCCTTCACCGCGGAGGAGCTGAAAAGCTGGTGGATGGGATCCTGCCCCTGTATGCCAAGTTGTATCGGCGACCAGAGGAGCAGGTGAGTTGCTATTTGTCCTCCTTAGATTTGTGTGAATGTGTCAGATGCCTGTATGCATTTCTGTTCGCTGTGTGACAGCTGACCCATAGTGTGTCTGGCAGTTTTTGGCTTGAAATTTGTCCATAGTTATGTCTCCATGGGCCATGTCAGTTTGCACTGGCATGGCATTTGTGTATGGGGCATCCACACTGACATGTGTTTCTTTACTCTTTGAGTCCCATGCAGGTCAGCGCCCATCAGAAGTGGAGACTCTGGCAAGCCATCGCCAAGGAAGTGTGGACCCTGGGGGTCTACAACTGGCAGAGCAACCACTGCAGGAAGCGGTGGGAGGACCTGAGGTGCTGGGCCAGGAAGACCGGAGAGGCCCAGCTGGGGAAGGCCTCCTAATGAGGGAGGTGTGCCCGTGGGACCCTGACCCCCCTATTGGCCCGCGTTGTGGCAGTGGCCTATCCGGATTTGGATTGGAGCTTAAAAGCAGCACAGCAGCCACAAGGGGGTGAGTGCCAACACTTTTGTGATGCCACTATGATGATTGTAGTTAGATGCTAAGGGGTGCATGCATAGTAGTGCCAGGCACATAGACAGGTGTCTCCCTGCAGTCCTGCCCCCCTCCACATCCGTGAGATAGGGTCATAGCTAGTTTTGGCAGGGTCTGTAGGCCTGTAAGGGGTCCCCTGTTTGGACCCCATTGTATTTTAATGTAGCCTCATGAACTTGTAGATGTGTTGGCTTGGCATCGTCTCTTATTGGTTCACTTCACAAAGTGTATCAGAGTAGTGGGTCAGGATGGGAATGTAGTGTATTGTGGGATCATGCCTACCAGTCAGGGGCACATTCATAACATGTGTTGTGTCTGCTGAGGGTTTGTGCCTGAGCTGGGTGGGAGTGTATGTGTACCAACATGTACATATTTCCTGGAAATGACATACTTCTTTCCTTTTTTGTTTCCGCACCCCTGCACTCTTGTGTCCCTGTGTACATTAGCATCATCTGGTGAGAAAGCTGTGGCACCAGCGAGTGGGGATGCTGCAGCCCATGGTTCCCAGGAGGCAGAGCCAAGCGTCGCCAAGGGGACAAGTGGGTTGGGGGATGAGGGGAGTACCACACAGGATGTAACTACCACTGGAGGTAGTGACTCTGATACCTCCTCCGATGGCAGCTCCCTGGTGGTGGCAGATCCTACTTGGCCCACCCATTCTTTGTCATCTTCCGCCACCCCACATACCATCACAGCCCTCCCAGTTGCTCCCCACCGAGTTGCCCGTGCCCGCTCACCCAGGACGGTGAGCGTCTCCATCGCCCCAGGCACCTCATCCCCTGCCCCAGTCAGCCCTGCTGCCCTCACAGAGGAGGCTATTGACCTCCTGAGAACAATCCCTGCAGGGCAGATAACCATTGTGAATGCCATCCAGGGGCTAGCATCCCAGATGCAGCAATGCAATGCATATCTGAAAGGCATTCACGGTGCCATGTCTGGGCTACAGAGATCTTTTCAGGATCTGGCCTCCGCTTAGATGGCAGCCAGTGTCCCTGGTCTTTTCAGTCCCCCCTCCCACCACTCCTACCCCTTCCGGCAGCACCCCACTCCCTTCACCCATCTCAAGCATACATACAGACAGCCATGCACACAGATCAACACACAAAAAGCACACTGAGAAACACAAGCACCACACTTCCCACCACAGGCAATCACACACCCAACATACCAAAGCACAAACAACAACATCCACCTCCCCTACTATGTCAGCCTCCCAGACCCCGTCTGTCATCTCACCATGCACACCCACATGCACTGCACCCTCAGTCACTGCTGCTGCCCCATTCTTGCAGTCACTACAACACCTGACATCCAGTCATGCACCCCAGACACCACACCTGCACTAACCACAACTACATTCACATACACACTCACCAGCCCTGCAGACACCCACACAACATCCATATACACTGGCAGCCTGTCTTCTCCCATTGTGTCCACCCCCCTCCTCTCAAAACACTCAAACGCTCACACTCATCCACACCACACACATCCACCATACATAAGCAGATTAAAGAGGCACCTGCATCCACATCCAGCACACCTATACCTCGTACCACCACTCCCTCAACCTCCACTCCCAGACCTAGTTCCAAATCCCCTCCAACTGCACCTAGGAAGCTGTTCCTCTACTGTGTTCAACTATTTGAACCCACCCGGTCTTGTCCCTAAACGATCCAATGCCCTAGCTCAGTCAACTCCGTCCTCGTCAAAGTCTGCCCCAGTCTGCTCTTCCAGTTCTTGTGCCCCTTCCCCAGGGAGGAAGAAGCCCCATGTTGCCCCAGGTCCCTCTGCCACCCCCGGTCCAGGCCCACTCTCCCTCCTTCCAAGGGCAAGCCAAACCCTCTCCACTTCCACCTCCTAAACCTAAGCCCAAGACCCTTCCTTCAAGACCTGACTCACAACCCCAGCCACCCTCTGTTCCCTGAGGTGCCTGGCTGCCCCATTGATGCCCCTTCTCATTGAAGTTTCCTTTACCATCGTAAGAGTCAAGTGTAGCCTACATTTGCCATTATGGGGCTTGCTTATGGACTGGCCTATGGCCTTGTTTGTTTTGTAATTTAATAGCGATTAGATTGAGCATTAGCAGAAGACATCTTGTATTTAGCAACTATTGTGAACATTTGGCGGAATCCATTTTGTATTCATGGCAGCCATTTTCTCTGCCATGTGCTCGCCATGTGCTCTGTCCTACCTTTCTGTTAACTACTCTTGAAAATCTGTCTAGTGACAAGTTATATTTAGCATCTCCCACTTTCGCCCATGCCCAGTAAGATCTGCAGCTGTTAGTAATCAGTAACAGACAGTAATGTGTCAACTAATCCTTGAAACTGTTTGCCCCTCCTACCTGTCGACTGTGCATTTCCATATGACCATACATGTATGTAAGTCTTGCTTCTATAATTGTACCACCTTCTTTTAGCCCCTGCGTGGGTATAAAATGACCATGCTCTCTTAGTTCAGTGTGCTACTTCAAACATTACCGAAGGGTGCTGTTTGAACTGTAGTACCACCTCATGAGGTTTAATAAACTTTGGGCCTGATTCTAACTTTGGAGGACGGTGTTAAACCGTCCCAAAAGTGGCGGATATACCACCTACTGTATTACGAGTTCCATAGGATATAATGGACTCGTAATACGGTAGGTGGTATATCCACCACTTTTGGGACGGTTTAACACCGTCCTCCAAAGTTAGAATCAGGCCCTTTGTCTTTTATTTCAGTTTCTGTGCCAACTTCTTCCTATATGGTCTGAGGACTTTGTGCAGAGAAGGGCGAACCCCTTGCACTAGTAGGCCTTGCTGAGGCTTACTTCAACAGTTTGGACATTAATAATTATTTGTTTAAAATAAATTTTAGTGCCCAGCAGACAAGTTGGTGCAATATTGATCTATTGTGCAGTGTTTCACTGTGGGGATGTGGTGTGGACAGGTGTGTGCAATGTTGCAGGTATTTGTTGGCTTGTTTCTGGTAAGTACATCTTGTTATGGTATGTATGGCTTCGGACAGTGGGAAGGGTTGGGAGTGCTTTGCGGTGTGGATGGGGTGGGTGTGTAACTGTGGCCTTTCTTCCCATGTGTACTAGGCTGCGGTACTTACCATCATCGTCTTCATCATGGATCACGGTCCTGGAGAAATATGGCAAGGAGAAGCACAGGGATTATTTCCAACTCTCACTCCATGTCTGCGTCGGTGTGTTCTGTGTGCCTCCGGTGAGTGTTTCCCTTTATATGGGTCATTTCTGCCACGCTTTGCCTGGCAGTGGATCCCGCCCCAGAGCTGATGGCGGTGTGGTATTTCATAATTTGGTGGGCGGGTAGGGTCTTTCCGCCATGCTGAGGGCACCCTCCCCTGTCATCAGCGAAACTACCAAAATGGCGGTGCGGTGTTTCCCGCCATATTCATAATGACCACCTATGGGTAGAATTACCTTACATTAGTTTTAACTTTTTAAAGGTCTGATTTAATTTTATGTTAAGTTTATTATTAAATTCTAAAATGTTAAAATGTTATATTATATATATATGATTTTTTTCACTTAAAAAACAAAGGTTACCCGGATGGTATGGTTAGGTTCTGAATTTACTTGTACAAAACCATAGAAATGCAGCAGTTTTAGTTAGAGTTATTTTAAGTAACTCTGGGGGTCATTCCGACCCCGGCGGTCATTGACTGCCGGGGCCGGGGTCGGCGGGAGCACCGCCAGCAGGGCATTCTGACCGCGGCAGTTTGGCCGCGGTCAGAACAGGAAAACCGGCGGTCTCCCGCCGGTTTTCCGCCGCCATGGGGGATTCCGACCCCCTCACCGCCATCCTGTTCCTGGCGGTTCCGACCGCCAGGAACAGGATGGCGGTGAGGGGTGTCGTGGGGCCCCTGGGGGCCCCTGCAGTGCCCATGCCAATGGCATGGGCACTGCAGGGGCCCCCGTAAGCGGGCCCCACTTTGAATTAGCATAGCAGACACTGAAATTCGCGACGGGTGCTACTGCACCCGTCGCACCCTTCCCACTCCGCCGGCTCCATTCAGAGCCGGCTTCCTCGTGGGAAGGGGTTTCCAGCTGGGCTGGCGGGCGGCCTTCTGGCGGTCGCCCGCCAGCCCAGCGGGAAACACAGAATGGCCGCCGCGGTCTGTGCGGTCATTCGGCGGTTCCCACCAGGCGTGCGGCTCCCGCCGCCCGCCGGGGTCTGAATGACCCCCTATATCTTGCAACCTAAGGTAACTATAACTCCTGCCCCTCCATGCACAGTTTTTTCTTCAATAATTTGACTGCTAATGTTTAATGTATATTTTTAATGACGTTATAGAAGTTGTCATGAGTGCTGTAATATCTGGGTTAGTTAGCAGTGCTTATGTATATATTACCTAGTGGAGGACGCCACTAGGTAGTTCTAGTTAGGACCATTTTTCCATAGAAAAAGTGTTTTTGCCTTGCCTCATCTGTGGCATGGTTTGATGAATCTTCCCCAAAAAAGTGCCCCGGTGATTTATGTTGTGCACAGAAAGTTTTGGGGTGATCCGTCAAGGGGAAGGGCAAGAAAAAGAGGGGGGGTTAAAAAAGTTGCCATTCCTATGTTAATTCCCATAGTACCTTTAGACACAACTGCAGCCAGAACCACTGGATGGAATTACACAAAATTTGGCAGAAAGCTAGGTTTTGTTACACAGATTGTGCTTTTAGTTATTTGGTGTGGATCCTTTCCGTAGTTTTTGAGAAATTAAAGGGAAAATAAATTTGTGTACCTCTGAAATTTTTGCGACGATCGCGGCAAATTCATGAATGCGCGCGACAACAGGAATACTCTGATTGAATTTCCACTAATGTATATCCAAATAGAAGCACTGTAAATGGCTGGCTCAACCTTACTAGAAAGTTGTGGCGCCCATTTTATGTTATGGGAGAGGGTTCCCGTGGCTAAAGATAGAAATGATAAGTGGTATAAGGGGTCAGGGTGGAGGTACCCTGATCCCCAGTTTGTGATATAGGGGTGCTTGAGGGTCAAATTAGGGATTTTAAATGATTTGTCTACCCAATGTGCAATGTTCCCAAAATGTGAGGATATCCTCGAATATCCTCAAATATTCTCGAATATTCAAGGACATTCGAGAATATGCAAAAAAAAACACATTCACAAACTCATGCATACACTAATTCATTCACTAATTCATTCACTCATACATGCACTCAGAGACTCATGCGCCCACTCACACTCATGCATCCACTCAGACCCACTCATAGACTCAAACACCCACTTTGAGACCCACTCAGACACTCACGCACTCACTCACAGATCCACTGAAAGAGACAGGCCATGTGGCCAGTCCCCACTATGCATGGCCAAAGGCTGTGCGTGGTTGGGTGGTTATATGGCTTGGCTGCAGGGCCTGGCCACGGGCCAGGCTCTGCGGTCACCCCCCGCGGTGTAAGGCCAAAGGCCATGTGCAGTAGTGGTTGAATTAACATAAAGTAATTAAAATTACTTTGAGTTAAAAAACAGATTTTCACTGAAAAAAAAAGGTTACATGGATGTTATAATTAGGTTCTGAATTTACTCATATAAAACCATAGAAATTCAGCAGTTAACGTTAGTTATTTCAAGTAACTATAGCTCGCTCCCTAAGGTAACTATAACTCGCGCTTTCGCCATGCACAGCTAATTACGCCACATATTATATCATTGATGACGTCATCTTTGATATTATCAGTGCAACTTTTGCAATAAAATTATTGATAAGAAAACTGTGCATGGCGAGGGCGTAACTTATATTTACCTTAGGGCACGAATTATAGTTACTGCCACCAGAGCTACCACCAGACCTTAGTCATGCAACAAAAACAGTGCTATATATGCTCCTCATATCACCCAATATTGCTACTGAATGTGTAGACCAAAACACTAGTCAAGGTACTTGCAACAAGACGTTTGTGAGTTATGGCTACCATTAGCCACAAAGGCCAATCAGATTTGACCCTGAGGTGATCCACCAAGCTTAATCTCCAAAGTTTACACAATTGGTTTGACAAAACAAGGACCAAGAAAGACCCCTTGCCACAATATCATTAGACACTGAAGAGGCATTTGTTTCCATCAAATGGCCTTACTTGTTTCTAAAATGGAGACACCTGGGGTTTGGCCTTGGTTTCTGGCCTTCGTTTCTGGAAATGGGTTGCCCTATTATACGAGGGATCCGTGGCTGTAAGTAGAGTAAATGTCATCATATTATCATTGTTTTTATTAGAGTGGGGCACCAGACAGGGGTTCCTTCTCTCCACATTACTTTTTGGCATGTGTTTAGAACCATTGGCCTGATGAGTCAGGTCGTTGGCCACATATAGGGGTTTTCAAAGAGAACTGACACACAGGAGAAGATTTGTTGTATGTGGATGATGTTCTTCTGTAGGTAGCAAACCACACTGCAGTTTTACCAATGATAATCTCACTGTTCAAAGAATTTGGGAACTACATAGGATTAGATTAAACTGGGAAAATCAGTTATATTTAAAGGTACTGAGTGAGAAATAGGGAGGGAATTACTTGGTGGCATTCAAATGATGTAAGATCGCTTCAGGTACCTGGAAATAAACCTAATCTCTAAAGAACATTATTCCTGAAAAGGAACGCTAAAAAACATTTACATGCATTTCATGGAGATTCACTGAGGTGGTTTGCTCTGCTTTTCCATAATGGAAAGAGCAGCATTTTTTAAATATGATTACAATTTAGAAATAGCTGTATATGATGCAACTCACTTTTTTAGCATTCCACCCACCATCTGCACTTTTAGAAAGTTGTCATTTACCTTCTCTTAGCCATTTGATCCTGCAGCCTCCCTCGAGTCACATGTCCAGATGCGACTGACTTTGGGAATTCTTCACAGACAGTCACACAATAGAGGGATTAGGTGTGTCTGAATGTGCCATCTTCTGGCAGTATGGCAGGACACAGCTGGGCACAGCTCCACTTGCAATTGAATATGCTGTGCTCTGCCTTCACACAAAGGGCTTATCACCTCCACATTGTCTCTGCAGCCAGCCTGAAGCCAGGGCAGGAGAGGCAGGTAATTCCAAGCAAGAGAAAGCTCTAGAAACTTCTCTCATCTTCAAAGGAGGCACCAGGTATAAAAATAGGGCCCTCGGACCAACTCTTCAGTTTACTTTCTGGACGTGGAGAAGGACTCTCAGAGGCATCCGTGATGCTGTGGCATGCCGCCTACTCCAGAAGGCTGCTTTGTTGAACCTGGAAGGACTGCTTTGCTGCCTGGAGCCTGCCTCGAACCCTCAGAGGCCAGCCCTGCTGTTTGAGCCCTACATCTTCACCTGAACCCCATACTACTAGAATGTCTTGAAGAGCTAGTTTGCTGGCCTTCTCTGCAGAACCATAGGAACCTAAAAGGCTCTCACCATCTTGAACCTTCAGCTAGATGCAGCCTGAGTGAGTTCTGAACTCCCAAGTGGTGTCTTACCAGTTCTGGATTCTTGGTTGTGGTGCTAAAGACACCCAGGTAGCCAAAATCCAAAACTTGGGACTTAAAACATTTTTGGCTAAAAACTGCTCTGAAAACAAAGAGAAAACTGGGATCAACCTACTCGTCGACCAGCTGAAGGTGCATTGCGATCTGGTTTTGTGGCTGCTTACATTATATTCTTCTCCGCAGCAGCAAATCCTGTTCAGCGGTCCATTGCCAAAGGGGTATCCGAGGCATGGAACTGCCTTCTGCTGCAGCCTCATGGCTGGTCCTACTGGAGATTTTTGTCTTCCAAAAAAGTGACTAGGGCTCATAATTATACCTTTTGACGCAAACCAGCGCAGGCGCTGGTTTGCATCAAAAAATTTACCGCCGGCTAATGCCATTCAAAAGCCCCAGGTGGGCGCCTTATTTAAGGATTGACGTTAGCCGGCACTGCGGGCTGGTCAGAGTAAAAAAAAAAAAAACTTTAACCAGGCAGCGCCGGCGTAGGGAAAATGGGGGTTGTGAGTCAAAAAATGGTGCAAGTCAGGTTAGAGTCAAATATCATGGCTCTAACCGGACTTGCGCCATTTATTGGCGCACAACCCCCATTGAAATGACTCCTGTCTTAGCAAAGACAGGAGTCATGCCCTCTTGCCCAATGGCCATGCCCAGGGGACTTCTGGGCATGGCCATTGGGCACAGTGGCAAGTAGGGGGGGCCCAAGTTAGGCCCCCCTATGCCACTTTAAAAAATAAAAAAATTATACTTACCTCTACTTACCTGGGATGGGTCCCCCCATCCATGGGTGTCCTCCAGGGGTGGGAGAGGGTGACAGGGGGTGTCCCTGGGGGCAGGGAAGTGCACCTCTGGACTGCTTCCATGGTCAGAGACCATGGTAGTGAGCCCACAGGCCCCTTAATGCCTGCCCTCACCCAGGCATTAAAAAATGGCCGACATCAGGCTGTGCGCCGTTTTTTAAGGCCCACCCCATCCTGTGCATCAAAATGACATGGGAGTATAAATAAGGCGCACAGGTCTTAAAGTCCTTTTTTGGACGGGAACGCCTACCTTGCATGTCATTAACACAAGGCGGTTTCCCTCATCCAGAAAATGACGCACACAGAGGAATTTTGACATTCGCGGGGTCGGGCGTCATAGTATAAATAAGGTGCACGGTTTTCGCCGAATGTGCAACAAAATTTTTGACGCACATTCGGCGCAGACAGAGTATAAATATGCCCCTAAGTGTGAATGTCAAAATCCTCACCGCAACTTTGTCCAGCAGCTCCCCAACATCAACACTCCCTCCTTGGACACTGCCTGAAGCCTTGCCCATCTGAACTTTACTTTCTTAGGACATTTTTCTTGGAAATACTTTTAGTTCAAAGGTAGGCGCTTACCGGGCCCAATCCACTTCCAGCTGACCTGCACTCCATCACTGTTGACCATATTTTGCGACTTTGATCCTGTCTTGTGTGACTAGATGTCTGGATGGACACTTTTAGGTTTTAGGCACTATCTTTTACTAAAACGTATAAAAAGTCATAACTCCATTTCAACTGATTGAACATTTGTCATTTTGGTGTTGAAAACGTATTAAAATGTACTCTATTTTTTAAATTGTTGTGGGATTTTACTTGTGTTGTGTTTTCACTTTATTACTGCTTGTGTTCTATATAAATACTTTACACATTGCCTCTAAGTTATGCCTGGCTGCTTTTGTGCCAAGCTACAAGAGGAATAAGAGCAACAAGAACTGTGTCTGTTGTTTGTGTTTCACCCCTCAACCAATAACCCAATTTTGTACAATCATGTGCTTCACCCCCTGGTCTTAATTCTATCTTAGGTGTTTTACTTCCTATTTCCAGGATTTCTTCAAAGATTTGCTGTAACATAATTTCCTGCTTCCAGTTTCTCAAAGCTCCTCCTCAGAACCCCAGCCTTGAATATGCCTCACCTGTATCAAGGATTTTGTTGGCCATCGGCCTTTTCCTCCTTGAGGCTCCTTCTGGAAGACACTAGTCAGTGGGTGGGTGCCTTGCACCAGGGTCATAATGGCTACTGGAAGGGGTCACCCTTTCCTCTGGCTGCTGAAGACAAAAAGAGAGGCTCAGCGCCCAGCCCTTGACAATTGTTCCTTCAGTATCTAGTAAAGCTATTTATTGATAATTACTAGGGCCCAGTCGTGATCTGCATTTGTGTATTACCATTAATATTGATCATTTCGACAATCGCACACCTCATCTGGAGAAAAGTACTGAGCTGAATAATGCCTTCAAAAGGTTGGCCCTATTCACTGCATCCTCCTTTAGGAGTGCAATAGGGATTTTGTTTGGGCCAGGAGGGCGAGATGCCTTACAGTGTTCTATTAATGTGGCTGTTCTCTTGCAAGAAATTTAGTAAATGTCAGGGTGGTCCTTAAATCAAATTTAGCTGGACTGGTAGCCCCATTACCATATAATTGCAATATTAATGTTTCCTAGTTCTTATTTTTGATATTGTAGTCTCCTCCAATAAGGCTTTATTATTCATTATTGGTGTAATAGAAAATGGAGCACAATTAACTGAAATATGATTTTCCCGGACAGATGAGGTAAGTAAAACAAAATGTTTTTAAATGTATATTGCGAGTAAGAGTGGTTTTACGTGAGAGAGAGTGTGTGTAAGTGTGTGTGTGTTTATGTGTAAGCATGTGTGTTGATTTAACTTGAAGGTCATAGGGCATGTGATGCCACTTATGCTACCCCTGACATTTTGGCGAATTGACGTTCATGTCAACACCACCAAACTCAAGGAGTTAAAGTGCCAGTGATTACTAGTGTCTGACCTGAGCCCTCACACAGTCATAAGGCCTGTTGTCATATTTTTCAAAACCCGTTCTGCAAATTATCTGTGTACGCCGAGCTGTGTGCCTTATGCAGGTGCTGTCATGCCATGAAGGAAACTCTGTTATATCCTCTGCCTTTGTCCCTTCCTATCCTTTCTCAGTCACCATTCGCTCTTACTCATGTTCAGACATGTGAACATAAGGGTCTGCAAGATGGCAGTCTAAAAGGGGAATCAAGCCAATCAACAGCAATATTTGTAAAATGTTTAATGGCTACATCATTACTGCTCAGCAGGGTGACAATGGGGCACTAGCAAGGCCCCTTTTCTGCATTTTCTAAATATGCTTTTTTCCTTCACTCTCAAGCAGCAGAGGCTAATGATTCCAATTTGACTATGACTGATATGGCACTGCATTGAAATGGCTATTCAGTTCTCAAAAAAGAAATGTTACCTTATATGCAGCAAAAATGTGTACTACAGCGTCTGGGATAGACCACTGTGTGCTGAAATTGTCCCAGGAGAGCCACCGTGGTGCACACTTCGCTATGATGGGTCTGGTACTGCATTGCACTTGCATCTACTGAGGGAGTGCATGCACTTGCAAGTTGGAGCTAGGCTGTCTTTCACCTTCTCTTTCAGACCTGCCAACTTAAGAGAATCATTGGCTGTGTGAGAAGGGGGTTAGGCTTTGGTGGGGCAGGGCTTGATACCGAGAACTTCCCGAGGGGGCCTTCTGCTCATCCCCTGCCCCCATCGACCTCCTCCTTCTACCACTAAAAAGCAGAGAACACATGATTCTTGAGGCTGCAGGTGTCCTGGGGTGTTTTCACATCCCTTAATGGACAATGCCTGCTTGCAGCCTCAAAATATAAGGTGGAAATCCACTCTCTGCAGTGATTTCTAGCTCACCTTGCCTGCCACAGTGTGATTTTGGCTCCTCACCAGGTGACCATGTGAAGGCAGCCAAAATCGTGTGACATGTGGTGGCACGGTATGATTTGGCAAGCCTGCACTTAAGACACTTCGACAGATCCTCCATTTGCGATTCATCTTGCATAGCAGCCCTGACCCAAGATTGCCACATCAGAATCTGCTGGTACTAGCACTGAATTACATTGTCATTTCACATCATACTATTCTGGATCGCTTGCAGCACTCCCTTCTGAGCACACAGCTAATCAGCACAATAACCTCTGGCTAACCAGCAAGTTTTTCTTGGGGCATGCACTTTGCTGTATTTGCACCCTCTCAAGGAGTGCACATTTTTGCATGGGGATGCGCACCGTATCACATTTGAACGTTAGACTCTAGGAGGGCCCCTCCTTATGCAGGTTATTTTGCACAGTATCCTTGACCTTAGATGGCTGTATCAGAAACTGTAGGGTACTCCATCGAACCACTTTGCCTCTTTAGATCTCTTGTGGCACACAGCTCTTCCAACACAGCTAATTATTAAAATCTAGATTTTACATTTATTTTTATTTTGAGCATCTTGAATTTCAATCCATTGTCATTGCTGCTCCAGCCGTTTAGTAACTGCTATGTTATTTTTAACGTTTTATTTGCTTTTTTTTTATGACTTTCGTTGATCTTGGCGACTTTGAGATTGCTGTCAGCTTCTACCTGTGAGTTGATTTCGGCTTCTGGGTAGTTATATCAATTGTTGAGCGAAGACAGATTTTTGTTCCTTTTCTTTTAGTGTTCGTTGCTAGGAAATTAATCGTGTTTTCTAATAATATTCCACAAATTTGCATCCTGTTAGTAATGCTCGTTTGATCGTGTTCATATTTGGTTAGAAAATCTTATTTCCATAATGTATTCACCTTATTTTTAAACTTACACTTCCATTTCGTCGTATTTATAGCTATATGTTGAGGAACATTATCGCTTTTTGGCCTATGTATTATTTTAATGTTACTGCACTGATTACCAACAAATGTATTCTTTCACACTCAGTGAAAGGAGTAATTTCAACGACTACTGTCTTTAAATCGTCCTTTTAAATGTTGGAAACCAAGGTAATAAAATGTGAATGAGACAAGTTTTTCCATTTCTGTTTTTAACTCCTTTTTCAATAACTTGGGGTTAACAAAGAACAAAAGTAATGTGGTGAGTCTTCTAAGTTCCAGTACTTTGGAGTACCCAGTAGGTTTGCCTTGAAGTCACCAATTATTAATATCTCTAATTATTAATTAGTATTAGAAGGCCTCTGCTTGCACGTCCTTTCTTATTTTATTGTAGATTGATTTTCAAATGCTGTAAACTATTGTAATTGACTGTTATGAGTTTGCCAGGTTGAAAACATATGATATTTTTTTAGGAACAGAATTAAATAAGAAACTCCTAGCTTTAACTGCCTCTCAAGCCCTGCGATAACACAGAAACAGATCTGAAAGTGATGTAATTGACAATGATTTTGCAACTCGGGATTATCAGTACCTCCATATCAGATAATATTTTTTTGCTTCATGTTGGTCCTGATTAAGTAAAAATGTCCGATTGATGGTTGCAACTTCGAATTCAGGGAGGAATAGTTGCCTTGTAATTTCTGCAGCGAATATCACACAGCAAAGACGAGTGCCATTAAACGTTGTGCCTGTTTTGTGCTGCAGTCTAGTAGAAGTATCCACCTTTGAGGTTTGATCTACTAATTTTGTTTTTGAAGTAGATTCACCTCACTCCGACAAGTCAACACGCTGCTTGTTGTTCAAATGACTGAAGCTCACAGTATGGTCAATGTGCACGTCTTTATGACCTGGAGATAGATGCACACATATCTCCCGATGAAGACAACCATAGTTAAATGTTTCTAGATGCCTTATCATTGCTGTTGTGTCTAGATTGTAATATCAATGAAGTGTACCATGTTTAAGGATATCACCACATTATTGATAGATTAGCTCCTGCATGCTTACGATCTACGCCATCCAAGGGTACTACCTCTGAAGGTGGTGGACCAGAGTGACCAACCTCAACTGCTTGCTTGGTACAGCAGCTTCTGTGGGTCAGCTACCAAATGTACAGATTCATTCATATTACCTTCTTCTACCTGCCTATCTGTGCACCTCCACAAACATTAGTGATTGTGCAATGTCAGACTTACAGCTACTTGAAGGTTAGCTTCTCAACTTTAACAATACATAGTAATTGTTCCTTTGCTGTCAAGCTATAACATCAAAGTCTTAACAATGTATAACAATATTGTATTGGCAAATGATAAGGTAAAGGTGAATTGGTTCCTGGCAAATCCCTTTGCAATAGCTTTATTTGTCTTAGGGGCTTGTAACAGAGGGAGTTCAGGAGAACAAGAAATCAGTGTCTCATTCTTTATTATGTGAGTTCACATAGCCACATTACAGCAGAGTTTAGGCAATACCCACCTGCAACCTGCTTCTAATTCTTCTATGTACATATTGTCCTTTGCTAGAGAGTGAAGGCCTTTTGTAACTTGAGCTTAGTAACTCTCTCCATGGAGGTCAGGAGAGTGGGAAAGGAAAAGTTATGTTTGCGAACTGTTCCATGATATAAATGTTACATAGCTGCCTTTCTAAAGTGTTGGACATGGCCCTTTTTGCAAGGTCATCCCCAAACTCTTGCCTCCTTCCTCCTATTTTCTCTGACCAGTTTTTGTTGGCGTTCGGACTCTGGGCAGTTTACCACTGCTATGCAGTGATGAAGTGCATATGCTTTCTGTGCAAATTGTATTGGTGATTTGAATCCCTGCTTGGCATATTTGATTTACTAGTAACTCCCTGTAAATCAAATGCAACTAGTGGGCCTGCAGCACTGGTTGTGCCACCCACAAGAGTAGCTCTGTAAACATGTCTCAGACCTGCCACTGCAGTGTGTGTGTGTGCAGTCTTGCACTGCCAATTTGACTTGACAAGTGTACACATTTGCCAGGCCAAAACCTTCCCTTTTTATACATGTAAGGCACCCCTAAGGGGTGAGATAGAGAAACTGACTTTGGGGTCTCTGGTCTCACAATTTAAAAATACATCTTTTGGTAAAGTTGTTTTTTAAATTGTCAGTTTGAAAATGCCATTTTTAGAAAGTGGAAATGTTCTTGCTTAAACCATTCTGTGAATCTGCTTGTGTATTCCCTGTCTGGGTCAGACTGACAGTTGGGCTGTTTGTGAATCTCCACTAGACAGTGACACAATGGGAGCTGGGGTGTAGCCTGCATATCCTGATGGGTCATCTGGGCTAGAGTGGAGGGAGAAGCTGACGCTTACACTTGAATGGGCTGTGCCTCCCCTCACACAATGCAGTCTCCAACCCCCTGGTGTGTGTCTGGGGCGAGACGAGCTCTGGAGCATGCCAGTGAAGAGGTATTGAAACCGGATGATTAATGGCAGCATTTCCAGCACCCCGCAAACTTGTTCTCTGCTGAAGAAGGGATTAACCCAGAAACACATGTGTCCAGAGATGCACAGCAAGGGCTGCACCTATTTAGAGGTGAAATATTTAAAAGTAACTGAGTTCGTTTTTTGAGGAAACTACATTTATCATGATGCAATGGGGCAGATTATTTGCTGGGATGTTAGGCAGGTGTGCTCCTAACTGTTTGTGACTTTAAAAAGGCTCCCTTGAGCCACTGGGCTGACGAGCTCTGGAGCATGCCAGTGAAGAGGTATTGAAACCGGATGATTAATGGCAGCATTTCCAGCACCCCGCAAACTTGTTCTCTGCTGAAGAAGGGATTAACCCAGAAACACATGTGTCCAGAGATGCACAGCAAAGGCTGCACCTATTTAGAGGTGAAATATTTAAAAGTAACTGAGTTCGTTTTTTGAGGAAACTACATTTATCATGATGCAATGGGGCAGATTATTTGCTGGGATGTTAGGCAGGTGTGCTCCTAACTGTTTGTGACTTTAAAAAGGCTCCCTTGAGCCACTGGGCTGACAGCTCTGGAGCATGCCAGTGAAGAGGTATTGAAACCGGATGATTAATGGCAGCATTTCCAGCACCCCGCAAACTTGTTCTCTGCTGAAGAAGGGATTAACCCAGAAACACATGTGTCCAGAGATGCACAGCAAAGGCTGCACCTATTTAGAGGTGAAATATTTAAAAGTAACTGAGTTCGTTTTTTGAGGAAACTACATTTATCATGATGCAATGGGGCATATTATTTGCTGGGATGTTAGGCAGGTGTGCTCCTAACTGTTTGTGACTTTAAAAAGGCTCCCTTGAGCCACTGGGCTGACGAGCTCTGGAGCATGCCAGTGAAGAGGTATTGAAACCGGATGATTAATGGCAGCATTTCCAGCACCCCGCAAACTTGTTCTCTGCTGAAGAAGGGATTAACCCAGAAACACATGTGTCCAGAGATGCACAGCAAAGGCTGCACCTATTTAGAGGTGAAATATTTAAAAGTAACTGAGTTCGTTTTTTGAGGAAACTACATTTATCATGATGCAATGGGGCAGATTATTTGCTGGGATGTTAGGCAGGTGTGCTCCTAACTGTTTGTGACTTTAAAAAGGCTCCCTTGAGCCACTGGGCTGACAGCTCTGGAGCATGCCAGTGAAGAGGTATTGAAACCGGATGATTAATGGCAGCATTTCCAGCACCCCGCAAACTTGTTCTCTGCTGAAGAAGGGATTAACCCAGAAACACATGTGTCCAGAGATGCACAGCAAAGGCTGCACCTATTTAGAGGTGAAATATTTAAAAGTAACTGAGTTCGTTTTTTGAGGAAACTACATTTATCATGATGCAATGGGGCAGATTATTTGCTGGGATGTTAGGCAGGTGTGCTCCTAACTGTTTGTGACTTTAAAAAGGCTCCCTTGAGCCACTGGGCTGACGAGCTCTGGAGCATGCCAGTGAAGAGGTATTGAAACCGGATGATTAATGGCAGCATTTCCAGCACCCCGCAAACTTGTTCTCTGCTGAAGAAGGGATTAACCCAGAAACACATGTGTCCAGAGATGCACAGCAAAGGCTGCACCTATTTAGAGGTGAAATATTTAAAAGTAACTGAGTTCGTTTTTTGAGGAAACTACATTTATCATGATGCAATGGGGCATATTATTTGCTGGGATGTTAGGCAGGTGTGCTCCTAACTGTTTGTGACTTTAAAAAGGCTCCCTTGAGCCACTGGGCTGACGAGCTCTGGAGCATGCCAGTGAAGAGGGATTGAAACCGGATGATTAATGGCAGCATTTCCAGCACCCCGCAAACTTGTTCTCTGCTGAAGAAGGGATTAACCCAGAAACACATGTGTCCAGAGATGCACAGCAAAGGCTGCACCTATTTAGAGGTGAAATATTTAAAAGTAACTGAGTTCGTTTTTTGAGGAAACTACATTTATCATGATGCAATGGGGCAGATTATTTGCTGGGATGTTAGGCAGGTGTGCTCCTAACTGTTTGTGACTTTAAAAAGGCTCCCTTGAGCCACTGGGCTGACAGCTCTGGAGCATGCCAGTGAAGAGGTATTGAAACCGGATGATTAATGGCAGCATTTCCAGCACCCCGCAAACTTGTTCTCTGCTGAAGAAGGGATTAACCCAGAAACACATGTGTCCAGAGATGCACAGCAAAGGCTGCACCTATTTAGAGGTGAAATATTTAAAAGTAACTGAGTTCGTTTTTTGAGGAAACTACATTTATCATGATGCAATGGGGCAGATTATTTGCTGGGATGTTAGGCAGGTGTGCTCCTAACTGTTTGTGACTTTAAAAAGGCTCCCTTGAGCTACTGGGCTGACGAGCTCTGGAGCATGCCAGTGAAGAGGTATTGAAACCGGATGATTAATGGCAGCATTTCCAGCACCCCGCAAACTTGTTCTCTGCTGAAGAAGGGATTAACCCAGAAACACATGTGTCCAGAGATGCACAGCAAAGGCTGCACCTATTTAGAGGTGAAATATTTAAAAGTAACTGAGTTCGTTTTTTGAGGAAACTACATTTATCATTATGCAATGGGGCAGATTATTTGCTGGGATGTAAGGCAGGTGTGCTCCTAACTGTTTGTGTGTCTGGGGCGAGGCCTGGGGAAGGCAGAATCTTGTAAACAACAGACACTTTCCTTTGACGTTTGTCTACTTCAAAGGCAGAAAGGAGTATAAGTAGTGGACCCCAAACCCCAGATTTTTAGATTACTTCTGGATTCAAGAGGAACCTCTGCCAAGGAGAAGAGCAGAAGAGATGGAGGAGGAGTACTGCCCCTTTGCCTGTGACTGTGCTTTGCTGGGTTGGCCTACAGTTGCTGCTTCTACCTGAAAGAGGACAAGCCTGTACTTTGTGGTATATTCCTGCTTGTGAAGAATCTCCAAAGGCTTGGACCGAGCTTGCCTCCTGTTTTGAAGTCTCAGGGCCATCAAAGACTTCCCTTGCCAGCACCTGGACTCTGCTGAGACTCCTGCCCTGCCAAGTTGTGCCCTACCTAGTTCCTAGGCCATTGAAAGGTGAAGCTGGTAGAACAAGGACTTAAATCCACACACAGGAAGCCGTGCAGGGAACATTTTGATGCATCACCTACAATGCAGCTGTAAAAATGACGCACCATCTGCTTCGCTGCTGAAATTGATGCACCACCTGCATCTCAGCTGTGAAATCGACTCATCACCTGCATCGTGGCTGGAAAAACAATGCAACACCCTCTTGCGGCTTCTGAAAATGATGCAAGCCCCAGGTTGCATGGTTTTCCATCACCGTGCGGCCGGATTCAACATGCAATATCACAGGGCATCAAAATGATCATACGCGGGTCCGAGGTGGCCTGTCTGGAAAACGACACACGGTCTCACTTGCAAGAAAACGAGGATTCACTGACTTTTTCGACACCTGGGTGGCTTTACCTTTGACGCAAACCAAGTACTTTGTGTAACAGTGTTTCCATTGTTTTCTATGGAGTAAGACTCTTTTTACTTTAAAAGTTAATATCTTGACTTGTGTATGTTGGATTTTTGTCAATCTGGTCTTATTTGATTTAGATAAATATTGCCTATATTTCTAAAATGGTGTGGTGTCCATTTTGTAGTGTTTTCACTGTATTACTGTGTGTGTTGGTACAAATACTTTACACATTGCCTTTGAGATAAGCCTGACTGCTTGTGCCAAGCTACCAAGGGCATGAGAAGGGGTTATCTAAGTGTGTATCTCCATTGCCCTGACTAGAGTGAGGGTCCCTGCTTGGACAGAGTGCAAACTGACTGCCAACCAGAGTCCCCATTTCTAACATTGGTGATCAGTGGTGAGGATAGAACATTCTATTTCTACTCGACATACAGTGATTAAGTATACACTACTGTTTTCAGTGCAGACCATTACATGGCCATAAACTACTTGTTATCGGTTTTTCTCTTTTTGGACTTTTCTACTTCCACTTTCTGTGATGTTTGAACTTCTCTTAGGAACTATCTGATCTACTTTGGAACTTTGCATTTTTTGTAAGTACTCACCAACATGTCTCAATCTGGGGATGCAGTTGTGGCTACAGAGGCTTTATTTGAGTTGAAGAAACTGGGGGAGTATACAGTGGCTCAACTGAAGCAGTTTTGTAAAGATCTTGCCTGCCCAATCAAAAGCTCTGCCAGGAAGGAGGAGCTGCAAAAGGCATTGAGGGTCTGAGTGGCAGCCAAGGAGGCTGGGGGGCACACAGAGGAGGGGATGAGGGGGATGGGGGTGAGGAGGTACAGAGTGTTCATAATGTAGTGTATTTACCTGTTCTGCCTGGGGGTTGGTCTCCAGGGCAGGTAGCAGGGTATCATCTAAGGGTCTGACTCCCGAGGAGTTGCAGGACAGACAGGCAGAGAGGGTGCACCAGTTTGAGAAGCTTAAGATGGAGAGGAAGATGAAAGAGAGGAGTCTTGCCTTAGAGGAGAAAAAGATGCTCTTGGCTCCTGAGCTAATGTTGAGAGGGCTGGAAACCATGAGATCTGAGTCCAGTTTAGATGGTGGCAGCAAAAGTGTTACATCCAGTACTGAGGAAGAAGTGCACGTGCCCAGAGGCTTGGTGCCCAACTGAAAGGAGGGAGTTAACATACACCACAGGTTCAGGGGTATGAGGTAGCTCCAATGGTGCACATGGTCCCTGAGGTGGATTGGGGAACAGACATGGGCAGTCATATTCCTTGTGGTGGGAGGGAATCTCTACCGACTCTAGGTGAGAGTGACCGGGATAGGGATTCCCCCAGGTAGAAGTCCTGGTTGTGAGGTGTGGAGACACCCCAGGAGAGTGTGGGTTGGTTGTTTCAGGGACAGTCAGATACTGTCTCACCAGTATCAGGATGGTGATGTGGCATACTTTTTCAAGGTTGAGGCACTGGATGGTTGGGTGAAAGGTATTTTGGTTAACTCATGTGAGGGGCTGTGTGATGTGATTGCTGGAGAGCATAGGTCCAGTCCTTGTTTTCCAGAGTTAGGCCAACACCAGGTGGAGTGTGAGTTCTCTGACCCTAGGGAATTTGCACTGGAGGCAGACCTCTAGGTAAGTACCAGAGGGTCTGAAGAGGCATTTGGGGTGCTCCTGGAGGGAGTAGTCTAGGTATTTCTCAACCAGGTGTGGCGGGAAAGGCTTACCGTGTCCCAGGTAGGTCTCAGTGTAGTGAGATGGGTGAAGGATCCTATGTCTAGTCTCAGAGGAGAGGGAATTGGGTGAGCTGAGTCCTAGAATACCCAAGATCCAGTCCAAGAACCTGGAGGGTTCCATGAGTGAATGCCAGGAGGGGATCCTAGTCTGTACCATAGACTCTCTGCTGAGGGGGACCCCATAGTGTCAGGAGAACTTTGGGGAGCGTCTGTCACCAACGTCCCACCAGTTCTGGTGTCTGGCAATACCACTCTTAGTGAGGGGGTACATAAGTCCAGACAGAGGGTTGAGACAGGGTTGTGGACCCCACTAGAGAACCTGGAGGGATAGGGGTCAGCTCTGAGGTCAGAGCCCCCAAGGAATGACCTTGGTGATACCATTTCTGGGCTGGAGGGATCCAGGCTCTGCCAGGTGGGCAGAGGTCAGGAGACCAGCACCAGCCAGACTCTAGTGCAGGCTTTAGGGAAGCTGCTTCCCTTGTGGGGGGTAGGTATGCACCCCAGGAAGTCCTGGATTGCCAGGCACTGGTCCTGTCTGAGGGTAGTGACCCTAGATGCAGGGGGTAAACTCTGACCTGATGGCGGTGGTTTGCCCAATCACCCCTCCACCCCCCAGTGTGACTTCTAGGGGTACCTTTCATGGTGGGGGGTGTGCAAACCCTGGAATTAGGGGCAGGGGAGGGAGAGAATCATCTCTGACCCCGATTCATTCTAGGGGTACAGGCCCTGGGTTGAAGGGCCAGGTTCAGGGTTTTCCCCCTGACATGGAGGGAGGGGCAACTGTGAACAGTGTGCAGAGCCCCAGAAAGAGGGAGGGCTGCATTGGCCCTGACCCCTACCCAGCCTAAGGGTGAAGACCCAGAGTAGGGTGACCAGTGGCAGGTTAACATCCTTGCACTAGTGAGAGAATTATGCAGGACTGCTTTTACAAGCACCTTGACAATTCTGGACTCTAGGGGTGCTGCTCCTAGGGTGAGGGTACAGAGGCCCAAATGGGAGGACCAGTGTCAGGCTGCCATCTCTGACCCGGTGGAAGAGGGATTGGACAAAGGATGCCAGGCACCTGGGGTACTGCCCCCACTCTCCAAAGTCACAGTGGTTAGAAAGCCCTGGAAGGCCTGGGGCTTGCTGTTCTGGTGGACACCGATGTGTTGGCCATGGTGGTTCTGTCTGCCCACTGGGATACACCTGTGAGCAAAGTAAGATTAGGTGCACGCACTACCTGCAATGTGGCTGTGAAAATGACGTGCCACTCGCTTCACAGCTGAAATTGATGCACCACGTGCATTGCGGCTGGGAATACAACGCATCACCTGCAACGCGGCTGGAGAAAGGACTCAACACACACTTGCAGCTGCTAAAAACGATGCAAGCACCACGCAGCGTGGTTTTCCTTCAGGTATGTGAAGTTTTAGCATCATTCAAAATTGCACTTATTTGGTGTTTCTGCAATCTAGTAGTCCATGGAAAGCACCTCTTGTCCTGTTTCCGTAAGTGTTCCCACAGATCATTCATGCACAGATCCTCAGCAGCACAGGAGGCGCACCCAGCAGCAGCAGCAAGTCGTAACTGGCCTCTCTGAGCAGTTAACACCTATGACAATGGAGCTGAGTGAACAGCTGGGCCCTGCAGGGTTGTTTGGGTTTTAACCCTGCACTGCTGGTGTTCTTAAAGTAGCCTTGCTCCCACCCTCATACCGAAGCAATGTCCTAAACTACATCAATAATAATAGAATCTTTCTCTCCTTATTTCACAGTGTGTGTGGCAATAAAACACCCAGTGACTGATTACACTAAATATTTCAAAGCCTCAAGGTTCATGCAGGGAGCTCTTTTAAAGTCTAAACATCAACTCTTGAATCAGTTGAATGTATTCTGTGAGCAGCTGCAGCCCTCCACCCTGTTGGGTCCCTCTTCCCGTTGGGTCCCTCTTCCTATCTTAACTTTAGTGAAAGGCTGTGTCTGGTAGGGTCCTAAGGCTTTGTGAGTGTAAACTGATGGGGTGTGGAAATTCCGGCATCCACAAAGGATCCAACCGCATCTGAGAATTGAATTAACACTTGAGTGTTGAATAGGCACATATGACATTATAGCACAGCTGACTAACGACTCTAGTTTCACCTGACAATGCAGACCCACCCTGCAGGGCTTCATTCATTAATTGACTGATGCTAACTTGAAACTGTCTTGTTTAATCATACAGTAGGGCTACTTCTTTTACAGTGATGGGCCTGTCCTATACTAGGGAGAGTAAGGGGTGTAATGGGCTGAGGGAGGTCTTTTTATTCAGATTTTGCTTGCAGATCCCTGAACACATGTGGACACTCCAATTGTTGTGCAAGTATTGGTGACCCATTCTATTGCTGAACATACAGTTTTGCAGTAGAGCACATTATGTTTTTTATACATAGTCTAATTGCCATAGAAATTATTAATTTTCCTATTCTCTGTAATCATCTCTGTGGTATTCTCAGGCTCAATGAATGGGACCAGGTTGCATTTCATTCTTTCACACTGTACTTCTACTTCTTACCCAGTACCGCCGGCTTTAGGACACAGTGACATGGTGGGTGGCTGCAGTTTGAAACATCCATGGGTTAAAGGCATCTGTAGCAGAGTTACTTATGTTCCCAGGTGAAAGTACAAATGCCAAGATAACCATGGTGAATCATGTATCTTCTGGAGAGATCTGAGTTTTGTTTAATGGCAGTTTTAACTCATCCTAAACTAGGGTAGAAGGCCTCCTGAAAAGCACAATGCATAATGTGCAATTCAGGCTTGTATTTTGTACGGCCAGCTCAGTGGTTCATTGCTTTTTTTAGAAAGATCCTTTTGTCAATTGCAGCTTATAAGTTACAATCCTAATATAGCACAGTGAGCTATGAGCTAGCATTGAACAGCTGAATGTAGACTGCAAAGCATAGGTTTAGAACCTTATATTTTTCTTCTGCTACTTTACTTCAGGACACATTATGAGTTTGGCTGTCAATGGACCGCCATGGCGGCAGCGGTCCGACCAAGGTATTGTGATGCATATGGTTGCATAGAGGAAAGACCTCTGTGGTCCCACCGGCACCACCAGGCAGCACAAGCTGCTGCAGTGGCAAGAGAGGCCACTGAGGCTGTCTGAGCCAGTGTTTCTGCCAAACACATTATGATGTTGCCTTCCGCCGACGTGACCGTGGTGGTCCAACCACCACTTCCAAGCTAGTGGAAAAGGAAGCAGAAAAGAAGGAACTCACCTGTAGGCAGAGTCACACTTCCTGTGCCGCCATGGAGCTGATCACACATGTCCTGCCACTGCTGATAGATGGAGCCCAAAATCCACACTGCCTTGGATGCAACCAACGGTAAGTCAAAACACCTACCTGTGCTACCTGTGTCCCGAAACTCATCAACAGATCAAGGCACCAGGGGCCAGATGTACGAAACGTTTTGCGACTCGCAAACGGCAAAATTTGCCGTTTGCGAGTCGCAAAACGCGTATCCCAATGCAGAAATGCATTTTGCGAGTCGTTACCGGCTCGCAAAATGCATTTCAGACTCGCAAATAGGAAGGGGTGTTCCCTTCCTATTTGCGAGTCGCATTGGGATGCAATACCATTTGCGACCGCATATGCGGTCGCAAATGGCATCGCAGTTACCATCCACTTCAAGAGGATGGTAACCCAATCGCAAATTGGAAGGGGTCCCCATGGGACCCCTTCCAGTTTGTGATTGCACCCAAAAATATTTTTTCAGGGCAGGTAGTGGTCCAAGGGACCACTCCCTGCCCTGAAAAATCCGAAACTAAAGGTTTCGGTTTTTTTTGTAGTGCAGCTCGTTTTCCCTTAGGGAAAACGGGCTACACTTAAAAAAAAAAAAACCTGCTTTATTGACAAGCAGGTCGCTAACATGGAGGCCTGCTGACGTCAGCAGGCCTCCATGTTAGCGAGTGCCCATACTCGCAATGGGGCCGCAATTTGCGACCCACCTCATGAATATTCATGAGGTGGGTCATTGCGACCCCATTGTGAGTTGCAGTCGGTGTCTGAGACACCGTACTGCATAGCAATTTGCGACTTGCAAATTGCGAGTCGCAGGGACTCGCAATTTGCAAGTCGCAAATTGCTTTTTTCGTACATCTGGCCACTAGTATGTATGTTACGCTATGTTGAGCAAGTACACTTGTCCTTGTGTCCCGGGTCGGAGTTGTACACAGCGAGTGACCCATACACAGCCACATGATGTCCCCTTTGGGCAGGTCACTGACACTGCACCACTCCACTCCACAAAAAACATGTATGCTCCTCACAGTTTCAGGGACAGTGAAGTGTATAGAACATTGTGTCACACAACAGACACACCACATCAGCATCACATATAATTCAACTGGCATCCTCACATTGATCACATGGCATAGACTGTTGTGGGATTGAAGACAAATATGTATGGATGTGTCATTTAACACAAATACCCCTCCCATGAAACATCCCTGTAATGGACTTACACATATCACCCACATTGCAACACAATGGAAGGTAAATGGGATGCACAATATTTTGTGAGACAAATATCCCAAGCTCACAACGGAAATAATACCTGCACAGTAGGGATGGAGGCATCACAAGCTCTCCTCTAAGGATACTGACCTGTGGCACATATCACTGTACACATGTCCCAAAACACCATTTGCACAGGACCTGGCCTTTCATGTATCTCTAGGACAAACACTAGTAGAGTCCAGTGACATGCCTATCTGCCAAATGTTTAAGTGCAAGTCAAGAAAGCAAAAACAGCAACAGCATGGGCTATACATGTAGATGAAGTAGCTGGAAGGTACATACATCAAATTGGACAAATGGTCAGTCCATGTAAAGGAAGGTTGTGCGACTGAACACCTTTGATGTGTGGACACACAAAACTTGAGGTTCCACACATGAGATAAATGTCCTATCCATATCAGGCAGATAAATCTAACACAATACATGGGGAAATTGGCCAACCCAAGATGAAATACTTACCATATCAAACAAAGCACAATGCAATGACACCCCAATTGGATTACCAACCACATATCCATATAGGGAACATCTACCTTTGTCCTGGGTGAAATCAGCACTGCCCAAGAATTCAGATCTTGCCAACCACAGCAAATGGTCTGAAATCAGAGTGAAATATACACACCTGTGGGCAAATAACACAGATTACTCAGGAAAAACAAAAAGGTAGAAAAGTAATGGCAGGACAAATGTGTACCCAAAGAAACAGCAACTTGGGTTTATTAACTGTAAATACTGAAGAGCAAAGGCCATTGGCCAGTCCTAATTGTAGTTCATGCACATGATTGTGCTCAAGGTTGACTCCAGTCACTGTCAGGAACCTCCACAGGAAGGGACATCAAGTGGGCATGCAGGCACCTCAGGGATCATGTTTGGGTTGAGTGGGGTCAGATTTGGGATGGGTTGGTTTGGGTTTAGGAGGTAGGTGGAATGGGGAGGAATTGGATGTGGAGGGGGTGGGTGGGGACCTCTTGGGTTTGGGGGTGGAGGTCACAGGGGAAAAGGCAAGGTCAAAAAGGAAACTTTGGGAAAACGGGTAGGGTCTTCAGAAGGGATTGGGGTTTTAGAGGTTGAGAGAGTGGTAGTCTTGCCTGTGGGTATTGATGCTTTTGGTATGTGCATGTGTGAGGTATGCTTGGGTTTGGATGAGGTCTGTTGTGAGTGTGTGTTTTGAGGGCTGTGAGGTGGAGGTGCAGGGTGATGCCGGAGTGGTGTATGTGTGTGCAGGTGTTGGGGTGGTGTCTGGGGGTACAGTGGATGTGGTGGATGTGGTGGATGTGTTTGTGTGTATTGGGGTGGTATCTGGGGGTATGGAGTCTGAGGTGTGTGGATGTGTGGGTTGTGAGGTGTTGTCTGGTGGTTTGGTGGATGTAGTGGATGTGTCTGTGGGTATTGTGGTGGTATTTGGGGGTATGGTGCCTGAGGTGTGTGGGTCTGGTGGGCTTTGAGGTGTTGTCTGATGGTATGGTGGATGTGGTGGATGTCTGTGGTATTGTGGTGGTGTCTGGGGGTATGGTGCCTGAGGTGTGTCGGCCTGTGGGTTGTGAGGTGTTGTCTGGGTATATGGTAGATCTGATGGATGGGTCGCTCTGTGTTGTGGTGGTATCTGGGAGTATGCTGGTTGTGGTGTGTGGGTCAGTGTTGGTGGTGAGGGTGTCTGTGGGAATGGTGGTTATTGCGGTGTGTGTGGGTGACTGTTGAGTGCTTGCGTGCCAGTGTGTCCTGTGGTACTTGTGTTTGTGTGCTACTTGTGTCAGTTGAGGTGGGTGCATGAAGATGTTTTTGTGGGCTTGGGACAGGTAGGGAAATAGGAAATTTGGACTGGTAACAGGAAGGTGGTGGTGAGAGGATTGTGGGGGGTGGGTGACTGCCGTCAGTGAAGAGGCCTGAGCCTGAAAAGATCTCTGTAGGCCAGACATGTCACTATGAATGTCTTCCAGGTCCTCTCTGCCACTCCCCTCACCCTCCTGGCCATTGGGTCCCTCTGGGGCGGTGGTGTCATGACTGGAGGTACCATGGCCAGATGCTTCCCCACTTGGTTCCACCCCGTCTCCTTCGCTTGCCGGGGATGATGCTAAAAATTCAAAGAGAAATTGGGTCACTACATGTTCCTGATCACAACTGAACAACAGCTGTGATTAGCAAACATAACCATGACATAAAGTAGGCCCCAACAACAAACTCCACCAAAGGGGCGTCTACATTTGCCACACCATATGCATGCATGCCACATGAACTGTCAACAGTCGCCCACAGGAAATTCAGAATCACAGACAACTTCAATTGCATGGGTGAAGTAGTGCAATCACAGTACCCATTGAGCAAGTTCGAAACCCTATCACCTTCAATGGTTTGCCTCCTGTAGCATTCCTCAGTTACCTGTTGTCATACCATAGTAGGGCAATGCCAAGTTCATTTACACAGATTACATTTACAACTATCTTGCATAGAGCTAATGATCTCATACCCAGTGCTACAGTATGAAGAAATGATGATCCATAATCTTGGTGTGTTGCTGACAGAAGTACAGTAACCTGAAGAAATCGACATGGAAAGGCCCATGTCACACTGTAAACAAATCAACAAGGCTCACCTCACCATGTGTAGATTGTCGTAATGGAGTCATGAGGTTGTACTAATGTTTCTCAGATAGATAACACATCTAGCACAGAAATGTACACTGGAGACAAATTGTGCACAATGTCAGGGAGATATGTCTCCAAAATCCACCACACAATAAATCAGCTAGCCACAGGTAAATCACCTCTCTTGATTGGTACCCCTGACAATAGCATACTCTGATCGCATCAGTAGAAGCCAACAGTCCTTTGAATGTTGGAGATGCCCATGGATTCTCAAGTACTTGTAGAAGGCCCTCAACATGTTGCCCTTTTGGAAGCCATATCACTGACTCCGATTTAGTCCTGCAAGCACAGATTTCCATAGATAAATGTTGTACACAACCACATATGATTCACATATAACTACAAGTTACTCCATGATGCATGCCAACAGTAAGGTAATGAACATTCCTCATTTCACATGTGCAAATCACTTTGCTACACAATGCCACATCAACAGCATGGAAATCCACATTGTGGGTAAAAACCTGTAGTACTACCTATCATGTCCTTCATTGCTACTACAATTGTACATGCCCAATGACACAGAATGATGGGGAGGATATGTGTGAGACACCATTCAATGGTTACACACTCCTATCTGTGGCACCACATGAAATGTAGTCCCATGACATATGTCCAATTCCAAACACATGTTGGCATGCACACTTATGTGAGGCAATATAGAAATCATCCCATGAAGACAGGTAGATCATGCATGAAATAGCAGTGAAAATGATTTGTCAAAAGTGAAAGGAAGACATACTAACATGTAGATACAATAAATGATGGTAACAGAGATGTCACACAAATTATGTCACTAGATATTCCCCACTTACCAAGGGAAAAGATTTCCTCTGTAACTGCATCCAAAGAGCAATGTATGCCCTGTCACATGTATGATGGTCAGCTTCTCATGACAGACAGTAGTGAGGCATCAGCACTCGTGACACAGTGAAGACAAATTGCCTTTGGGGGACAGGTGCCAATATACTCACTTGAGCAGACACATGGCTGAGGACAGTGATACATTATGTCATTTTGTTTAGGCTGTCACACTGAAGAGTAGTTGCTGGTTGTGTACAAATTACACCCGCAGCAACAAACAACATTACCTGATTAATCAATGCATACAGCCATGTTTTGCACTTGAAGAGTAAATTGTTTGTGAACTGTACTCGGTTGTGTCCTAGGTCCCTGGACTAATAGGCAAGGCATATCAGCATGCACCAACTCCCATACCTACACAAACAGTTACTCATCTTGTGTGGCTTAACCACAATCTTCAGGGGGGGATGACTGAGCCAAACACATCAACTTCGCCATGTGGCAGACAGGAGTATGCCCTGGACTCACCCCCTTGTGGCTGCTGTGCTCCCCTCAAGTCCCCATCAAGCTCTGGGTAGACCACTGGCAGAATGCGGGTGATTAGCGAGGGTCAGGCTTCCACATGCTCCTCACCCACGTTGGGAGGACAGCCCCAGCTGAACCTCTGCAATCTTCCTGGCCCAGCATCTCAGGTCCTCCCACCTCTTCTAACAGTGGGCGCCCCGCCGGCTATGGACCCCTAGAGTCCACTCTTTCCAGGCGATGGCTCTCTATATCCCATTCTTCTGATGGGTGTTGACCTGTATGGATACAAGAGACAAATCGAAAGGTTTCAAATACAAGTTTTTCCCCAAATGGTTGTGTCACCGACGTTAGAAACACCAAGCTCAAAATTTGGAACTTGTCAACACACCACAAGTCCAAAGCACAAATGCTCATGAGTACAGGGACATGACAACACACTTTTGGAGTTATCTGCACACCAACCTACTATCCTGCTCATGGCCTACACTGACTAAGCAAGCAGACTGATATTGGGTAGCCCAGGTCCAAGTAACGTATACTGTGATGAGAGCCACAATTAAAGACTTCACACCATTGTGTCTTCTGAAGGGGAAACTCCTTGGACCTGACTGGGCCAACACATTTACACTCTGCAATACTGGCTCACTGCATACAGTCCCTACAGGCAATACCATATAACAGATATAACCCTTACACTTGAGTGACAATGAAAGGGCTGGTATGGTGGGCAGAGAAAGTCTCTTCCCTGTGCATGCGTGGATATGTGGCCTAACAAATGCAAATTCATGCCACTTCAGGGTGGGTTTCTATGGTATGTACCTGTACCACAGAACACACCTTTTCCCATATGTGACAAACCTACAGAGATGGCATCCAACATGCAAAAGTATGTCTGGTTTCATTACTGCTATGTAACCAAGCTAATGAGTCACATGTCATGGCCTCCCTGGAATCTACACACTATCTTCACTGTGGGAATTGTGCAATACACCTGCACTGGACAAATATGATTTATGTGAAGGTGGCAACAGAGCTGTGGGAGTAAGAGACCTGTCATGAGTCAAAGACACACATTGACAACGATGCAAAATGCACATATGGACTAGTTCAAAGATTTTCCTCAGTGTCCATTCTTAATCTGGTCAATGGACTGAAGGATTCAGGACATGTTTTGCCACTAGAGCCTCATTTTGGCCACAAAACAGGATCTGCAGCTCTACAGGGAATGGGCACAGTGCCACAGTTGCATAGTCTCAGTGACTCTCCCGCAGCCTGGAGTACGTTCTATACTGGGAGAACAATTTGACAGGCCCTGGTCTCTGCAGGCTGAGCTTACAGGACCTACATGACACATTTCCATCACTTCCATGCATGACAGTACATCATGTAGCCAAAGTCTCCTCCCATTGGAAATGAAAAGTAGCTCCTGATCAGTCCACAGAATGAGTGTGTGACACATAAAGGAGGTCATTGAGGAAGAGGATTATTGCTGGCAGTGGTGGGTGTCTTGCCATCTGCATGTCCTGGATTCTTGCACGGATGTCCCTGCTTGCGAGGGGAGGGATCAGCTGCTGCAGAGGCAGAGGTATATGCTGCTGTTTGAGCATCTGTCAGGACCTCCCTTCCTGTGTCTGCCACAGATGTAGTTTGGCATGATGTACCTTCCACACAGGAAGGAGTAGATGTTGGGAGTAAATCCCTGATCAGTGTGGTGTTAATTTCCCGCAGCTCCTCTGTTAGGATGCCCATTTTGGTATTATGGACATCCATTTTGTCAATCATGACCCTCTGCAGCTACTTAATGTCCCGGAGTTCCGTCAACACCATGCCATATGACTCCTGATAGACTCCCAAGGCGTGGCTGTTGGTGTCCTGGCCGACAGCAGCCCCAGTGGCCACACTCTGCTGGCCACATAGCATCCCTCCCACACTCCCTACCCCCACAAGCCTGTGCGCTTGAATGTTCGTTAAGAACATGAACAAGGCAGTGGCAAAAGCTGAGCTGTGAGCATGCAGAACATTGCAGTTCAGTGACAGTTTTACGTGGTAACTTCCCAAACTCCACTTCCCCGGGCATTCCTGTCAAGCCCTAAGGATACAGGATGGCCAAGAACTTCTCCTCCCAGGGATAGAATCTTCATGGGGGACTGGGAGGGCCACAGCCAGTTTTGTTGGCCTCTAGTTGCTATCTGGAGACCAGGGAAGAGGCTTTGCCCCTCAGGTTGTTCCACAGCTTCCTAATGTCCTCCTTTGTTCACAGGGTGGTGCCTACAGCATTCACTCTGTTAACGATCCTTTGCCTCAGTTCCATTTTCCTACAAAGAGGAGTGTGATGTACTTGGGCGCCAAACAATTGTGGCTCTCTTAATTTGTTTTCATCTATCATGACTCTACTCATCTTCTAAAAAATTGGGATTTTTGGAACATGACATGGTGGACAACTAAAGTGGGTGACAGAGACTTACTTAACAGGGGAAGTACAATAGGGAGTGAGTGGACAAAAGTGTGTGCAGGGTGTTCTATGGGATGGTAGACAATGGGGTGCCTAATCTATGTCATATGCAAAAAACGGTGGTCGGGGTTCTTTGGCTTCCTGTGGAAATACTAAGGATTGTTTTCTGTGATGGGGTGTGTTTTATAGTGTAATTTGCAGGTAGGTTCACTGGACCAGTGTGTGTCAGCTGTGTTGTTTTTTAATTCATCCAACGTGCGCTTGTCTGTTACTTTGCTTGATGCATACCACAGTGGTCGACCACCACTGGCTAACCACCAGGAGGAGACCACCACGGCGACTGTGTGTTTGCAATAGGCTCGGTGTTTGGCCACAGCGTTAATGGCACTAGAGGTTGGACTACCTACATACAAGCCACGCACCCCTGGCAGTCTGCATTTTTTGCTTTGTGAGCCACGGTCTTGCCTGTTTGCATCATAATACAGTGGTCTGGGGGCTCATAATCAGGCCCTTAGTCTAAGGTTGCTAGCAAAAAGGCTTGCTTTGGATCGTAATGAATAGTAAAGATAACTCCAGCCACTGTGTATGTTTTAAATCCTGAGTTTGTACTTTTCCAGGCCAAACACTCCTAACATTTAATGCCCACCTGTATGGATGATATGTGACTCACACCCGGTAGTCCTCACTTTTGAATGTAACGCTTCCTATATATTGATTTATTCACTTATATGATTAATTGTCTCTATAATTTGTATGTGATGTAAAGATCTCTGACACCTTACATTAGGATGAGTAGAGCTATAAAAGAAATTAAATACATTTGAGGGAGCGGATATAGAGTGTTGAAGGGCACTGTTGAAGGGTGATAGTGAGGAAATGCATGGGAAAGGTGCCCATGGGGGCTTGATGTCAACAAAGATGGCTATATTGGGTGCCACTAGTGCTAAAGTGGGCCTTGAGTGCAGGTATTTCTCTAATTAGTTCCTATTCACCACTGCTGAGGACTCAGGCAGAATGCAATCCACACTTTCTTGAGAGGACACTGCCAACTGTACACCCATTCATTTTTTAAATGTAATTTAGTATTATTCACTATAAAAATAATGACAAAACAAAGCTGTATTTCAGGCCATTAAGTTAAAATGTTTTGATTGCAATGTTGTTGTTTCTAGTCTCATTAATTTTGAAGCAAAACATGTAGGTCACTTCAGGCACCAGTTCAATAGTGAAATGTTTCCTTCCCATTCGCAGGGACGCCACTGTATGAACAAAAGGGTTCCAGGCTCCCTGTGGCTCCCCACAAGCTAATTTGTAGGCCTTCTAGCCCCCGTTGGGTCCAGAAAAACATCAATAAGTGGAATGCAGAGAGACCACTCACCTCTTTAGGCCTTGGTGACACTGTACCTGCTTCAGTGCAGCCACTGATGGCCATGTCACTTCATAGATTGCATCAACACCGTCTGACTCTGGGAAGAGTGAGCTGCAACATAGATTGGGGCCTTCCTCTGTATAGGAAGGACGATGAAAACCATAGGTTTAAATTACATTTGAGGCATGCCTTGGGTTGTTGTCTGTTTGCCTTTCTTTGGTCACTTTCATGGTCAACATCGGCGATATGGTTCAGATTTGTTTCACCTACTATGGCCCATATTTATACTTTTTTGCACCGTATTTGCGTCATTCTTTGATGCAAAAGTGGCACAAACTCATAAAATACAATTATATTTTGTAAGTTTGCGATGATTTTGCATCAAAAAATTACGCAAATGCGGCTAAAAAAAGTATAAATATAGGCCTATGTGTGCTTGCATTGGTCCTAAATGCTATAGGTATTGGAATGATTACTGGGGCTTTTGGGTGGCTGAGTTCTTCAGCTTGTTAAACAGTGTGTTTTGTCAACACATTTCATTGCCTTCTTATAAGACTTGTTCATGCCCAGGGCTCCTTCCCTCACTCCCTTGTAAGTGGTTTCTGATTATCAAAGTTGGCAAAAGTTGTCTGTGATTGTTTGTAGTCTCTGAGAGAAGTTCAACAAGCCTATTAGACAATAGAAAGTCAAACTCAGTTAAGGTCATGCGCATGTGAATATATTCTGAGCTTATTATTGGCATACTACTTGGTGCCCTCCACTCAAAATTGTGTGTCCACAGCTTTGAATACAGAGCGAAATGCCTTAGTAAAAGGGGTGCTTTGAAGAACATAACAAAGGCATTGTGTCCAATGGGTGAAAAATTTGAATATTTTAAATTTTTTTCAGGAGTATTTTTGGGGGAAATTGCCTACAGTATCAGAATTAGTAAGGTTTACAGCCTATATGTGAGGCTACATGATGTTCATAGAGACTTTGATTTTCCATAGCTTTAAGAGATGGAACGGTTCAAAGTGGTAGAAAATTTGAGTGGACGCTTCTGTGAGCATGCCAGTTTCTACATATTTTGTTTTACATGCCCCCCCATTTGTTTCCTCCAGTCTCTTCACAAAAATTAATTCTTGGTCTCCTTCCAGCCTCTTGGTGTCATTGACACACTCCTGTCTCTCTGTTCTGCTTTAGGGTTTAAAAGAGCTACCATGCCCTGCTCCGACTTCCTTTCATCTCTTAGGAACATTCAAGGTACAAATTGCCAGTCTATGTCTTCCCTGGGTCCTCTTAAGGCCAAGCTGAACATTGTCTCTGGCTAAAAGGACTGAACAAGTGCACCTTACTCCCTTGCAAGTCTCCATCGTCTTCAACCACAACTGATTGTGCTTTTAATTTAAAAAAATTGCGGTAAATATATACTGTAAAATACACCATTTAAATAATTAGTTTCACAATTGTCTTGTGAAGAATCCCCCGGTCCTCTGCCTTTTACAGTTCGGACCAGTTTTGCTTACCCACTTATTATACTTAAGTAAAACATGTACCCCTCCACCACTTTTAAAATCCACAAGCTGCCACTGCTTATGGGTACTGCATTATATGACATATTTATACACTAATGATATTTCCTTCAACCATACCGGTAACTCAGCTGCCTTAATCCAGTATCAGCAAACCACCTAGTTAATAACACCAGGATAAATAGTCATTTTAAATATTCCCTTTCCGGAGCCTTTCCCATATCCCCTACAATGATGACTACAAACAATATTAAGGCCGGGCTTACCTTGATGTCTTGTTGGAATATGTCTCCTAATAACTTACCTACTTCCTTCCAGTATAACTGTGTGTTCGGACAAGTTACGAACATATGCACTTCATCAGAAGAGTTGTGCATAATGGAACTTTTTGATCCCATCTGTCAACCTGCTCATGTTATCCCAAGAAATCAGGCTTCCTCCTTTTATCAGATCTTCCAAAGACAGAACTTCCACTTGTCTCTGTACCCTATCAGTCCTCTCATACATTCTGGAGTGCCCATGGAATCCCATACTGGAGACCTCACAGTTTAATGGTGGATACCCCATTTCACCTACATGTGATACCAGAGGTGTGCACTGGATATCAAAGTCTTAAGTAGAACCTTTTGTGATGTATTTGGGGAGACCAAGTTTATACAGAAAGGCCCTGTCCTTTTGTTCCGCCATTAACATGCACTTCCATAACTGCCCTCTAGTTGCTCCATCAGGATAATCCACTTACATCAGACAGTTCTTGAACTCTATAAATTAATAAATATGGCAGCTGTAATCCCCCATTTTCCAATCTTCGCCTCATTTTTTTCATGATACACTGATGCCCTTGTATGCCTAGATGAAACTCGAAAGCTTTCCCGGCACAGTTTCCAATTGCTTCAAACTCAAGGGGAATATTGTCAAAAAGAGGATCTTGACGAGGATGGTCATCTTGACTAGGTTTACTCTACTGTAAATGGTGAGAGAGAGATTAGTCCATCTCCTTAATGAGACATCAATATCCCTAGTATCCTTAGCCAAGTTCTCCCTCGGTATGTGTTTCGAATCCTGCATTATCTGCATCCCAAATAGTTTATCCTTCCCTTTTTCTCAGTGATCGAATGTTCGTCAGTCACATTCCATTCTGTAATCTCAGTTTTCCCATCATTTATTTCATAACCTAAAAAGAGCCTAAACTGTCTTGTAGGTTCCTCTGCCAGCTGTTTTATATCATCAGCATACATGGCTATTTTCTGCTCACAACCTTTAAATGTAAATGGTGGGATACAAGCATCTTCCCTAATCAAATGCACAAAGTGTTTTACATGTAAATTGAATGGCAAAAGGGAAAGTGGACACCCCTGGCGAGAACATCTTTGAATCAGTACATTATCCACCAGGGGGTATTTCAATAGCACTCTTGCCCTTGGTGCCATATAAAGGGCCTGGATTAATTGTATCACATCATCTGTAAATCCAAACCTGTACCAGGCACTGCCAAAGAAAAAAACAATTAACCTGATGAAACACCCGGGCTGCATTCAAAGTAACAACTGCCAATGGTACCTTGTGAGTCCCTGCCAGATCTATTGATACTATCAGGGTAAATGCTAAGTCATTCATGTGCCTGCCTCATAATAAACCCGTTTGATCCTCATATATCATCCCCTCATTTACTGCTGCTACTCTGGTTACCATGATTAAAAATGTTATGATCTATATTCAGCCATGACGTTGTCATGTATGAGCTGCAAGCCTTTGGATTTTTATCAGGCTCAAGTATTAGTGATATAGTCACCTCAAACCAAGATGTTGGAATCTTTTTGTCTTCAGTCAATATTGCACTGAATAGCTTTTTAACACTGCGACCAAAATTACTATCTCAGTTTTATAAAGTTCCACTGGTATGCCTTTGGGGCTGGTGGCTTTGCGATTCTTAAGATTAAGCCTTCCGGATCATCAACTCCCTTATTTCCTGTTGGTTGCTATGCAAAATTGGCAATGTCCTAGCTGCCAGCCATTTCATGACCTCCTCGATGGTACCTCTTGAGTTCGGAGAATAGGTTTGGAAATTATTCAATGTTTCCCTACTGTAGAAGGTTCTCACCTCCTTCTATCCAGTGTATAGATATTATGAAATGTCTTGCATGATCAGATCTTAACTAACAAGCAAGCAATTTCCCAGACCTTTCACCTTACTCAAAATACCTGAGGCTACTCAGATCCCAATTTGGCTCTTTCTTTCCCCTCTAGCCTTACCTTAAATTATATCTTGGCTTGTTACAGCACGTGCATGGGACAGAGATGAAAGCTTTGGAGTTTGACAGTGGGGACTACTTTACAGGTCAAAACCCGAAGTGTCTGCTATGGCTTGGCTGCCGCGCTGCAGTGAAGCCACAGCAAACAGCTATGTCTGGGGTGGGCACCCCGGGACATAACAGGAGCCAGCCCTGGGGGTAGTAGTCCCCAGGGCCATCAGAAGCTCCTTGAGCGGGGCCACAAGGCCCCCCTCCAATAAGACCTAGCCCTGGGGGTGGTAGTCCCTGGGGAGTGGGGGTCCCATAGGGACCCTCTATTTTTTTTAAACCATTTGCCCCGGGGTGTGTGGTCCCCGGGTTGGGGGGAGCAATGAGGCCCCCCGCTCCAACTACAGTCTTGCCCCGGGGAGACAAGACATGCTGTTGTTCATATTTTTACAATGTTTATCACTTCTAGGCTGACATATTATTCGAAGTTCCCACTGGATCTCTTAAGGAGACCCCGTTGTTGTCTCTAGGAACATTTGAGCACATTGTCTGATTTTGTGAGAATCACAAGTTATAGTATAGCAGACGTCACCAGTGTTAATATTATAAGCAATTACTTGGGTCAAATTGTCCCAGTTTTCATCCGTTACCTCTCGGAAAAATCTACAATATTCATAGAAACTAAAATGGGATAAGACGTCACTTTCTTGAACAGCTCCATCTTTGTTGGTGGTATTGAAAATGTATAGTAACAATTTTGCAAGAGTAAGAATTGCCATCTAACAGGTGGAAATAACATCCACCATACTCTGTATTGGGGCTATGCAGAAGTCCGACCTGTTGAGTACAACTTGTGCCAGATGAGTCCAAACATTTTCGGTCAGGTGCAGTAAAGGTGTTGATCAGTGTGGTCGGTCAATCATTTCAGAGATGGTGCCTTTCGGTCCTTCCTGACCCCACACGCACACACGCCCAAAGGGAGACCAAGTAGCACAGCTAGCACACAGACACCTCGTATTACGATCTGTAAAAGGGACAAGTATGATCATTCTTGCAAATAATCAGCTGGTATGTATTCCAATCTCTCTTTCCCTGGTTTCATGATCCTATAAAATATTATCATTGACACTTGCTATAATTTCTGCTGGTTCTGGAGGATGATTTGGGGATTCTACCCAAACTTTAGCACCAGGGCTTTTGTCAGTTGAAACAAAACCTCTCTCACCACACACTGTAAAAAGGGCTGGGGCGGTCCCCTTTTTCACTGTTCCTCCATACACTGTGATAATTACAATCTGCGCAATTTTGTCTCTAAATTGTATTATCAAGTCAGTGTCTCCACTATTCAGGAGAATGGTTTTGATTTCTCCTTGGTAGTCTGCATCGGTCTGTAGTGTAGCCATTTTTAATGTAGCTTTTTGCGCATTTGCTTAAAATATTAGGCATCTGTGCACTTTGCCCTAGATGCATTTTATTTAGCCTCGCGCTGTTATTTTACAATAACCAGTTTCACTGTCTTGTTTTATTTTCTTCTATCACACTGTTTAGCCTACTTCAGCACTGTAGTTCTCAAACAATCACTCTGTGCTTCAGTCAAGGATACAGTCTGGTACATTGCCGATAGACGTGGTAGAAGTTTAGTCTTTATGGTTCGTAGACAGTACACATTCTTACGCAGGAACATCGGGGTGTTAGTTCACATCAATAGTATAAAAACACTTTCTAGTCCCAGTACACATAAGAGGGAGATTCCGACCAGGAACCCACAACTAGATGCTGACTGCGCTGTTGCAGATGTTGATCCAGATCACAGGCTTTTGCTCAGGTATGAGGGTTGATGTCCTCCCGGGGGAACCTGAAAGGCAGGCTTAGAGCTTAACATGCTGTGCTCATAATATAACTTAGAGAGAGAACGTAATCTAGTTGCACTATGATAGCATTATTCTTATGTTTCACTCTCCTCGTTACTATTTCAATCCTACTGTGTTGTATGGTTCTGGTTATTGCGGCTCACGCCTTGTTATCTAAAATGCAGTCGTTTTATTAAACCAATCTTTAAAACTCAAACTGCCTTTGTCATTTATATATGAGATCACACTTTTTACAAGAGAACTGGTTGTGACCTGAGTGACCATGACTTCCCTGGGAAGCACTAAGATGTCATGCGCTCGGCTGCCCAATTGTCTCTTCCCTCTGGGAGAGATGAGGCACTGCTAGTTAGCCGGAGCACAACCCGGATTCGGGTTGACAAGGGTCCTTCGCCGTGGCTCAGACTTTGTCCCCCACACTGTGAACGATTTTGCCGCCCAATAATCCAGTAGTCTCATTAGGATAATGAGAGCCTACGCGACAGGTCACTCCCCACAAGACCTGAATACTTTTGAATGCCAACCCAAATCTAGGAGCAATCAATCTGAAATACTCCAGAGGAATCTGTGTTCCAACATCTGTTTCACAAAGTTGCATGTCTCTTGCTTTCAATATATAGGCCTTTAAGGCATGTAGATCAAGACCTGCACATCCTTGTGTTGCTCGGTAAGGAGCTAAGGCTTCTGGTTTTATTTCCCAGTACATGATAGTGTTAGTCACTACATGGGGTTGTATATGTAGGCTGGGGTTAACATTCGCATCAGAGGAGTCTCTGTATTTGTCAGTGGTCTGTTATTAAAAATTTGGAGGGCTTAATTTAAACGCTCTCTCCAGCTTTTCAATGTTCCATCTGATAGTTTTTATAATTGGGCGTTCAGCAAGCTATTCATTCTCTCAATCAGTCCTGCAGTTTGTGGATAATATGGAATGTGATAAATCACCTCAATATTGCGCTGTGAACAATAATCTTGTACCAATTTTCCTTTCAAATGTGACCCGTTGTCACTCTGAACTCGGAGTGGGACTCTGCCATATAACATTAATAAGTCCAGAGTACTGATGGTGTTGTACTGGGTGGCACGTTTGCAAGGGAGGGCAATCCGGTAACCAGAATAAGGCCCGTATTTATACTTTTTGACGTTAAACTGCGCTAACGCAGTTTAGCGTCAAAAAGTTTTGCGCCGGCTAACGCCATTCTGAAGCGCCATGCGGGCGCCGTATTTATTGAATGGCGTTAGCCGGCGCAAGCAGACCGGCGCTGCCTGGTGTGCGTGGAAAAAAAACACGTACACCAGGCAGCGCCGGCGTAGGGAAAAATGGCGTTAGGGCGTCTTAAAAATGGTGCAAGTCAGGTTGACGCAAAAAATTCGCCTCCACCCGATTTGCGCCATTTTTAACGACGCCCAGACGCCATTTGCATGACTCCTGTCTTAATAAAGACAGGAGTCATGCCCCCTTGCCCAATGGCCATGCCCAGGGGACTTCTGTCCCCTGGGCATGGTCATTGGGCATTGTGGCATGTAGGGGGGCACAAATCAGGCCCCCCTATGCCAAAAAAAAAATATAAAAAAAAATTAATTTATACTTACCTGAACTTACCTGAATGTCCCTGGGGTGGGTCCCTCCATCCTTGGGTGTCCTCCTGGGGTGGGCAAGGGTGGCAGGGGGGGTCCCTGGGGGCATGGGAGGGCAGCTGTGGGCTCATTTTGAGCCCATAGGTCCCTTAACGCCTGCCCTGACCCAGGCGTTAAAAAGCGGCGCAAATGCGGGTTTTTTTGACCCGCCCACTCCCGGGTGTGATTTTTGCCCGGGAGTATAAATACGACGCATTTGCGTCGCAGTCATTTTTTTGGACGGGAACGCCTACCTTGCATCTCATTAACGCAAGGAAGGCGTTCACGCAAAAAAATGACGCTCTTTACTCCTACTTTGGCGCTAGACGCGTCTAACGCCAAAGTATAAATATGGCGTTAGTTTTGCGCCGAATGTGCGTCGAAAAAAACGACGCAAATTTGGCGCAAACAGAGTATAAATATGCCCCTAAGTGTCCACTACTGTGCAAGCGTATTGACACCTGCACCTAGTCGGTAGTGGCCCAATGTAATCAATCTGCCCTATCTTCACCGGGCAACTTCCCTCTCCCCAACTGACCTTTGACTGATTGCGGGACAAATAGGACACTGCATGATCACGGTTTTTATCAAGTCTAGGGGAATGTGCATCCCTCTAATCTCTGCCCACCTGTAAGTGGCCTTCTCTCCCAGATATCCACATTTTTGTTGTGCCCACTTATCCATCCCCATCAAGTCAAAATCTGGTGTCGTCACTTCTGCCTCTGAGATTTTGTCTTTGTCTTCTGCAAGGGAATTGATCCAGGGTTCTAGTGAGTCGGTGGGACAGGGGCATCTACATGATACACAGTAATGTTACTTTGCTCTAGCGTTTCCTAATTTTCTTGCCACAACTCTTTGCCCTACACCTCCTTAGAATACATTTGCCAGTTATGTGCATGCCGGGTGGGAAGCCAGGTGGCTAACCTATTGGCAGTAGACCAAGAATCAGTTTAAATGTTCCAGGCAATTCTTGTTTCAGGGCCTGATATACCACTTACAATTCTGCATATTGACTACCCTTCTCCTGGAGTTGATAATTTCTTGGTCACTGGGTTATATGACACTGCCTTCCAATGTCTTTTGGCCCCCATATGCTTGGCTGAACTATTGGTAAACCATACATGCTTCCTAAATGGCTCACGCCATCTTACTGGTGACTCTTTTATCTGTGGTACCTCCTGCACCCTCTCATCATCCTGCAAAGGGGCTTGTGACACCTGCTCACACTCTGCTTGTGTCCCTGCTGGTCCCATTTGGGCCCTGTCCTGTATGTACCATTTCCCAACGTATAATACTAGCTTCTTGTGCATGTCCTACGCGGTGAGTTTTAAGGGAACTCATCACCAACTGCATTACTGGAATCTCAGGTCTCAGAATCACATTATGACCTAGGGTCATTTTCTCAGTATCCACCAGAGCCCAGTAATAAGCAACTAACTGTTTCTCAAAGGGAGTATCTCATTCTCCAGCATGAGGTAGATTTTAATCCAGAATCACAGGGGCACCCTCTTTCTTCTCTGTTTTTGCCACATGCTCCAATTTCCATATTGTCGCTGAATGGTTACATGCAACTCAATGTCTCCTTCCTGTATTGGCCATAAGTCTAAAGCCTGTTGAATCGGCTCCTTTGCCAAGTCAAACACACATTGCTGATTCTCTCCCCATTCAAACTCATGTTTCTTTTGTGTCACTTTGTATAAAGTGACCAAAACGTGACTCAAGTGAGGGATATGCTGTTTCTGAAAACCAAACAATCCAATGAATTGCTGTGTTTCTTCCTTGGTGCAGGGAGTGGCAAATTCTAAGATCTTTTGGTTCGCCTGCGGCCCTACCTCTCTATGTCCCTGGTTCCACTGAATTCCTAGAAACTTCACATTTCGAGAGGGTCTCTTAGTCTTATCTGGATTAATCATCCACCCTTTGCTCCGCAAGAGTCCCACAATCCAATCCAACTGAGTCTGCACCTGTTCTTGTGTCTCTCCCTGAGTCATCACATCATCAATGTAATGGGTCAGTTGCATCCCTGGTATGACCGATACTTCATCCAGGTGTTCTGCCACCAGCCAGTGACAGATGGGGGGGCTATGTACCTACCCCAAAGGCAAAGATAACATTTTAAATTGTCTGCCACCGTGTGAAAAACTGAATTGCTCTTCCCTCTCAGGGGCTAACGGTATAGATAAGAAAACATTTGCAATATCAATGGTTGCATACCAGGCCCCTTTATGTTTTTGTATTATTTCAATCAAAGTGATGGTGTCGGGGACCTCAGCAGTCAAATGGGGTGTATATTTATTCAATTTGTAGTAATCAACAGTCATTCTATAGCACCCAACTGTTTTGCGCCCGGGCCTCAGAGGATTATTCCATTCAGTGGTGACTAAGGCCACCACACCAGCCTCAATCACCTCCTGTATAGTCTCACTTATTTCCTCATGCCCTCCTGGAATACAATACTGTTTCAAATGGATTACCTTGGTTTCTGGGGACACCTTCACTGGGGGTATCTTCAGATGCCCAACCCTCATTGCTGCCAATGAAATGTATCTCTTTGATCCAAATTGATAACAACTATCATCCAAATATAAAGTCATCCCCTCTAGAATGTCAATTCCCAGTATATTCTAGGAGGGACACAATTAAAACAGTATGGGGCATATTTAAACTCTGTTTGCGCCGAATGTGCATCAATATTTTTGGCGCACATTCGGCGCAAACCTTGCACCATATTTATACTATGACGTCTGACCCAGGGAACGTCAAAATTCCTCTGTGTGTGTCGATTTCTGGATGCGGGAAACTGCCTTGCGTTAATCACATGCAAGGTGGGCGTTCCCGTCCAAAAATGACTTTAAGGCCTGTGCGCCTTATTTATACTCCTGTGTCATTTTGACGGACAGGATGGGGCCTGCTGTGTCCTGTTTTTTAACCCCTGGGTGAGGGCAGGTGTTAAGGGACCTGTGGGCTCATGTCCATGGTCTCTGACCATGGAAGCAGTCCACAGGTGCCCTTCCCTGCCCCCAGGGACACCCCTTGCCACCCCCACCCACACCTGGAGGACACCCATGGATAGGGGGACTCATCCCAGGTAAGTAGAGGTAAGTATTTTTTAAAATATTTTTTTAGTGGCATAGGGGGGCCTAACTTGGGCCCTCTAGATGCCACTGTGCCCAATGGCCATGCCCAGGGGACAGATGTCCCCTGGGCATGGCCATTGGGCAGAGGGGCATGTCTCCTGTCTTTGCTAAGACAGTAGTCATTTCCATGGAGGTTGTGCGTCAAAAATTGGCACAAGTTCAGTTACAGCCATGATTTTTTACTCTAACTTGACTTGCACCATTTTTTGACGCACAAACCCCATTTTCCCCTGAGCCTGCGCTGCCTGGTTAGAGTCATTTTTTTTTACTCTGACCAGCCCGCAGCGCCGGCTAACGTCAATCCATAAATAAGGCGCCCGCCTGGCACGTTGGAATAGCGTTAGCCGGCAGTAAATGTTTTGACGCAAACCTGCGCTGGCGCTAGTTTGCATCAAAAAGTATAAATATGGGCCTATATTCTGTTTTTGGTGTACTTCCTATTTTCATTTGAACAGTAGTCTGCATGGCAGGGGTTTGTTTTCCACCCAACCCTGTGATGGTGTAGTGGTGTAGTGCTGAAAGGTAAACGTTTTTGGATTTCCATAAATTAAAGAGGCATCCGCTCTGAGGTCAACTAATGCTCGGACCCGTTGAACATTTTTGTGCTTCCAGTGTATTTCTAAATTAACATGGGGTCTGTTATCTTTATAAGCCCAACCCTGTACCGGAGCTTGGCCTGTTTCCTAATCTGATTTAAACCTGTCAACATTTTCCTAAGTCAAGTCTAGATATATGCCTTCATATCTGTGAGCAGATTCCTCTCCTTTCCAGTTCTCATCAGTTAACCACTTGCTGTCAAAATCTTCCTTCTCTTTCCCTCATAAAGAAACATGTTTCTCCCTCTCTTTTCCATCCTCCTGCATCTGTGGCTAGCCCTGATTCACTTGTTTATTTTCTTGCTTGTTAACTTTCCTCCTGTCCTCTTTTCTGTCCAGCCCTCTCTCATGGTACATCTCCCACAAGCTTTTGGTATCTATCTCATCAATCTGCTCATTGTTGACACCATCCTTCAGTAATGCCATAAACATGCCTCTCCTAGATACTCTGATATTATCTGTGCAACCCTCAGACCTCAAAGCTCACTCAGATTTTTCCAATCTCAAAGCTCTCCTAATTAGATAACTGCCTCCAGCACATCTTTCATTGGCTACCCTGTCTGGTTAATTAAGAGACTAATTATTACCTGCTTGTAAGCTGGAGGAGCAAGGAGAATGATTTTATTTCACACTGACACGGGGACCGGTCCATCTTACAGATAGTGTGCATCACCCAGGAAAACAGCAGTTTTCATTCCCTCCATCTTAAATCTCTGCATTGCATCTTTCAAGGTGTACCAGGGCTTGTCATTTTGTGGCCAATCTGATTCTGTAGGATACTTATTGTTACACCCCATGACTGCTACATGCAGTAGGGTGATCTGTTGATTACCCTGATAACCCCTGAACTGCTCCTGTATTATGGTGTCCGTGCTAAGAGTACAAATCTACCATTACACCATAGGCTCCTGTGTCAAATAATCGCACCATCTATGTAAGTAATGTTTGCCCAGATCTCTGCTTGAATCTGTCTGTAATATCATTAACTTCTAGCTGGGGGTAATCTTCTAGGGAGTGCATCTCACTTCCTTCCGGATTCTGTGGAGTGCCCTGTATCTTTCTTCTAAATATTGGCTGTGTGCGAACCACTTTGGCTCATCTGGCTCAAGTTGGCCCCCACCTTTTTTTAACTTCTTCATCACTGGAAATTGAAAAGCCAGTGGATTCCCAGATATTTGAATCCCATATTTCTGGGTTCCAATCAAATCCTGTGTACGAGACAGGCACTGTAAATATTTAGGGCAACACAGTATAAGATGGGGAGGTTGTAATTATTTATTAGTTTTGTTATAGATATATAGACAGTGTCTTGTAGTCTAACTAAAGTTCTTTTCTCTCCGCTTAGGTTGGTTCCTCCGTCTTTAGATGGTTTGATGGGAAGGTTTGCTGTTCCCTGGTCACGCATTTGGTCGATTTACCTCGGAATGAAGGAAAGCCAGGTATCAGGTAAGTGTAATAGTGTGCAGTATGGTTGGGGTTTCATCAGGGAGGGGAGTGGGTGAGGGAAGTGAGGTAGGGATCACTCAAAGTGCGTTACATGTGTTTTTACATGCAAAAGAGGTTTGTGGTATTCTCCTTTCCCACCTGACCTACTTTATCTAGGAGGCTATCCCTCCTAGGATTTCCTTACTTCCCCTTGTGTCCCTTAACCCCAATAGGCACACTTGTGTTAGAAAGTGTTCTAACTTGTGGAGCTACGTTCCTCCAGGAACGTGGCATAGTCATCTTGTGGTGTACTCCTTTCTGTCTGGCTCTTGGTCCATTCCAACACCAAGCATTATATCCCCTCCTCTGGATCCTATGTTTTACTCCTCCTTCTCCTCCTCCTCGCCACTTTCCTCTATGTCTGTGTCCTTCTTGGAGTCTCCGTTCGACCCCGGTTGCTCTGCTGTTGTGTCTTTTCCCTCCTCTCCTCCTTGCTGTCCTCTCGCATCCTTCTCTCCCATCGCTGTGTCTTCACGTGCCAGCCCCTTATCCAGAACCTAGAAGTCTTTACTCTCGGTCGGGTCTCCTCTATTTGATGTGCCCCAGGGGCACTTCCTGGTGACGCCGTCCAGGGTTGCCTCGGCAACCCGCTCTACCGGGGGCAACCCTGTAACGGGGGCCCCGTTACAGCCTGCATTAGCAATAGCTAAATTAACTTTATTTTGATTGATTTCACCCCTCCGTTTTCTAAACCTGTATTGAGCAACTCTGACAGCTGCTTTCTTGGCTAATGATTGATATGCATCTTCCTTATCTTGTAATAACTTATTCAGACAAGACAGCATGGATACATTATTTTTAGCTTCAACTAGCTGCCTCTCTAATTGCTGGTTTTCTTGTTCCAGCTGCCTATATTTTTCATGCATTTTTCCGTAAGCAGATAACAGGATTCAGCCCCTTCTGCTTAAAATAGATATGTCACATCCTTGTTCCAAAGGTACTTTTTGTAAACACAGAAAAACATTTTTTGGCTCAGACATCCGTACCAGATTTTGCATAAACCAGCACCACAAGACCATTTGTTCACAAGGACATTATAAGGTTCGGTGTCCCACCCTGGAATCTCATGTGAAACTTGGGAACCCACCTGGGAAACCACTTTTGACTTCTTGCCAAACATTTTTCACTTGGAAAACTTAAACTTTTGAACCTACCACCTCGTACTGCCGACTACGTTCTGCATTGCTTCAGACTGAAAGGGAACAGAGTTAAAGAATGCAAGCAATGCAGCGCTCTTAGTCTGAGTAATGAATTTATTGAGGCAATTCACAGGTTTCATATATCTAAAGAGAATAATGTGAGCACTTGATGTGAATGCAGCAACACACGTGCAACTCCTAAAATAATCACAACAGTGGAATAATAATCTTCAAAGATAATGCAATACATCAACAATGAATATATATACAGTGACTACGTATTTATGCATGCACACAGCAAAGCTGGATATTAAGAATTAAAAATGCATCACCATGGGGTTCAAATTCAACATCATCCTTTGTCTGCCAACGTCAAGTTGTAGAACCCGTGACAGCTGAGACAGGAGAGAACAACCCCAATAGAATAAAGCTGAGCAATGCATCCACCCTCAGAAATGAGTTCCCTCTCTCTCAATGTCCAGCTTCCTCACCTTATATACTTTAAACAAACTTATGAGGAAGGTTCTAGAAACCCCCCTCCCATCAAGTAAGTTGTGAAATTCAAGCGCTGGCCGTACCGGGTCAGAGTTGAAAAAACATTCTAGAGACTGGCCAAATACCAAGGTGTATTTCCCAGACCAAGCTGTACCCTTCTCTACCATAAACATTCTCAGCCTTGTACAGGCTTATCAAAGATTTTGCCCCCCATATTGTGTTCCCTTCCCTGGAAAAGCGGAAACACATTAACAGGCTGTGCGCAGAAAAATACCTGTGCCACAAATGTGACGGCGTTTGAAATTATGCTAAGCACAAAATGGAGTCAGTGGTCAAGATGGAGATGGTGGTTAAATACAGATAACGTTACACCATGCACACTTTCTTTTTCGAAAATGTAATTGCTAAAGTTTAATTTATATTTTTAATAATGTTCTAGAAGTTATTGTGAGTCCTTTAATATCTGGGGTAGTTAGCAATGCCTGTTGGGAGTTGGCCTGGGGCCCGGCCTGCGGCCAGCCCCTGCAGCCCACCCCATACCCACACAAACTTGCACTATGCACAGCTAATGGTCTGTCTCTCTGGGTATGAGAATAGGTGTGAGAAGGTGTCTCTGGTATTAGAGTGTTGTCTGGGTGTATGAGGGTCTGAGTGTTTCTGTGAGTGGGTGTGTCAGTGTCTGAGTGGGTCTTTGAGTGGGTTTGTCAGTTTCTGAGTGGGTCTGAGAGTGTTTGCATCAGGGTCCGAGTGAGTCTGTGAATGAGTGCAAGAGTATCTGAGCGGGTCTGTGTGTGTGGGTGCATGAGGGTCTGAGTGGGTCTGTGAGTGGTTGCATGAGGGTCAGAGTGAGTCTATGAGTGGGTCTGTGAGTGTCTCTCTGACTCTATGAGTGGGTGTATCAGTGTGTAAGTGGGTCTGTGAGTGGTTGCATCAGTGTCTGACTGGGTCTGTGAGGGGGTTCAATATTGTCTGAGTGGGTCTGTGAGAGGGTGTCTCAGTGAATCTCTGAATAGCTGCATCAGTGTCTAGCTCTGTATGTGGGTTCAATAGTATCTCAGTTGGTCTGTGAGTGGGTGTGTGAGTGTCTCTGTATGTCTGTGAGTGGGTGCGTTAGGATCTGAATGGGTCAGTGAGTGGGTTCAATAGTGTCTGACTGGGCCTGTGAGTGGGTGTGTGAGTGGGTGTGTTAGGATCTGAGTGGGTTTGTGAGTGGGTTCAGTAGTGCCTGAGTGGGTCTGTGTCTGGGTTGTGACTGTCTCTGTGGCAGTCTGTAAGTGGGTATATCAATGTCAGAGTGAGTCTGTGAGTGTGTGAGTGGGTCTGTGAGTGGATGCGTGAGGGTCTGAGTGGGTCTGTGAGTGTGTGTGCATCAGTGTCTGAGTGGGTCTGTGAGTGTCTGAGTGGGTCTTTGACTGGATGCATAAGTGTGTGAATGAGTGAATGAATTTGTATGAATCACTCTGAATGTCTTTTTGTTGTTGCTGATATTCGCAGATTCGTCTCAACATTATATGGAGGGACCTGTGAATGGGTGTGTCAGTGTGTCAGTAGGTTTCTGGGTGGCTGCATCAGTGTCTGATTGGCTGTCTGTGAGGGTTCAATAGTGGCTCTGTGGGTCTGTGAGTGGGTGTGTGAGTGTCCCTGTGGGTCTGTAAGTGGGTGCGTTAAGATCTGAGTAGGTTTGTGAGTGGGTTCAATAGTGTCTGAGTGGGTCTGTCAGTGTGTCTTTGGGTCTGTGAGTGGGTTGCATTAGGATCTAAGTGGGTCTCTGAGTGGGTTCAATAGTGTCTCAGTTGGTTTGTGAGTGTCTCTGTGGGTCTGTGAGTGGGTGAGTTAAGATCTGAGTGAGTCTGTGAGTGGGTTCAGTAGTGTCTGAGTGGGTCTGTGAGTGTGTGTGTGTGTGTGTGTTGTCTCTGTGGTGGCCTATGAGTGTGTGCATCAGTGTCTCTCTGTGGGTCTGTGAGTGGGCGCATGAGGGCCTGTGAGTGGGTGTATCAGTGTCTGAGTGAGTCTGTGAGTGGGTGCATCAGTGTCTGAGTGAGTCTGCGAGTAGGTGCGTGAGTGTATGAGTGGGTATGTGAGAAGGTATGTGCGTGTTTGAGTGGGTCTGTGAGTGGGTGTATAAATAAGTGAATGAATTAGTTTGAATCTCTCTCTGAATGTTTTTTTGTTGTCGCTGATATTCGAGTATCCTTTGTGAAGTTACATAGGGAGTCGTGCTGAGTGTTGCGACGTAGTCGCGAGTATCGCACATCGTGAAAAAAAAATGTAAGGGCATAATTTGAGTCTTAAAAGACCCCTTTAACACATCCTTGAGGTTAGGGTACCTCCACTTTAGCTATTAATTTTTTAAATATATTTGTTAGCACTTTATTGGCTATCTGGGACCGCGGGGAACCTCAAGGCCTCCCCCATGGTGCTTGATGATTTTCTAAATTAATTTTATTATATGCCCTTTATGAGCTATCTGGAATGGTGAGGGGAGTCTAAAGGCCTCCCCTGGGGTCCCACTGCTCCAGCAACTAAGGAGCTGCTTTAAGTAACAGCTCCGTGGTTACTGGAGCAATGCTTTCATCTCTGTTTCTTGAACGCATATCTGCTATTGATATCTTTTCATTGGAGTTCAGGCTAAATTGTGCTACCTCAGCGAGTATAAATATTGTTCTTTAGTTGAGGATATATATTAGGTTATACGATACGTTATACAATAAGATATATAGAGACAGTTATGAGAATGCTTTTAGAGAAATGCAAGTGAGAGACTGTGGACAACATACAGGTTGAGACAAACAATATGTTACACAATCGGTCCATTACGTTATGTGGAGTTCGGGCTGGATACAGTTATTGTAAAGATTACATATATTGTTTTGATTGTTATTATAAGTTTTGCTGCAATGATAAGATATCAATAGTAATACCACCACTGGAAATGAAAAATATTTTGTTTTAAGTAAGTTGATGTTTATCCACTATCATGTGTGCGAATAAAAGCTGGGGAAATATGGAGGTGAGCAGGTTAAAAAAGGCAGATAATGCTGAAACGCGTTCCTTTTCCCCTTTGCCAAGAGGAATAAATTGGTCACCCTTGCTTCACAGAGTGCCTTTCATCCTTTCATTGAAGGGGAGAGTGTATATATATATATATATATATGTAGTCACTTTTTTCCCTTTTTTTAACTCCATTCCATTTTGTCTTCAGTTCCTTCCTACTGCCTGGGGATGTTAGTACATAGTAATCTCCTCAGGTTAGCCCTATTCAATTACAAAATGTTTTGTGTTTCATGACTACACCGTTCTAACAGAATATCAAAATCCATAATCTTGGGAATAAAATGCCACACCTGTGTATGTATTTGTATGTAGTGATATAATAAGGTATATGACATAGAGCAGTGTATGCTATTTCTTTTTTTCCATAACTCCAACTCCTCCTCTGCCTCTTCTGTCTATCTAAAAATTAAGCATCTGATTTTCCTTCCTGACTCTCAAAGTGGCTGGAAATTCTACTGAGCTTTCACACCCAACGCTCAAAACTTTTCCTCTTCTGTCCTAGTGCCCACTGCCTTTCCTCAATTGCCCAACAAATGCCTGACCTAATTGTAAAAGAGAAAGTATTGTACACCAACTGATTAGACTGCAGCGCTTTGATTAAAATGTTCTCTTTCATGGCATATGAGTGAAAGTTTATTAATATCCTCCTGGCTTTTGACTAGTGGGATTTCTCTATAAAAGGTCTCTATGAGCTCTTTGTATCACCCTCTTCAAAGTCAATATCACATGAACCCCCAAAACAACCCCCCTTTAATCAAAAGGATCGCAAGTGGTTTCCGGTCATCTTCTTCACTAGTTTCAGGTACGCCTAATATTTTCAAATTGTTTTTCCTAAAATGGTTTTTTAACCTTTCTAATCTCTCATTGAACTTCCTGTCTTGAGCCTTCAATGACACTAAGGGCCTGATTTAGAATTTGTTAGAGGGGTTACTCCTTCATAAATGTGATGGATATCCCGTCTGCTGTATTACGATTCCCTTAGGCTATAAGGGGATCATAATATGGTGGATGGGATATCCTTCAAGATTATGACAGATTAATTCTCTCCACTAAACTCTAAATCAGAACCCTTTGCTTTGATCAGATTTCTCTACTTGTTGTGAGACCCTCTACTACCTCTGTTCCAGCAACAGCATGAATCCAGTCAAATCATCTAGTTTTTCCCTCATAAGTTCTGCAAACCTCGTGGATGCCCTTCTGATTGTTCGCCGAGGTTGCAAACCTATCTTGAATCTCCGTGGTTAGCTTCTGTATCAGGGATATCAAACTAGCTTCAAGACTTTACTTTCCCTGCCTGCCCCCCTCAACCTCTCAATCCTCAGGGTTTGTTTCAGTAGTCTTCCCTCGCTGATCCTCTAAGTTAAAAACCTGCTTTTCCAGAATCAAAATTCTGTTACCTATATTGAAATCAACTAGGGGAGTCTCAGCTACAAAAGCTGAGTCAACTGCTCCCAATCCCCCCGCTCCTTTACCCCTAGGTTGTGGCCTGGCTCAAATCCCATGTCAGTGGTCTTATGAGATGACTCGGATTGAGCAATAAGGGCCATTTAGACATACCTTCATTTGCCCTCTACCTTAGCGTTTCCACACCTGGAGTCTGGGACCCCTTTCTCACTACCCTTTTTAGATACAGAAAGGGACATGGGAGTGAGTTCCTAGATGAGTTAGTAAACTATTCTTTAGATTGTTGGTGCTGCTCTGACATGATTTTAAAGTAGGAGAAAAGGGAGGGGTTGTTTTGAGTTTAAATTTGGGTCCAGAAGCCCCGTCTGTTCTGCCTCTGCCTTTGGAACATACAAGTGTCAACCCACAACTCCCTCTCTGAGGCTTAAATTCTTTTTGAGGTTGTCCTGATTTAATTTCAAGGTATCTGAGAACTGTTCTACAATCTGCAGCCCCTTCACTGGTCCTTGGGGGCACTAACACTAGGGAGCTGGAGGACCTCAAACTATATCTGTTTTGCCCTCCTCCTCCTTCTTGTGAAAACAACTAGCAGAACCCCCATCTTTGATCAGCCAACTCCATTGTCAAGAGGTTTGTTAGTTTTTGTCTTTCACCCTATAGGACTAAACCCTCCTACATCCGTGAGGTGCAGCAACACTGCAAGGCTCATCTTCCCTGATTCTCCTTTCTCTGAGCTGCTCTTGCTACTCGCCAATGTCCCTTCTGTTAGCCATTGCTGCTACTGTAGTAGGGCTTGTGCTGCCTCTTCCAAAGCAGCCGAACCACCCAAGGCGATTAAAGCACCCAACCCACCCCATAGCGTGATCCTTTGTGTGACTGCTCTACCGTGCTCAAGATGCAATCCTGCCCTGCTCCAAAACCCTACCCTCTCAGTCTGCTGCACAGCCTCCCTGGTCACAATAGATTCCAAGAGTATGCCTAGACATCTGACCTTGCTTGTGCTATACTAAGTTACTACCTCTTCTCGTGGTGAGTCTAGTCTTCATTCGGATCTAGGGGAGCCAGCAGTTCCACGACCTCCAGACAGGCTAGCTCAATCTGCTGCCATGTTCTTTGCCTCCCTGTAAAGGTCAATGTCAGTTTAAAAACATTTAGACATACCATAACCAATTTCTGCTTAGAAGGGACGCTCTAGACATGGCCCTTACAAGTAACGCTCTGTTATGCCTTTCTAAAAGCATTTTCGCGATTTGATAACCTGTTACTGAATCATGAAATGGGTTTAATAAATTAAAAAAGCATTTTGCGGTCTTATACCCTGTGATTTGTGAATCACAGGCTTTACAACCACAAAATTACTTTGCATATATGACATTTAATTTTCATTTTTGTTGGGAGGGGGTTGGAGTGTTCTCAGACAGAGTCACTTAGAAATGGTTTAGGCTCTTCTTCTGAAGAAAAGAGAACATTGATTGATCTATAGAATCACCCTGGCATTGAAAGGTATTGACCATGGTGCGGTGGCAAACTGGCAGTGGTTTTGCTCAATGAGGGCTCTATGCTTCAAGGACAGAGCTCTGAAGCAGAGGTTTCTTGGGGATTGAAGGTATTTTAACCCCTTCCCTGCCAGGCCTTTTCCCCCTCCTGCGCCAGGCCTTTTTTTGGCTATTTGGGAGAGTTCGCGCTTAGGCCCTCATAACTTTTTGTCCACATAAGCTAGCCAAGCCAAATTTGCTTCATTGTTTTCCAACATCCTAGGGATTCTAGAGGTACCCAGACTTTGTGGGTTCCCCTGAAGGAGGCCAAGAAATTAGCTAAAATACAGTGAACATTTCGTTTTTTTTTTAAAAATGGGAAAAAGTGGCTGCAGAAGAAGGCTTGTGTTTTTTCCCCTGAAAATGGCATCAACAAAGGGTTTGTGGTGCTAAAATCACCAGCTTCCCATCTTTCAGGAACAGGCAGACTTGAATCAGAAAACCCAATTTTTAAACACAAATTTGGCATTTTACTGGGACATACCCCATTTTTACGATTTTTGTGTGCTTTCGGCCTCCTTCCAGTCAGTGACAGAAATGGGCATGAAATTAATGCTGGATCCCAGACACCTAAACATTTCTGAAAAGTAGACAAAATTCCGAATTCACCAAGGGGTAATTTGTGTAGATCCTACAAGGGTTTCCTACAGAAAATAACAACTGAATAAGAAAAATATTGAAATTGAGGTAAAAAAACAGCAATTTTTATCTACGTTTTACTCTGTGACTTTTTCCTGCAATGTCAAATCTTTGAAAGCAATATATCGTTACGTCTGCTGGACTCTTCTGGTTGCGGGGATATATAGGGCTTGTAGGTTCATCAAGAACCCTAGGTACCCAGAGCCAATAAATGAGCTGCACCCTGGAGTGGGTTTTCATTCTATACCGGGTATACAGCAATTCATTTGCTGAAATATAAAGAGTGAAAAATAGCTATCAAGAAAACCTTTATATTTCCATAATGGGCACAAGATAAGGTGGTGAGGAGCAGTGGTTATTTGCACATCTCTGAATTCCGGGATGACCATACTAGCATGTGAATTACAGGGCATTTCTCAAATAGACGTCTTTTTTACACATTCTTTTATATATGGAAGGAAAAAATTTAGAGAAAGACAAGGGGCAATAACACTTGTTTTGCTATTCTATGTTCCCCCAAGTCACCCGATAAAAATGATACCTCACTTGTGTGGGTAGGCCTAGCGCCCGCGACAGGAAATGCCCCAAAACACAACGTGGACACATCACATTTTTTGACAGAAAACAGAGGTGTTTTTTGCAAAGTGCCTACCTGTAGATTTTGGCCTCTAGCTCAGCCGGCACCTAGGGAAACCTACCAAACCTGTGATTTTTTTAAACTAGAGACCTAGGGGAATCCAAGATGGGGTGACTTGTGGGGCTCTGACCAGGTTCTGTTACCCAGAATCCTTTGCAAACCTCAAAATTTGTCTAATAAAACACGGTTTCCTCACATTTCGGTGACAGAAAGTTCTGGAATCTGAGAAGAGCCACAAATTTCCTTCCACCCAGCATTCCCCAAAGTCTCCCGATAAAAATGATACCTCACTTGTGTGGGTAGGCCTAGCGCCCGTGACAGGAAATGCCCCAAAACACAACGTGGACACATCACATTTTTTGACAGAAAACAGAGGTGTTTTTTGCAAAGTGCCTACCTGTAGATTTTGGCCTCTAGCTCAGCCGGCACCTAGGGAAACCTACCAAACCTGTGCATTTTTTAAAACTAGAGACCTAGGGGAATCCAAGATGAGGTGACTTGTGGGACTCTGACCAGGTTCTGTTACCCAGAATCCTTTGCAAACCTCAAAATTTGGCTAATAAAACACGGTTTCCTCACATTTCGGTGACAGAAAGTTCTGGAATCTGAGAAGAGCCACAAATTTCCTTCCACCCAGCGTTCCCCCAAGTCTCCCAATAAAAATGATACCTCACGTGTGTGGGTAGGCCTAGTGCCCGCGACAGGAAATGCTCCAAAACACAACGTGGACACATCACCATTTTTGACAGAAAACAGATGTGATTTTTGCAAAGTGCCTACCTGTGGATTTTGGCCTCTAGCTCAGCCGGAACCTAGGAAAACCTACCAAACCTGTAAATTTTTTACAACTAGAGACCTAGGAGAATCCAAGATAGGGGTGACTTGTGGGGCTATGACCAGTTTCTGTTACCCAGAATCCTTTGCAAACCTCAAAATTTGGCTAAAAAACACTAATTTTCCTCACATTTCGGTGACAGAAAGTTCTGGAATCTGAGAGGAGCCACAAATTTCCTTCCACCCAGCGTTCCTCCAAGTCTCCCGATAAAAATGATACCTCACTTGTGTGGGTAGGCATAGCGCCCGCGACAGGAAATGCCCCAAAACACGACGTGGACACATCACAATTTTTGACAGAAAACAGAGGTGTTTTTTGCAAAGTGCCTACCTGTAGATTTTGGCCTCTAGCTCAGCCGGCATCTAGGGAAACCTACCAAATCTGTGCATGTTTTAAAACTAGAGACCTAGGGAAATCCAAGATGGGGTGACTTGTGGGGCTCTGACCAGGTTCTGTTACCCAGAATCCTTTGCAAACCTCAAAATGTGGCAAAAAAAATCATTTTCCACTCATTTCGGTGACAGAAAGTTCTGGAATCTGAGAGGAGCCACAAATTTCCTTTCACCCAGCGTTCCCCCAAGTCTCCCGATAAAAATGGTACCTCACTTGTGTGGGTATGCCTAGCGCCCACGAAAGGAAATGGCCCAAAACACAACGTGGACACATCACATTTTTTCACAGAAAACAGTGCCTACCTGGGGATTTTGGCCTCTAGCTCAGCCGTCACCTGGGGAAACCTAGCAAACCAGCGCATTTTTTAAAACTGGAAACCTAGGGGAATCCAAGATGGGGTGACTTGTGGGGCTCTGACCAGGTTCTAATACCTAGAATCCTTTGCAAAACTCAAAATTTGGCCCAAAAAAAACTTTTTCCTCTCATTTCGGCGACAGAAAGTTCTGGAATCTGAGAGGAGCCACAAATTTCCTTCCACGCAGCGTTCCCCCAAGCCTCCCGATAAAAATGGTACCTCACTTGTGTGGGTAGGCCTAGCACCCACAAAAGGAAATGGCCCAAAACACAACGTGGACACATCACATTTTTCACAGAAAACAGAGGTGTTTTTTGCAAAGTGCCTACCTGTGGATTTTGGCCTCTAGCTCAGCCGGCCCCAGGGGGGGCAGAAATGGCCTAAAATAAATCCCCCCCTCACTCCCCAACCCCCCCTGGAGCGTCCTTGCCTACGGGGTCGCTCCCCATGCGTGACATTGTTGCAAAAAACAAATCCCCGGTGCCTAGTGGTTTCTGCCCCCTTGGGGGTAGATTGACCGAAAATCGTCCGATCTGCCTCCAAGGGGGGCAGAAATGGTCTAAATACGATTTGCTTCCCAGGGGAGCGACCCTTGCCTTAAGGGTTGCTTCCCATCTCCAAAACAACAAACAAACAAAAAAAAACACACAAAAAACAAAAATTGCCCTGGCGCCTAGAGGTTTCTGCCCCCCATGGGGGCAGATCGGCCTTATAACAATAGGCCGATCTGCCCCCAGGGGGGGAAGAAATGGCCTAAAATAAATTTGCCCCCCCAACCCCCCTCCCGGGAGCGACCCTTGCCTACGGGGTCGCTCCCCCTGCGTGACATTAGTGCAAAAAAAAATCCCCGGTGCCTAGTGGTTTCTGCCCCCCTTGCGGGCAGATTGGCGTAGCAAAAATCGGCCGATCTGCCCCCAAGAATGGTCTAAATACAATTTGCCCCCCAGGGGAGCCACCCTTGCCTAATGGGTCGCTCACCATCTAAAAAAAAACAACAAAAAAAAAACACATTAAAAAAAATTATTTGCCCTGGCGCCTAGAGGTTTCTGCCCCCCCGGGGGCAGATCAGCCTAATAACAATCGGCCGATCTGCCCCCAGGGGGGGAAGAAATTACCTAAAATAAATTTGCCCCCCACCCCCCAACTCCCGCCCCCCCGGAGCGACCCTTGCCTACGGGGTCGCTCCCCCTGCGTGACATTGGCGCAACAAAAAATCCCCGTGCCTAGTGGTTTCTGCCCCCCTTGCGGGCAGATTAGCATAGCAAAAATTGGCCGATCTGCCCCCAGGGGGGGCAGAAAAGGCCTTCCAAAAAAATGCCCCCCCTGGGAGCGACCCTTGCCCAAGGGGTCACTCCCTTTTTCCAATTTAAAAAAAAGAAACAAAATCCCTGATGTCTAGTGGGCGTTTCAAAAGCCGGATTGCTTTGCAATCCGGCTTTTGAAACGCTTAGAGAGACTTTCCTTCCCTTTGAAGCATCTCTGGGCCTCCCCCACGTGATCGAAAGGGAAATGCTTTGCATTTCTCTTTCCATCACGCTGGAAGCTCAGCTTTGAGTAGGTTTGAATATTATAAAGAGATTTCACATAGGTGGTTTATCATTATGAGCATAACTCTGAGCGAGTATGGGTTTAACAAAAGAGCTTGGAGTGTTAGCATATGATTAATAGCCGAGTGTCTTGTTTGCCTCTCTATTTTATCAAGAGAAAAGCTACCAGACGGCCTAGGTTTTATGACCAAAAAGACAATTGTGGAGCACTTCTTTAAACAAGAACAACTGCAATCCACGTTTACAGTGCAGAAACCTGCAGGGGCTCACAGTTTTATCTAAGTCACACAGAAAAAGTGAGCAGGAAGCTAAAAGAAATATAATATATTAAACACTCTCAGAGGATTTTTACTGCTATAATATCATTAGAAGATAATAATGAAGACGCTTCTACACTCATCACTGTTCTGAGAACCATTTCTGTAGCCCGTTAAAGTGAAGTTGTCTTGCTCCAATATTTTCAGGCACACAAACGGTGATGGGAGGAATGCTTGCAATGTGTCGAGCCACTAGCATTCACTCGGGGTTGCATTCAAATCCATTCTTCTTTCACCCACCAAGCAACCTCATGATTAGATCCAGCCACATCGAAATCAGTCTTGTTCCTGCTTCAATAGTAACAGTCTAGTCTGACCTGCAAAGCCAGGTCCTCTTTGAACCAGAATACAAACAATCCAAGACTGGGTTTGCCCTGATTAGGACTTGTCAGTGAGGTGTAGCTTGGTTTCAGGGGCGCAATGAGCACACTCCAGCTGACCCTGAGAAGCTTTGTGGGTCGCTCCATGGCCAGTGGAGCCACATCAGGAACAGTGGGGTAAAGGACCTGCTCTGGGACTCTGAATGGTTCTTCTGGGATCTCTGTGTACTGGCTCTTGACCTTGATAAAAACACAGGTGGCATTCAACAAGACAAGAGGCTCTGGGACAGGGAAGTGCAGCAGGTTGGGTGTTCTGCTGACGGAGTGACTGTCTGTGAAGTGGCTGTTGGGATACCCCAATGTAGGAGAGAGCACCAGGAGCAAAGGAAGAAGGCAAGTCTGGGTTAGGGAGCAGGAAAAAGACGTTTCCCCATGGAAAGCAGCCGTTTACAGGCCAGGAGATTTGAATAAAATGCTCCTATTTCTAGGGACAAATAAGCCTCAGCTCATTCAAACTGGCCTCACAGGGCTGGAGAAGCAGGCCTCAGAATTGCGTCCCTCTGTGATAAAAGTGAAGGGTTGAGCACATAGCTCTCTACCCCATTTCATCAAAATATCTCTGTGTAGAGCCATATCTATGAGATTGGTTAATCTTTGATTAATATTTCTCAAGGAGGGGGCATGAGAGGGGGCCTTTCTCAGACCACAGGTTTGCACTTAGAGACCTCTATCCCCCCAGGCACTGGTACATTTAAAGTCTTGGGGATCCTAACCCTGAGATTGAATGAGCCACCTAGCTGACAGCATTGCCTGCTCCCTGCTATGCCTGGGGGGAAAGGTTTTGCAGGTCTCCCATTTTCCTTCCCATGAGGAGTGCAGCAAAGGGCATTCACCACCTCTGACCATGGTTTGGAGCAGAAGAGAAACTGCTTCTGCCGGGTGGGAGCAGAACAGATGTGCTGACTCCCTTCTGCTGCACAGTAAGTCGAACTGGGCACCCAAAAATAAAAAAACATAAGGGCAAGGCCACCATCAACAATCCAGCCAGAGCAGATGAGCTGCCAATCAAGTATTTCTCACTCAAGAGATGGTGTGCCCTAATCCCATGTTAGGAAATTGAAATTTGCATGCTCCTGTGCTGTGGTGTCCCGATGAGGAATAGAGGCACCAATAGTGTCTTCAAAGGTTTTATGGGGCTGCCAGGAATACAGGAACCCTCCCTCCCCCAATAGCTCAGTTGAAATGTCACCCTGCTGTCCCAGAGGAATGAAACCCTAATCCTGGGAGGGGGTTTAAATACATTTAAAGCTCTCCCTGAGCCTCTGCTTTTGCATGTGCACTTGGGAGGGTAAGGGCCATTAGTGGTTAGTCCTTTGTGGTAGCAGTCTAACAAATGTGAAAGAAAAACTTTGGACACTAGTTAGAAATTCAGTGCTTTCTTGACAATGTTGGTGATTGATGGTGTATGTTTCCGCAGTATAACGAATGTTATTTAATGTTGTTATTACCCAAATTGACTTCATTGGTGGTTTTAACATGTAATGATTAAAACGGTCCTCATTAACTTATATGGTGTTACATTGGTGAATTATAAAATGTGGCTGCTTTTACTATGATGACTCTCTTACAAAGGCAGCAGGCCTGCCTTATTGATAATGACACCGCTTATACTGTGATGATGTAGCTAGTATAGGTGGGGGTATTGTGGTTTAAGGGGTCAGGACCCAATGGGGGCATAGCTCAATAGAAGGGTGGCACCAAAGGTATTTCTATCTACCTGATTGTGTATATTTGTACATTCCTACACAGTATTTAGGAGTGTGTGAGTAATAGTGTGTGTGTAAGAAAATGATGTTTTCCTTTCTAAAAGAAAAAACAATGTCTGGACACATAATTATTGAGTGTTGTTACTATGTAGCAGAGAGTTTGGAGTAATAGCCCAAACCACCTCACCTGAGTAGACCTTGAACTGCTCTGCTGTGCTGCCCTGAGAGGGTCGGGTGCTACAATAGGATACTCGTTTCCCAGTAAAAAGACAATTGCAGATTTGGTGCTTCATTACGGGTTTGGCCGTCTGGCCACCAGACCGCCATGGTGGTAGCTGCCAAAAAGCCACCATGTTGGCCGTCTCACAGACAGCCGTATTACGAGTTGAACAGCCAGGACAGCCAAAACCCGGCTGAAAAACTGACACTGCCAAGATTCTGAAGGGCTGGAAACAGACGGTCCAACCGCCAGCACTGCCATCCCGTCAACCAACCATTGACCATATTATGACTCACAAATTACAATGGCGGTTCTTCCATGGCGGTCTTCCAATGGCCAAGTGTTAGACCAGACAGCTTTAGAGTGGTCATCCCCCAACTTTTTGCCTGCCTCCTTCCATTTTTCAGACCCTGTTTTTGCTGTTTTTAGGACTCTGCACACTTTAACACTGCTGACCAGTGCTAAAGTGCATGTGTTCACTCCCATAAACATAGTAGCATTGGTTCCTACCCAATTGGCATACTTAATTTACCTGTAAGTCCCTAGTAAAGTGCACTACATGTGCCCAGGGTCTGTACATTATATGCTACTAGTGCTCCCCCAGCACTGATTGTGCCACCCACATAAGTAGACCCTTAACCTAACCATGTCTCAGGACTGCCATTGCAAGGCCTGTCTGTGCATTTAAAACTACTAACAAAGCCTTAAACTCCTCCTTTTCTACATATTAACCACCTGTTAGATAGGACCTATGTAACCCATAGGGCTGGGTGATATTTAAGGCAGGACATGTACCTAGGTATTTTACATGTCCTGGTAGTGAAAAACTCCTAAGTTTGTTTTTCACTACTGTCAGGCCTGCTCCTTTCATAAACTAGCATTAGAACCGACCTCATGTACTTTTAAGTGGTAACTTCTGATCTGGAAGGAATAGCTCTGTCATGTTTGGTATTGCCAGAATGATAATAGAAGGATAGTAGAAAATCCTACTTACTGGTGAAGTTAGATTTAATATTACTATTTTACAAAAATGTCACTTTTAGAAAGTGGGCCTTTCTCTGCACTTACTGCCATCTGTGCTTCTTAGCCCTGTCTCCAACCCACGTCTGGTCTGTGCTGGTTGACAGCTCCCCTTATGCATTCCACCCAGACAATCAAAAACAGAGGACACTCAGTCACATCTGCATTCATCTGCATACTGAATGGGTCTCTCTGGACAGGAAGAGTAGAGGGGTTCTCTTCAAATGCCAGTGGCCTGCCCTCACACAAAGGACTGATACCCCCCATAGGGATCCTGGCAGACAGGACTGGGCTGAAAGGGGAACTTGTGCACTTCAAAACCACTCTTTGAAGTTTCCCGCAGTTCAAAGCATTTTTGGGTACATAAACTGGTTCTCTGATCCCACTAAATCAGACATTTCGGGACCTGCACCTGGAGTCTGTCAGGTAGACTGCCTGGCTGCCCAAAGGACTCATCTGGACTGCTTTGCTGAAGGACTGCTTTCCTCCTTGTTTCCCTGCTACCTGGTACTCCTGACTCTGTTGGAAGGACTCTGCCTTCCTTCTGACATGCTCTCCAATGGCTTGGATTGAGCTTTTCTCCTGTTTACGAAGTCTTAGGGCCAACAAAGACTTCATCTCTTCAAGAAATCATCATGCATCTGAAAATCAATGCAACATGTGCAGAAATCACAGCAGTATCTGTATCGTGGCTGGAAAATCACTGCACCGCCGACCGGAATGACGCAGCACCGGCTTCCAATCGGAGATCTAACTCAGCGCCATCCTTGCAGCTGAAATATCACCACATCGTTGACTGGACCAACACAGAGCCTGCTCCTTATCCCGGCGGATTTTCAACGTATCGTCCATGTGCAACAAAATATCCCCGCATCCCAGTAAGGAACCAAGGCTGCGCTCCTTGAAATCTACACATCACCGTGCTGCATGGAAAGAAACCACACATTGTCTGTGCTGCTCCAAAAAATTTGACGCAACAGCTTATTTTTCCACACGTCTCCTCCTTTGTGGTTCCTGTGCATCATTTGTTTTTACATGTCCCAGGTACTATGTGTTACAAAGAGACTCTTAGGGATTGAGACTCTTTTAAATCTTTAAAAAGTGATATTTCAACTTATACTTGTTGGATTATTGTAATTTGTACCCTATTTTAATCAGATGAATATTATCTTTTTGTCTATACCTGTGTGGTGTATTTTTGTGATATTTTCACTGTGTTATTGTACAAGTTATTGCTTGCAATACTTTATATATTGCCTTCTAAGTAAAGCCTGCCTGCTCTGTGCCTAGCTACTAGAGGGTGAGCACAGGAACATTTTGGTTCTATTGTGACTTACCCTGATTAGGTTTGTAGCCCCTACCACTACAAGGGTGTATACCTCTGCCAACTAGAGAACCTATTCCTAATACCTCTCAAACCGCGGTGATCATCAGTTCCCTCAGTAATACACAACACCACAATGGATGGATTTAAAATGCTGACACACATTCACACACCTGACACACCTTCGAACTGCACTATACAACATACCCTTTCACACACCACAATCCTTTGCATCTTCAGTGCCATAAATAGAAGCCAGAGCCCAAAAATCAGGTAGATAGTACCATAGATTAGGCACCCCTCCAACTTTAACATAGCACTCATCCCACACCCGCACAACACAACCGTCACACATAATAGCACCTCCACACATCATTTACTAACCATCACCCCCTCACTACACTGAACCTACACCCCAACATCCTTTTTTGTGCTGTCTACCACCACTGTGTCACCACAAAAACACTCCTGTTTTACAGACGACGAGTTGAGAGTCACGGTGGATGAAATTACCAGAGTAGAGCCACACTTGTTTGGAGCCTACGTTTAGCAGACTACAATTGCGAAGAAAATGGAAATGTGGCAAAGAATAGTTGACAGAGTGAATTCCGCAGGCAGCCACCCACTTGAAGGGAGGATATCAGGAAGAGGTGGAACGGTCTCAGGGGGAAGGTTAATTCCATGTCTGCCAGGCACCAGCTGGCGGTCCTCAAGACTGGCGGTGGTCCTCCACCTCATCCCCCACAGCTCACATCATGGGAGGAGAAAGTCTTGGCCACCCTGCATCCTGAAGGCTTGACAGGAATACCTGGGAGAGTGGAATCGGGTAAGTCACAACACCAATAATGTCCCCAAAATATATTGCCATGCATGCACACTGATCACTTTTTGCCACCTTCACTGTCACACCACTCACAACCCCTGTGTCCAAATGTCTGGATACCCCTGTCTGGCATATTGCATGTGGAGTTAACTCACCTGGGGACACAATATCTGTGTCTGATGTGGGTAGTACAGGGGCTGACAGCACTACAACTTTGAGCAGACACTGTTCTACCATTACTAAAACCAGAACAGTGTCCTATATTGAAAATAGCCTTGCGTGTATACCAAACAATGGAGTATACTCACCTCAATGGTTCACAATTGTATAGTCTGTGGCAATGAAAGCTATGCTATGGACACCTGCTAGTACAATCCCAATAACACACAGACACCCTCTGCTAATCTATCGCTTCTATCTCCCATCACCTAGAGAACTGTACTCACCTGGGGGGATAACAATTGTATAGTCTGTTGGCATAGGAGAGCTATTGACAGGAATGCTAAGGACAGCTACCACTAGTGTACTCCTTATACAAACCTACAACTGTGCCCTCTGCTATTTTGCCCCTTCTACCTCCTATCGCATAGAGAACTGTTCTCTCCTGGGGGATCTTGCATATATGCAGTGTGCTGTACTTGGTGTAACCTGCCACATATAGCCGGGTAGAATGGTAACTCAAAATCTGATGGCCAGGTCAGTGTCTGCATGATATTGTGCAGCTGTCTGTTAGCTCAAAAATGATATTTTGCTAACTGGGAAGTACCCTGAAACATATTATGCTCCACTGCTGCCAAGATATGAGTCTATGAACAGACATCCAAGTGCCAAGATACTCAGACATCCTGTAGCAAGGTGACTTAAAAAGGAAATGTCTGTACCAGAAATGTCAGGTCTGTTTTATTGATAGCCGATCCCACAGTCACATAAGGGGATCAAGCAAAGCAAATCTGTATCTGGCCCAAAGCATATCTACCTGTAAAAATGCATGCTACATGTCACAATACAACCAGTAACTGTCTGCTTCTCATCTTCAAGAGGTCTACCGGCCACTGGGACCATGGAAATCACTCCTGAGTCTACCACTTTCCCCCAGATGAAATTTCAGTGAGGAGAGCACTCCTGGATGTGTGGATGTTGAATACGACTGTGACCCATCTGAGGAACCTGGTCAGATGACAACTGTCAGCCTCATCCTGTCCACATTGACTCCTCCCAGCCAGGTTGCATCTACATCTCAGGCAACCTGTTGCCCCAAAACATGTGTCCCAAGGACAGTAACAACCATACTGTGCCCCCCAAGTTCAGTTACTGGAGTCACAACTCGAAAACCCTGACAATGATGTACCTGACACCAGTGTCAGTGGGCAAACTGTGCCAAGGGGGCAGGCAAATGGGGATAGCGTGCGTGGGAGGGATGGCGTGGGACAGCGGCATGAGGCTGTTAGGGATAGTTCTGACCAGGACACCATCTCCCAAGTCTTGGGAGCCTCTCAACAATCCTAAGGCTTGATGGGCCAGGTACTTGCTATGCTGGGTGAGATCAAGCAAGCACAGAGGGACAACCACCAGGAAGTCATGCAACGGTAGGAAGCCCATGATGCCCACATGGTATCCCTAACAGGGGTGCTGAGAGACATCAACACCATCCTGAGCAAGCAACGTCCAGTATACCAGACCCCTTCCATTGGCCAAGTTACACCAGCCCCTTCAGCATCCGTGGCTGCTAGCAGAATGGCAGCCCTGCCAGGGGAGGGGCCTGCTACACAGACTCCTGCCTCTGTAGCTGAAGAACCCCACAAGCGTGGACGTCCACCCAAACAACCAGCAGGTGAAGAAGGCAGGACTACAACCACTGCCAAGAAGTAACCTCTAACTGACAAATTCCTTTAGTGTGCCTCAGATGCACAGTGTTCACTTTTCTACAACCCTTTCCAAGTTGACAGGTTAGTAGGACACTGGACTTGGGACTTCAAATGTTGTGGCAGCTACTCTCATGATAACATCCACCTTGACTAATCCCTTCACTGTTTTAACATCATTTTTTCATCATATTCATTGTAATCGCCTGTGCACATGAAAATAAACACAACTAATACACTATCTATATATTATTGTCAGGTTTTCATTAATGTGAGTTGCTGAATGGGAAATTTATTTCATGCTCATGATGAACTCATATGAAGGAAATATGAGGAGGGACATGTCACAGGTAGTCTCATGCCGAGGATCACTACCAACACAACAGAAGTTGACAGTCACCAAACTCTTTTTTATTACACTGTGCAGCACATAGGCAGCTCAAATGTCAGGACTGTCATGGCCAAGTATGTCTAAACATGTTTTGCTTCTGCTGAGGTGTCAGTAAGTAACATCCCACTGACACCTGAAGTAAGGGACATGTCAGACTGTGTCCCTCAGAATAGCCCAATGGATTGGTGGAAATTGTTACCAGCTTGCTCCTCATCCTATACCAATACCATGCCTACCAAATCAACATACTCTATAATACAGACAGAGGACAGTACAGCAGTTCCTAGTCAGAGAATGACAATGGTCAGGCATCTGTAGGCATGTTACTCACCCATGTCAGTGTTCACACACATGCACTTTGGCCTGCAATGAGAGAACACAATGACAGCTACATACAAGTCAAACAGGATCATTGTCAACACAATGTGAAGGTTGAGGATATGGATTGCACAGGATGACGTGTCAAAGACACATGATCACACACATAACACCATTGGACCCACATACCAGGGCAAACAGGTCCATTGTTTTGCATAGATCTCTGCCATCCCACTCTCCTGGCAGCATGGGCATGGGACTCATACACCTCTAAAAATGTCACATAGTACCTGGATCAATCCATGTCCACTTCACATGTCAGACCAGTTAAAGCCACCCGCCATTGACACAACTCAGAAATGTCCACATGAGGATGGCATTGTGAAGAGACCTGGAAGAAATAAATGGTAAACAATGAGTTTAGGCAGGTAAAGGCTTACATGAGATAGGAAATTGTGTTCCAAATATTGTTGTGTCTGATTGTGCATTTTGACTGTCCCAAATGAAGGAGATCCTCACGGGAGTCACAACTCCAAGTCTAAACTTGCCAGAAAACATGAGCTGTATACTGCATAGCATTAAGGGGGTCATTCTGACCCTGGCGGTCATGGACCGCCAGGGCCAACGACCGCGGGAGCACCGCCAACAGGCTGGCGGTGCTCCCATGGGCATTCTGACCGCGGCGGTACAGCCGCGGTCAGAAACGGGAAACCGGCCCCGCTGCCCAAGGGAATCCTCCATGGCGGCGCTGCAAGCTGCGTCGCCATGGGGATTCCGACCCCCTTGCCGCCAGCCTGGTTCTGGCGGTTTTGACCGCCAGAACCTGGCTGGCGGTAACGGGTGTCGTGGGGCCCCTGGGGGCCCCTGCAGTGCCCATGCCAATGGCATGGGCACTGCAGGGGCCCCCTAACAGGCCCCCACCAGGATTTTCAGTGTCTGCCAAGCAGACACTGAAAATCGCGACGGGTGCAACTGCACCCGTCGCACCCCTTCCACTCCGCCGGCTCCATTCGGAGCCGGCATCCTCATGGAAGGGGGTTTCCCGCTGGGCTGGCGGGCGGCCTTCTGGCGGTCGCCCGCCAGCCCAGCGGGAAACTCAGAATAACCGCGGCGGTCTTTTGACCGTGCAGCGGTATTCTGACGGTTCCCGCTTGGCGGGCGGCTCCCGCCGCCCGCCAAGCTCAGAATGACCCCCTAAATGTCCTGTCTGATGGTCACAGCACAGAGAGACCCTTCTCAACCAATCCTGACCCGTAGAGTACCCCAAGGTGTCAGTGAAATCACAAAACATCACATACTTGCATTCAGGTGAAGTACTTATTGATGAGCCCTGCCTGCCCACATGTCTCCACCTTCATCCTCATTACTGTCATCCTCACTTGGCATTTCTGCATTCTCATCCGATGGAACTGCTACTTCCCCCACATCTGGGATGTATGGGATCTGTCGCCTCACAGCAAGGTTGTTGAGCATGCAACAGGCACAAATGATCTGACACACTTTAGTAAGTGAGTAGAGGAGGTCTCCACCAGACTTATCGATGCTGAGGAATCTTGCCTTCAGGAGCCAAAAGCCCATTCCACAACATGCCGTGTCCGTCAATGGGCCATGTTGAAGCGGACTTCCTCTGGCGTGGTTGTGTCCCTCATTGGTGTCAACAACCAGAGATGGTTTGGGTAGGCAGAGTCCCCTGTAAGGAATTGTTACATGTGTGCAAACATGAATCCAGGGCATCATCACATTTTTCAGCAGACCTGGCATACAAACACACATAACATATGTAACGTACCAATCAGCCAGGCCCTCTCTGGGTACTGTCATGTCATCAGCTGTGGATAGCGCTGTTCTGCATGATGAAGGCATCATGGTCTGAACCTGGGTACCGTGCAGATACTTGAGAAATGTAGAGGTCCACCAAACAAACTACTTGGGCATATATGAAGTGGAAGTTCTTCCTATTCCGGTAGACTTGTTCATTGGCATGTGGGGGAACCAAGGTTACATGTACACCATAAATGGCTCCCACTGCATGTGAGATATGTGCCAAACCATAGAACTCTGCCTTCAAACGGGCAAATTCCACATTGTGGACTGAACATAGGCTGGAACATCCCTGCAGTTAGAGCCACTGTATTTTGGAAGGAGCCTGTGGCCAGGAAGTACAGCACTGACATGACTTGAACAATGGGTGGGATGCTACTTGGATGACTGGTGGCAGGCATCAGACCTGACTCCAAATGACGACAGATATCCTTAATTGTCTGCCTATCCAGGCAGTAAATTTGTATGAAATGTCTGTTCTCCATGGTCTGCAAGTCTGCTAGTATACAGTACACAGGAGGTTGCCTGACCCTTCTCATTCCAGGATAACTATGTGAGAGAACATAAGAAGATATGCCAATCACTGTTCCTTATAAGTGACACTACCTATGTCTCATAAAAACGGTGAAATGTCATTTGAAAACATGATTCACAGCACATCCCATTGGTAGAAGTGACACAGTAGTTATATGTCATCCCCTTGCCTCAAATAAGATATGTACATATACACTAATATATCAGCAAGACTATGTGATACTAACATCAGGCAATGCCTGTTATTAAATGCCCCAAAACACAGGATTGCCCATGACCATGAGGGTGGTGACTGTACCACCAATGATTTGTTGAAATTAGCAGAACAACATACCAACCTGATCCTTCAATCAGGACAATTATAAATCTTCAGACAATGCCAGCACTATTGGTTATGCTGTAGAAATGTTTTCCACATTGTGATGCATCAAAAATGACCTTTTCTGACCATAGAAAGGCTTTAAAATAGTGACTGCCTGACCTACTCCATTGAACAATAGGAAACAACCGTTGGCAGAAGTTGTCATGGTGGCAGCCGGATGTTACCGTGGTGGACATTGACATTGGATAACATTGCTGCCTGTGGTGTTCTTTGGCTAATGACACTGTTTGCTGGCTGTGAAGGTTGTGTACATGGCTGATGTGACCGCCGTCTCCTGCTTCACCTCTCAGTTGACTCCTGACACTGCTGCCAGCAAGACCTCCACAACCTGAGCTGCTGTGTACTGCCTCTGGGAGCAATCATGCTGTGTCCTACAGGTGATAGGGCCCCTGCCTTCTCACTAGAAGAGCTGGAGAAGCTTGTGGAGGAGGTCCTACCCCTGTATGAACAGCTCTATGGTGCACCAGAGGAGCAGGTAAGAACACCATGTGCACATATGTTACTTTAGCTATACTAATCTTTTCCTTACTTAACCTAGGGTTACGTGCAACATTTCAGATTGTATCCTTAAAGCCCTGTAGGTGCTATGTGTGTGCTTAAATGGTTGTGCTCCTGGGCATGTACCTAGTCCAAGTGACAGGTTTAGACTCCTGAGAGATTGTGGGGAGTGTGGAATGAGTGTTCCCTGAGCCAACTTGTGAATGATGCACATGGTTAGCTGAGGTGTGATGACAGCCATCACTAGGTAAATCAAATCATTAGATGTGCTTGATATGTGGTAACATGACATCAGGAGGTGATGATGCATGTTGTTTGCCTGTTTGTCCCCAAACTTGTTCCCTTTCCATATCTGCACATACATCTGTGGCCCCCTCTGGGCTTGTTGTAGTGTTGTACTGGAACCAGCTAATGCCACTCCATGACCGTAAGCTCTGCACAATGACCGCCATTAGCAATTGGCTGTGGGATATATGAAGTATTGTAATGCATCTCACCTTTTGCGACATGATATCATTTGTTGATTTGTGTGGTCTGCCTGCAATTGCCACTTTCTGTAAATAATAATGCCATCTGGGCTGGTATTGAATAGCTTTACCACTGCAAGTGTGAGCCTGTAGCCACACCCTGCCTCACTAATAAGGTTCATTGGCTAGAGCCTATGTCCAGCAATTACTATTGTCATTGCATTGGGGGATTCGTGGGGAGCTGTGACAGATGTGCTCAGATCAACTCTGACTATTTGTGTTACATATCCTTGACTGATCCCATGATCACACTGCCCTGTTGTCTTGTTAATCCAGCTCTGATGCGCACTGTGCATGCTCATAATTATTTGGGCATTGAACATCTGTAAACAGTGTATTGTGCACTGATGTTCCCTGATATATGAGCCTGTGTTTTGGACATGATGTGGGACCTGTCCAAAGCAAGTCCAGGTGTATCTTACTTTGACATAGTGTTTGTGTGTAACATGTTTTGGAAGTATGCTTAGCATTTTTTGGACTGACACAAAGATCTCCATTCACTGAAGTAGTATGTGGGTGCCTGTGTATGTGCATAGGTGCACACATGTAAGGGCTTTCATCTTTGCATGCACAACATGTGATTCCCTTGTATGTTCTCCTAGCAATATGAGCCTCTCTCTAGCTTGGCTGTGACCTGTAGGGACCATATGCAGCTTGTGATCATCAATGGTTGTGGATGTTTGTGTGCAATGTTTGCTATTTCGTGTACCTGTCACTTGGCATTTGGTGTGATATGTTGTATTGTGGTCCTGGTCAATTTCATGTGGTTTGCTCATGTCACACAAACCACACTGCTTTACTAACTGGCCAGTGCAGGGGCTGAGCTGGTGGTTATGATAGGTACCCTTATGGGGAGTGTTTCCAGTAATGTCCCCCTATCCAATGACTGCTATGTGCCAGAGGTAGACAGGATGTTCAAGACAGGGTGTTATTATCTTGTTGGACTGACTTGTAGTTAACTCTGCCTGTTTTTGTGTGAGACTTAGGGACATGATTTTCCGTTTTGTCTTTTGCATCCATGCAGGTCAACGCCCATCAGAAGAAGGGGATTTGGTGATCCATCGGCAAGAAGGTATGGACCCTGGTGGTCCACACCCGGCAGAGCACCCACTTTTGGAAGAGGTGGGAGGACCTGAGAAGCTGAGCGCAAAAGATCGCAGAGGCCCAGCTGGGGCTGTCTTCCTAATGAGGACGGGGTGCCTGTCAGACCATGACACCCCTACAGGCCTGCATCTTGGCGGTGGCGTACCCAGAGTTGGACAGGTGTTTGAGGGCATCACAGCAGCCAAAAGGAGGTATGTACAGACCTGACTCATGTTTGACCCTTTACCAGGTATTGAGTGAGGGACCGAATGCTAACTCTGACAATGTGGGAAATGTCATGTGCCACAAATCTTCTGTGCCCACATTGGAGTGCACGGGTCATGAATTGCGAACAGGTGTGCACAATCATTTTGGTTTGGGACCTGGTACTCAACTATGGGGACACCTCAGTCCTATAGCACAGAGTGGAGCACATATGACTGTGTTTGGTGTTCCAGTAATCAGCTTTTACTACCATACCAGATGGGTGTTCCCTACCAACATACCGCTCCTCCCTAATGTTTCAGTAGAAAAGTGGGTAGGTTGGTGCTCTCTGTCCTCTGCCATGTATCATGGTGATGTCAATGTGTGATTTCAATTCAGGCAAGGGCAAGTCATCTCCATTGTATGTTACTTTCGGATGTGTCACAGCATTCTGTGATGCATGGGTGTCCATCATACATGTGACATGACTTACATAGTTAACATATTGACACATGTTGCAAGGTAATTCCCCTTGGTAAGTGAGGAATGTACATTGTCATGTCTGATGTCTCATCAGAGTTGACAAAATGCATGTTGGATATCTGTGTGCATGTGGTACATTTCCACTGGGACACATATGAATGTATTAAATGTAAGCATATGCCAATAAGCCAATGCTGATATCCTGATAGCAGAAAGTTGTCACATTTTTGTCCATGGGATACTTTTTCAGGTAGGATACATAGCAATGGTTGTCCACTCACAGCTATGGCCCAGACAGTATTGTGTCAACATCATGGGGGTCATTACAACATTGGCGGTAAAAGACCGCCACTACACCGCCTCGGCGGCGGTAGACCGCCACAGCTATTATGACACACATCACGGATTCCGCCGAAATTCAGACACCCACACAAATCCGCCACACCAAAGGTCAGCGATAAATATGCGGAAACAAATCCTCCACCTCCACGCCAACAGAAGCACGCCCATGCTATTACGACCCACGAATCCACACGGCGGTCTTTCAACCGCGGGATTCCATTGGCGGTACACACCGCCGCGCTCAAACTACACACACACCTCCAAAACACCGCCACATTGGACAATTACAAATACACACACCTGATACACATACACACACCACTCCGACACACACAACACAATATAAAACACACACCCACATCACCCACAAACCCCTACGACCACAAATTAGAGACGAAGGCCAGAGAGAGACAGCACAGAATAGATAACACCATCACACAGAGGCGCACTACACCATCACCCACACAACATCCATGCACAAAACACCACATACCACTACACTCATCACACTCATCAACACATACACCACCCCACACATCACACACACCACCCCATGTCACGCCAAAGACACCCCCACTTCTCTGATGAGGAGCTCAGGGTCATGGTCGAGGAAATCATCAGGTTAGAGCCACAGCTATTTGGCTTACAGGTACAGTACACATCCATAGCCAGGAAGATGGAGCTATGGCAAAGAATAGTCGACAGGGTCAACGCTGTGGGACAGCACCCAAGAAATAGGGAGGACATCAGGAAGAGGTGGAACGACCTACAGGGGAAGGTGTGTTCCACGGTATCCAGGCACCACATCGCGGTACAGTGGACTGGCGGCGGACCCCCACCTCATCCCCCACAACTAACAACATGGGAGGAGCAAGTCTTGTCCATCCTGCATCCTGAGGGCCTCGCAGGAGTCGTTGGAGGAACAGACACTGGTAAGTCAAATCTTCACTATCATATCCCCCACCCTACCTGCAAGCTATCACACACCCCCACCCTCCCACCCTCCCCTATCACCCTAACTCCTCACTAATCTACCCATAACACCAACCACCCATCCCAACCCCAAGACCTGCATGACACAACTAAGCATGGACACCCATCACTAAAGCATGCCCACTGCACATACCCACAACACCCCCCAAACATCACCACACAAGCCCCCACACAGGAATGCCTGCACTGGGGTTCACGCACACCCAACCATTGCACACCATGAAACACACACATGCAATAATCATGTACTTATACCCCCGCAGGAACCCAAAGTAACGTCACCACACCAGAGGGTCCAGACAACACCAATCCACCCCCAGAAGAGGCCCACAGTGACGACAGCAGCTCTGCTCTACTGGATCATGATGACCAGCCCGGACCATCGTGGGCCTCAGGACAGTCGGTTCCCCTTGCCCAGCCACAGCCCAACACCGAGATTACACCCTCTGGTAACCCCAGCACAGCACCCACCCAGCGGGCCCATACCTCCCTACCCAGGACAGGTCAATCAGCGGTGTGTCCACCACTACAGGGCACCCAGGGTAACCTACCACCCCAACAACAACAGGAACCTGGGGGCAGTGGTAGTGGGCACACGGTCCAGGGGACGGAGGCACAGGAACACCGGGGAACTGGGAGGGCTGCTGTGCGACAGAGGGAGGACAGGCCAAGGGAACCTACTCTCAACGAGGCCCTATCCTCCATCATGGGAGCATACCACCACTCCCAGGAGACGATGGCAACAGTCCTGGACAAGTTGCAGGAGACCCTGCGTCTGCAGGAGGAGCAGTATTTGGGGTTCAGGGAGGAGCTCAGGACCATCGGCTCCGCCCTGGGCACCATCGTAGGGGTGCTGACGGACATTCAAAAGACCTTGAGGGACACTGCAGCACTCCAAGGGGCCCCTGACACTAGCCAGGATGATGAAATGCTCACCACCTCCGCCGGCGCTAGTGGACAGGACGCCCCGCCACAGGACCAACACACCAGCACCCCACCCCCTGCAGACGGACAACCACCACGAAAGCGGTCCCTGAGATCCAACAACAGGACAGAGCAAGATGGCAAGACCCCCGCCAGGAAATAAGACCACCCTGATTGTCCCCCCACTGTCCCACTTTGTTACCCTGTCCAGCTTGGAACTGCCCCAGCTCCACTTCCAATGGCCAGATGTGCTATGTACCTGTGAGACTAAAAGACTGGACTCTGCCATGGACATTCTTCCACCATGACCTCTCCCCATTTCACAACCCCCCAACATTTTTATGCACTTCAATAAACAACCTTGAAACCTCAATAATATTGGAGTCAGTCAATGATTGTGAACTTTGTATTGTCAATTACAGTGTTAAAAAAGGTTACCCATTGGAAGGTCAACATACCAATGTCACACATCACAAGCCTTTCAAGGGTGCAAGCTGTTGACACGTAGGTTACCACATTACTGAAACTGAAATGGAAGGGGACAACTCAGTTACCAAATAGGGAGTGAAATGTAGGTACAGGATAGAGGTAGACGTGTGAAATGTAATATAATGTGAAACATGAAATTGTACTCACCTGTGTCTCATTGAAAATATTGCTGTATGACTGACTCCCTGTTGTCGTTTTCATCTTCATCAGCTTCATCCTCATCACTGTCCACAGGATCCACAGGCTCACCCGCTGCAACAACACCGTCATCTGGATCATCCTCCTGCAGAAAAGGCACCTGGCGTCGCAATGCCAAGTTATGGAGCATGGAGCAGGCGATAATGATGTCGCACACCTTCTTCAGTGAGTAGAATAGGGACCCACCTGTCATATGGAGGCACCTGAACCTGGCCTTCAGGAGGCCGAAGGTCCGCACGATCACCCTCCTAGTCCGCCCATGGGCCTCATTGTACCGTTCCTCTGCCCTGGTCCTGGGATTCCTGACTGAGTTCAGTAGCCAGGACAGGTTGGGGTAACCAGAGTCCCCCAATAGCCATACACGGTGCCTCTGGAGTTCACCCATCATATCAGGGATGCTGCTATTCCGCAGGATGCAGGCGTCATGCACTGAGCCAGGGAACATTGCATTTACCTGCGAGATGTACTGGTCTGCCAAACAGACCATCTGGACATTCATGGAATGATAACTCTTCCTGTTCCTGTACTCCTGTTCATTCCTGCGGGGGGACCAGAGCTACATGGGTCCCATCAATGGCACCTATGACGTTGGGGATATGTCCAAGGGCATAGAAGTCACCTTTCACTATAGGCAAATCCGCCACCTCAGGGAAAATGATGTATCTCCTTACGTGTTTCAGCAGGGTAGACAACACTCTGGACAACACGTTGGAAAACATAGGCTGGGACATCCCTGATGCCATGGCCACTGTTGTCTGAAAAGACCCATTTGCAAGGAAATGGAGCACTGACAGCTCCTGCACGTCGGGGGATTCCAGTCGGATGGTGGATTGGTGACGTCAGATCAGGCTCCAACTGGGTACATAGTTCCTGGATTGTGGCACGGTCAAACCGGTAGGTCGCGATGACATGTCGCTCTTCCATTGTCAACAGGTCCACCAGCGGTCGGTACACCGGCGGATTCCGCCATCTTCCAATATGTCCCAAATGACGGTGCCTAAGAAGGACAACAGCGAAGAAACTGTCAGCATTCCTCCAGGTATGTACCCACAGTCACACACAAGACTACACCAGACAATTAACCCATCCGGGAAAGGTTTTGAGTCTAGGTCACTGTATGTGTGACGCTGTAGTAATTGAAGTCATGTGGGCCCCTGAAATGGCGTCTGCCTGACCTCTAAACTGGGACATTGGAATTGTGGGGTAACTGCGCTGGCGTTGGACACCGTCGCGGTAGGCGGTCGTAGAGCGCGGCACAATGCTGCATTGGTTAACATTGGACCCTATGGGTCCCAGGAGCCAATGAACAGGTGCGCTGGCGGTGATGATGCGCACCGCCGTGGACGTCACCGCCGCGGACGTCACCACCATTTTCTATCTCTTCAATCACTAGATACCTGACCTTTGACAGGAGAGGACCTACACTACTAGTGCTGCTGTGACCTCGGTCTGGAAGCGACAATGGCTGCTGCGTCTGGGGAAAGGGCCCCTGCCTTCACTGCACAGGAGTTGGAGAAACTTGTGGATGGGGTCCTCCCCCAGTATACGCTACTCTACGGTCCTCCAGACCAACAGGTTAGTACACAGGGAGCACGTTGTATGGGCTAGGCCTGGGTGGAGAGGGCTGGGTGGATGAGGGAAGGGGGCAGAGTACATAGAACAGTCATGCATGGGGATGAATGGGCCACAGGGATAAAGTTGGGAGGGGGCCAATTACAACGACGGAGCTGTAGGTAATGACTGTTCCTCTTTCCTTGTGAATGTCATGTAGGTCAGCGCCCACCAGAAGAGGGACATTTGGCGTGCCATCGCCAAGGAAGTCCGGACCCTGGGGGCCCACCAGAGACGGGGCACCCACTGCCGGAAGAGATGGGAGGACATTCGCCGCTGCAGCAAGAAGATGGCGGAGGCTCAGCTGGGGATGGCCTCCCAACGTGGGAGGGGTTCCCGACGCACCATGACCCCCCTGATGTTCCGGATCCTGGCGGTGGCCTACCCGGAGCTGGATGGGCGCTTAAGGACATCACAGCAGACACAAGGGGTTGAGTACAACCTCATCCTATGGACTTTGCGTGCAGTGGAGCTGTCTGGGTGGGGGTGGTGGGCTGTGGGTGTCCCTAGGCCAGGGCGAGTTAGGTAGGCAAGGCCCCTCCATTATGTAGGCCATGTACCCCAGCTCAAATAAATGGCAAATTCATGTATAGTTGCCCCTTTGCCATCCATGTGGGCAGATTTCTACCATTGCCATGTAGGCCATATCCCAGAAATTGCATGTGCAGAGGGCAGGAGCACGGCGTAATGCAGGGGGCTGCTGCGTTTGTCTTGTCCGCCAACAGTAGCGGTATGCCATGCACTAAAACTCTCTTTCTTCTGTCTCCACCCTTTTTCTGCTCTCCCTGTCCTTCTGTACATCAGCATCAACAGGCGGAGGTACAGTGGCACCGGAGCATGAGGGAGCTGCATCCCACATGGCCATGGAGGGCCACACCACAGACTCTGAATTCACCAGTGGGACGGAGGGCGAGGGGAGCTTCATGTCGGCCACAGGATCACCAAACAGCGACACGGACTCGTCCGCCGATGGGAGCTCCCCTGTGGTGGCGGCACCATCTGTGCGCCCCACTTCTACAGGTACAGCCGCACCCTCCCCTACCAGCACCGCCCTCCCAGCAGCCCCTCAGCGTTCGCCCTGTGCCCGCTCACCCAGGAGGGTGGGCATCACCTTCGCCCCAGGCACCTCAGGCCCTGCCCCAGTCACCCCAGCTGCCCTCAGTGAGGAGGCCATTGACCTCCTCAGGTCACTCACTGTTGGGCAGTCTACCATTGTGAATGCCATCCAGGGGGTAGAACGAGAGTTGAAACACAGTAATGCATTCCTGGAAGGCATTCATTCTGGTCAGGCTGTCCTTCAGCGAACCCTGCAATCTCTGGCCTCAGCACTGATGGCAGCCATTGTCCCTGTGTCCAGCCTCCCCCCTCCAACTTCCTCCACCCAGACCCAATCCCCTGTACCCCAGCCCATCCCAAGCACACCTACAGACCAGCATGCACACAAGTCAACACACACAAGTAGCTCAAGCAAACATAGGCACCACACACACCACAGGCACTCACACAAGCATCAGACCCATTCAGACACAGCAACATCCACTGTCTCTACTGTGTCCCCCTCCTCCTCTTCTCCCTCCTCCCTCCCAGTCTCGTCTACACACACACCTGCATGCACCACATCTACAGGCACTAGGACTCGCACCAGGACACCCAGCACCACAAGCCGCTCACCTGCACTCACCACCTCCACTGCCATATACACGTCCCCTGTGTCCTCTCCCAGTGTGTCTGTGAAGCCCCCTCCCAAAGTACACAAACGCCGGCAATTACTCACCCAACAACCATCCACCTCACGACAGCCTCCAGTACCTGCACCTGCACCCAAAACAGCTAAAGTGACACCTCCTATAACCACCTCCTCTTCCTCCACTCCCAGAGCCCCTCCAGCTACCCATCCCAGTGTACGTCAGAAACTGTCCCTATGTCAAATTGACCTTTTTGCCCCCACCCTCCCCCTCCAATTCATCAGTCCTGTCGTAGCGCCTCAGCCAAAAAGCCTCCAGTACCAGTGGTGCGTGTACCAGGTTTCTGGAGTGCCCCGTCCACCAGGGCAGGCAGTAGGACCCAGAGCCAAGGCACTGTCAGCCCACCCCCTGTAAAGGCTCTGAAATTGGAGAGTGGACGACGGGACCGTGTCAAGACTCCTGGTGGGACAAACAGTGAAATGGTATCCAAGGCGATTGGTGAGTCATCTGTAACTCAAAAGAAGGTGGGGAAGGTCCCGAGGAAGTCTCCCCAACCTGTTGTGAGTGTCACGGCGGAGAAGTGCACCATCATTTCCGGCGGTCCAGACACAACCGCCAGCACCGTCGTTACTGGTCAGGAGACCACCGCCAGAGTCATAGCCCAGGAGGGCTCAAGTTTCGTCACTGGTCAGGAGACCACCGCCAGAGTCATAGCCCAGGAGGGCTCAAGTATCGTCACTGGTCAGGAGACCACCGCCACCGCCGGAGTCACAGCCCATGAGGGTCCAGAATCCCACAGCCCCGCTGGGCAATGATGGAACATCAAGCCACACACCAACGTCCAGTGTGGAGTTCGTCATGCCACACACCAATGTCCAGTATGGAGTTCGTCATGCACATTCCAATGTCCAGTATGGAGTTCGTCAAGCCACACACCAACGTCCAGTGTGGAGTTCGTCATGCCACACACCTATGTCCAGTATGGAGTTCATCATGCCACACACCAATGTCCAGTATGGAGTTCGTCAAGCCACACACCAACGTCCAGTGTGGAGTTCGTCATGCCACACACCAATGTCCAGTATGGAGTTTGTCATGCCACACACCAATGTCCAGTATGGAGTTCGTCATGCCACACACCAATGTCCAGTATGGAGTTCGTCATGCCACACACCAATGTCCAGTGTGGAGTTCGTCATGCCACACACCAATGTCCAGTGTGGAGATCGTAATGCCACACACCAATATCCGTACCAGAACCGCCATGGCAAAGCACCGCTGAACAGGGCAAAGACCGCCATGGTGAAGACCGCTGAACAGGGCAGAAACCACCATGGCTAAGCACCGCTGAACAAGGCCAAGACTGCCATGGTGAAGACCGCTGAACAGGGTAAAGACCGCCATGGTGAAGACCGCTGAACAGGGCAAAGACTGCCATGGCTAAGCACCGCTGAAAAAGGCCAAGACTGCCATGGTGAAGACCGCTGAACAAGGCAAAGACCGCCATGGTGAAGACCGCTGAACAGGGCAAAGACCGTTTGGGTATGAATAGTCCGGCACATCAGGCATCGTTCTCCCATGTGCAGCTGGGACTGTGACAGGACATGTACTTTCACGGGAGACTCATCCAGTCTGGGCATCAGTCCCACCCAGTACCAGTAGAGAACTGCATCTACTTGCGAAGATGTGTCTTTGCGCTCCCCAGGATGTAACAGTGGGCAAGCCACCCACTGTAGAGACTTGAGAGACTGTGGCTTTGCACTCCCCAGGATGGCACAGTGGGCAAACCACCCACTGAAGTGACTTGAGAGACTGTGGCTTTGCACTCCCCAGGATAAAGCAGTGGGCAAACAACCCACTGTAGAGACTTGAGAGACTGTGGCTTTGCACTCCCCAGGATGGCACAGTGGGCAAACCACCCACTGAAGTTACTTGAGAGACTGCGGCTTTGCACTCCCCAGGATAAAGCAGTGGGCAAACAACCCACTGTAGAGACTTGAGAGACTGTGGCTTTGCACTCCCCAGGATAAAGCAGTGGGCAAACAACCCACTGGAGAGACTTGAGAGACTGTGGCTTTGCACTCCCTAGGATAAAGCAGTGGGCAAACCACCCACTGTAGTGACTTGAGAGACTGTGGCTTTGCACTCCCCAGGATTGAACAGTGGGCAAACCACCCACTGTAGAGACTTGAGAGACTGTGGCTTTGCACACCCCAGGATTGAACAGTGGGCAAACCACCCACTTGTGAGACTTGAGAGACTGTGGCTTTGCACTCCCCAGGATACATCAATGGGCATGGAGCCCCGTCGTGGATCTGGCTTCGCATTCATGTGGCTGAGGTGCCCCCCCTTTCCTTCCCCCTGAGGTGCCTGTATTGTTTCTATCTGATGCCCCGGCAGTGTTCTCTTGGATTTTGGTCAGGTATCTATTGTGGGCGTCGCCCATGCATTTTTGGACTGTTGGTGCACGGACATTGTTGTGTACATCTCTGCACTACTTCTTGTATTGTACATTTATTTTTGACAGATTTCGTGATATATATATCCGTATATTTTTTAATGACTAGTATATTGGCACAATACAAAGTTTGACCGCAATTCGCTTTGTCTTTGCATTCTTCCAGGGGGATTTTGGGTTGTTACTGTGATTTTTGTGAATGCATTGGTGTGTATGTTGTAATATGCGAGGGTGGGGGTGGGGGAGTTTGGTGGGTGTCCCCGTAACTTTTGCCTCCCCCCTCCCCGTGTCGTAGGTGCTGTACTCACTGGTATGTTCTGCGCCTACGTCGCTGTTGGTCGTAGATGAGCAGGAATGCAAAGGCAGGTAAGATTTGTAGTTCCGGATCCATGGTGTCCTCGTTCCTCGTGGGATGTGTTGAGGTGAGTGTTTTCCCATAGCACAAGCTGTTTCCGCCGTGTTTTTATCCACGGTGAATCCGCCCCGGAAAAGGTGGCGTATTGGTGTGTTGTGATAGTGTGGGCGGTACATTGTCTTCCGCTTGTCTGTTGGCGGTGACCGCCGTGCTGTTTATCGGTACCGCCGTGGCGGGCGATGTGTTAAAGTGGCTGTCTAAGTTGGCGGTTTCCGCCAGGGTCATAATTCCCTTTTTTTGTCCGCCGGCCTGTTTGCGGTATTACCGCAGCTTTAACACCGTCCACCAGGGTTGTAATGACCACCCATGTGTATTCTGACATCAATATCCATGCATCACAGTTTGTATTTTGTCATGTTTACCTGCTGTTGCTATGAAGGACTTGACACATGAGGCCAAGGTGTTTGACCACTTCATGTTTGAAGATAAACCTATATGGTGCTGTTGTGGTAGTTCCTATATACCCGTGTGTAGGTTGGGAAGTGTGACCTGACAGTGATGTTAGCATTACTTATGTTTTTCCTCTGGGTTTCCTCCACAGACAGATGCCATGCTTGCCACGTCTGATATGTGGGTAGTGATGTTGCGTTTCATTCTGCAACAAATTGGTTCACTCATGTTAGTGATTGCAAGGTCTAACTCCCTCCTTCCTGCACAGTACAGTAGCCTGTTTGATAAATACACTGAAATTTGAGAATTTACATTGAAATGTGTGTGTGGACATTCATGTGACCTTACTTGGTCCTTACATGACTATTATTGTTTGTATTCTGGAGACATATATCCTAGAACTTTTAGACCAGAGTTCATTGTTACTCCTTGCTACATCACAATTGGGGCATGTGTGTGTAAAATGTGTACTATATCCTTGACTAACATTTGGCAGGGGTTTCATGTTGATATCATATGATGGTATGTGTAAATAGTCATATGGTTGAATCAATGGCACATGATAAAGGTATGTCTTGTTTGTACCATGGTTGCCTGCCTTTACTTGGCAACACATGTTATTCTCTGATACATGACATCAGGGTAAGGGATTTATGAGGTAAGGACTGGGTCTGTGTATTTGCTAAGGTAACTTATAATGGGAATCCATTGCTTGTCTACTGCTTGATTATGTAGTGCAGAATGTGGCACCTGCATTTGGGCGGAATAGTCACCTAGTCATGGTATGGTTAGTGTGGTTGGTCAACTTCATTCCTTTTATTGTAGTTTTCAGATAGTTTGCTTTGCTGGTGTGTTACATTCGTAACTTTGGGAAACATACATTGTGTTGTTACATGATGTTGGCACTTTGCTGGCAGTTTCTGCAGAGGGGTCAGTTGACATGATGGTATGTAATGTCTTTCTGATTTGTGACGGAAGTGTTATCATGTGTAAGTTATGACCTAACTTCACTATCTATTTTCAGCATCAGCACCGGCACTGGCAGGTGAAGGAGACGGGGCACACCTGAGTGGGGAAGCTTCTGGCCATGGGACTTCCGGTCAAGAGATCACAGACACCGAGGGACCCAATGGCCCGGACTTCAAGGGGAGTACCACGGGGGGGATCAGATCTGCAACATCATCTTCAAAGTCCTCCTCCAGTGGCCACTCTCTAGGGGTGGCAGACCCATCGGGGATCTGTCCAGTACTATCTCTGTCAGCCACCCTGGTTCTATCATCGTCCTCCCTGTAGCTCCCCAACGAGTTGCCCGTGCCCACTCACCCAAGAGGGTGAGCGTCTCCTTTGCCACAAGCACCTCTGCTCCAACCCCTGTTAGCCATGCTGCCCTCAGTGAGGAGGCTATTGACATCCTGAGAAGCATCTTTGTGGGTCAGTCCAACACCCTGAATGCAATCCAGGGACTGGCAATGCAGGTTCAACAAAGTAATGCGTTCCTGGAGGGCATTCATGGTGCAATGGCTGCCCCATAGAGATCTTTTCAGGCTCTGACCTCCATACTGATGGCAGCCAGTGACCCCTGGTCTACCATCCCCCCTCCACCTTCCTCTTCCCAGTCCAAATCCCCCCTTCCCTGACCCAGTCAAAGCACACAAACAGACTGACATGCATCCACCTCAACAGACAAGGGAAGCACACACAAACATAAGTACCACAAGATACACCACTGGCGTGCACACAATCAACATCCACCAGCAGGCACAGCAACGGTCACGACTTGCCCTGACTCCCCCACCACCCCAGCATCACAGACACTACAGATACCATACCAATATACACTGATCCAGCCACCAGACCTATCCTACCTGCAGACCCCACCCCAGCACACCTGCAGGCATCCACCCCAGTCACCACACCTGCAGACACCACAACCACTGACACCCCTACATGCAGCAACTCCACCATACCTGCAGATACCACCCCAACAGACAGCTACCCACCCATCACAGCATCCTCCTACACCTCCATCCCTCCTCTGCCCAAGACTCACAAACAACACACTAGCACGCCTCCCACAAGCACACACCGAAGACATCCACAACTGGACATCAAACAAACACTCCATCTCCACATCCAAAGCCCCTTCTGATGACCATCCCCATGTGTCAAAAAAAGTATCCCTTTGTAACCTGACCTTTTCCCTACTCAACACCCGTGACAGCCCTCAAAAGAGCTGTTCCCTTCACAAAGGCCGTCCCTTCCACCTCCAAGGCCTCCCCTATCCCCCCTCCAGCACCCATGCCCCTCCCCTCACCATGAAGCAGGCCACCCTTCCCAAGAATGTTTCCCAAACCAAAACCAACCCCTCCCAAGCTCAAGCACAAACCCTCCCTCCCCCACCATCCCCAATAATCCCTGAGGTGCATGCCTGCCCCTTTGATGCCCCTACCTGTGGAGGTTACATGGCAGTCAGGAGTCAAGTAAGGGCACCATTTTGTTCCTTTGGTGCCAAAGACATGCTTTTGGACTTGCCTATTGCCTTGGACATTCATATTTACTGCAGTTTTACCTCATTAAGGGCAACCAGTTGTTGGTCTTCACTGACTCCTGGTGTTCTATGGAGACAGATATTCAGCTTGGTGACTGAAAACACCTGAGAAATCTTTAGATATTGTTATACCAAAGAGAATGAAAGTGTGTGTAGGGGAATCTTCCATATTTCTTATTTTCTGGAAGGCCTTATGTCCATACTGCACATTTTAAGCACCTTAATCTACCCATTGCACTGTTGGCTGCATTTGAGTACTAGGTCTGACCTCATGTCCTCATGGCCATGGTATCACATCTTCTACTTGTACCTGTTGCCTCTCCACTTCCTTTCACTCCTCTCAGGCCTCCTTTCCCCTATACCTTACACTACTTTTCCTCCATCTCCTTCTGCTTCCTTCACCACCTTCTCCTGCATCCATTGTTGTTGTTTCTCATCCTGTCTTCCTCCTGCCTCTCCATATCTCTCTTCTCCATCTCTATCTCCAGCTCCATCTTCTCCAAATCATTCACCAAAATAGTTAGACCAAAAGCCACTTAAGCAGTACCCCTGTTTGCCTCCTCAGGAATTGACAAGAATTGTTGTTCTGAATCCTGGAGGAGGGAATTATTGTCACAGCTACCTCTCATCCACCAAGGCCAATGTGCTCACTAAGGAAATAAAGGAAGTTCTCCTTCTCTTATTGTTCCT